>NC_022020.1:49004117-49039458 GCF_000317375.1 Microtus ochrogaster
TTTTTTTTAAACAAAAATCTATCATCTCACTGTGATAAAAGCTCTGCAGGGCCTAGGACTAGAGAAAGTGATCTAAGCAAAATAAATTCTATATCCATCAAATCTATAGCTAGCATTTTATTAAATGGCAAAAAATAAAACCCAAAGTATTTCTGCCAAAATGAGCAACAAGATAAGGTATACATCTTTTCACTCTTAGACAATATAGTGCTTCAATTTATAGTTAAACAATAAGAGAATGAGAAAAAGAGATGCAATTTGGAAAGAAAGAAATCAAAGAACGCTTATCTACAGATAAGAAAATTTTATATATACTTTTAAAGGCTCCACCAGAAGACTCCTGATCTAATAAACACATTCAGCGAAGTGGAATGCTATAATACTCATACACAAAGACAATGCCTTCCTATAAACCAGTAATAAGAGTACTGAGATAAAAATCAGATAAACAATTAATAGCCTTCCTCCTATATATAAGAAATAAGAAAGCCAAGAAAGAAATCCAATGATCAACCTCACTCAAACTGCCTTGAAAAATACCTTAAAACAAATGGGACATCTATCTCATACCCCATTCTCCCAAGGTTCAGGAATCATTGAAGAGGGAAGAAGAAAATTGGTAAGAACTAGGGAGGTAGATGAACATAGTAAACAGTGTCCTCCAATAGAAATAAACTCTAAGTGGTTATGATAACATGCACAAGACAATGACACTCAACATCCCAGCATGGAGGAAGGAAGTGATTAGGAAACCTAACCCCAACTGAGTAAGTATTGTCAACTAATGGGCGCTCAAGAGGACGACTGACTCAATTCTTCCTTCAAGGATGAGGCCCTGAGAGATGACCATTATACAGTAGATGGCCCTATGCTCACATACATACTGGCAGCAGTAAGTGGGCTCAATGGATCCATACATGAATTATGAGGAAATAATAGTAGGAAGGGTAAGGGAGGAGTTGGAGTTTGCTTAAACAAAACAGTATACACACATATGAAATTTTTAAATAATTAAAAATACCTTGAAGTAAACCTAATCAAGGCAGTAAAAGACTTCTATTATGATAACCTTGAAACATGAAAGAAACTGAAGACAAACAGAAGATCAAAAGCATTCCATTACTGATGGATTAGAAGAGTTAAATTGTGAAAATCACTTTATACGACCAAAAGCGATCTGCAAATTCAATTTGTCCGGGAGAGGTAGCATGGTGTCTCTGCTCCAGAGAGCAGAACTGTTGAGTCTGAGCTCACTTCCTCTTCCTCCCAGCATTCTGTTCTGTTTACTCCGCCTACCTAACTTTCTACCTATCAGGGCCAAGCAGTTTCTTTATTGCTTAACCAATGAAATCAACAGATTGATATATGACACTCCCACATCACCAAGGTATACTACAAAACCACAGAGGTAGAAACAGCATAGTGCTAGTGTAAAAACAAACACATAGATCAGGAGAATAAAGAAGGGACCCAGATAGAAAGCCATGCAATTATAGCAACATAGGTTTGTTGTTGTTGTTTTTAGCAAGAATGACATAAATACATATTGGGAAAAGGTAGCATCCTCAACAAATGGTGCTAGGAAAGCTGAATGTCTAAATACAGAAGGATGAAGTCAGATCCTTATTTTTTATCCTGCATAAAAAATGACTCCAAAGGAAATAAAAGCCTCAATGCAAGATCCAAACCTCTTAAACTAGTCAAGGAAAAGATAAGAAGAACATTTTGGGAGAAAGACATACACAAGGACTTTTTGAATATTATAATGATTGCTCAGGAAATAAGAGCCAACATTGACAAATGAGTCTTTATGAAGTGAAAGATCTTCTGCATGGCAAAGGAAACAGTTAACCAAGTGACCAGAGAATGGGAGAAAAGTCTCTGCCGGCTGTGCATATCACAGAGGACTAATGTTTAAAATATACAAAGAACAAAAACACTAAATAAAAAATTCAAGCAACCCAGTCAAATGACGGAACAAGATATTCTCAAATGAATTCTCAAACATCCAATAAGCTTTGAAAAAATGTTCCACTTCATTAGACATCAGAGAAATGTGAATTAAAATTATATTGAGATTCAATGTCACCTTATCTACAATAGAAGTCATTAGTGAAATGAATATAAGAAATACTGGGGCAGGTGCCTGGGGGGGGGCAGGGGAAGCTTAGACACTGCTGGTGGGAATGTCAACTAGTCCAGCCATGGTGGAAAACAGTATGGTAGTTCCTTAAGATACTGAAAACAGATCTACATAAGGTATGGTCATATGATTCCTTAGTATTTGCCAAAGGACTCCAAGTCAGCACGCTAAAAAGACACTTGGATTTCCTGCAGCACTGGTCACAACCTAGATGTTCAATAATGGAATGGATAAGGAAAATGTAGCACCATAAACACACAATAGGATTTTTTTCAGCCATTAAGAATAATGAGGAGAAGTCATTCGCTGGAAAATGGATGTAACTGAAGATAATCATATTAAGTGAATTAAGCCAGCCTCAGAAAGACACATGTAGGGGGCATAGCTATCTTTGTGCTCAGAGATGTGCATCAGGGGAATCTGGAATATTAAGCACACAGAGTTGTTCCTTCAAGGGAGGGAATGCAAAACCCACTTTCTGTCCAAATCTGCTCTAGCCTGCAACCTTTACATTGCCTGCAACCTTTACATTAACTGTGTGGCTAGTGACTGTTTTGGTCCTGGATACTCCTTCAGATTCTTATCATAAATTTTTTTTTCAGTCAATTGTAAAGCTGTTTTTTTCTCAGTCAATCTATAGAATCTATTTTTATGTACTTTACAAAGAGTTTTGATGTCACACATTTGATCTATATTTAGCTCTCTTTGTTCCTCAAGGAGATTGATGTTTGCTTCGTTGTACAGGTGGGATTGAAGTCATCATTGCCTGAATAAATTCCAACAAACTGTACAGTGCTTAACTACGCAAAAAACCACTTGATGTCAGACTCCCAAAGTTTGAACCGACACCAGCCATTGAGTCATGCTGTGACAAACTTCCTTCTTGTCTCTTGTGCCTTGTAATTCTACTGTCTGCAAAGGGGGCAGAGACCCCTGCAGACATTTAGAATATATTTTCTTTTATTGTGATTATAGATATTAAATGCATAAATTCACATATGTATATATGATGCAAATGTAGAAGCAACAGTGTGGAAGGGAATGAATAGGATGGATAAAAAAGAGAGGGATGTATTAAGGTGAGAGATGAGGTAGACTTACGTGGTTATGGTGGGGGATGGGGTACACCTCTGTGGCAGTTTGAAAGAGAATGACCCTATAAATTCATATATTTGAGTTCTTAGTCCTTAGCTGATGAAACTTTTTGGGAGAAAGTAAGTCCCTTGAGGTTTCCAAAGCCAACACCATTCCCAGCATGCTCGCTGCTTCCTGTTTGTGGATCCAGATGTGATCTTTCAGAAGCAATGCAGCCCTCACCATCCTGCCATCATTCTGCTATCAAACATTCTAACCCTCTAGAACCATAGCCCAATTAAACTCTTTAGACGTTGCCTTGGTCATGCTGATGTATCACAGCAATAGAAAAGTAACCATCATAACCTATAATGGGTTCTTGTGGAAAGGCATCCTCTTACAATGTCACATACCATTTGCATATACAGTGAAAATCAAAACCAAAACAAATTTAACAAAGAGACAAATGAACGTGTCTTTCAAATGTACCTACCTGTACACATCAACTCTAACTCCACGATGACAGCTCAATTAGACCTGATTCTTAAGTTTAACATTTGAGATCGCCATAATATAATCTTAGAAGACACTACTAAATGCAAGATAAACAGAGCCCATCACTAAATAGAAAGCAGGTAACATTCGATGGAGAGTCTCCCAAGGCATGTTCCTCTCCACTTTGCTATAACACAGCCCATCTTAGAGAAAATTGCAGACATTTGGTGAGTAACATGAAGGTTCCCTCTCCCCCTTCTGTCTTTTATTTGAGTTTAACCAACCCTCATCTTCTAGCAGAAAACAAGACCAGCTGACTTACAGTGTACACAGATGCTCACGGGGCACTGTGAACAGACTTGGAGGATGCTCAGTGGTTGTTAGAGGGGAGGGAACTAGTTTCACAAAGCTCGGGCTATATTTCACTGACCTGGCAATACTTAGAAAGCAGCCATTGTATGCCTTTGTTTAAAGGAACCTTATTTAAGACTTGTTGTTGATTCAATAACATCATTTGGCTCATAGCATTGTTATGCAAGCTGAAGACAAAGGCAAATCATAGCCTACTTATACCCAGGAGCAATGGATGGCAGTACCTCATGTGGGGGGTCATCTTAAAAGAATGAAATTATCTAAAAAGTACAACAGTGTGAAAAATGTGGAATTTAAGAAAATAGGGTTTCACCTTTTAGCACCTCAATAATGCCAAAATATAAATACCACAAATATTTTTAATTTCTCAGGCCACTGTTTCTAATCTCTTCCTTCCTTCCACTTAGCCAGACCCCCATTTCCCAGCAAAAGCATCAGACAACTCAAATTTCTGTGGTCACACCTGGAAGTGACTCTGAGGACACTCTGGATATTGATTTGAAGGTTGCAATCTATATTTAGCAGCGAGATGAATTCACAAATTCAGAATCTGTGAATAATGATAATTTAGCTGTATTTAGACTTCAAAGTGTCTTCTATAGCTAAACATAATAACCCTAAGGTCACTCACTGTACAGTGAGTCTGTAGATTATGATGGCTGCTTCTATTTCCTTTTTGTTGTTGTTGAAGTTTTAGTTCCCAACATGTTAGTTGGAAAATGTAGATGTCTCAAACATATTAGTCAGACACTGAACAAACTGACATTGCACCCAGCTCCGATAATTAACATATTCCCATCTTCCCATGCTAAATTGTCACGTAGATGAATGTACAGGGTTTTGTGCATTCATTTGTGTCAGAATATTATACACAACACCAAAAAGTGAGCAAATCTCTGAACCACAAATATTGTTAAATTTCCCAGGCAACCACTCACCAATCACTCATCCTTCCAACTAGCCAGCCTCCCCTTTCCCAGCACAAAGCTCTGCCACACCCAGTTTTCAGAGGCTCGGCTCCTCATTCCCTGCAGTCCATGTGCAGCCCATACAAAGCCTCTGTAAAAGCTGTGGTTGCTGAATATTTGATGACTAGCATATGGTGCAGTGATAGACAGACCCCTGCCATTTGCAGCCCCCGCAGCACCTTGGCACTGCTCTGGGTTTGATAAAATGGACCAGCCAAGTGTTGGAAAGCATTGGTTTCGTGGAAGGGCTGATAGCGCAATTTTCCTTCCTGAACATGCCTAGCTATCCCAGGAGTCTGGTAATAAATAAATAACTAGCCGGTAGTAGAAACAGCTAGCAAATCACCAAGGAAGGAGGGGGGAGCATAAGGTAGCATGCAGCAGCAAAGCAGGTGACCCCCACCCTGCTGGTTCTGATCAGAGTCTACTCTGGCTCACCTCTGCTTGCTTATTCAGCCTCTAAGGTCCCAAGAGCCAGACCTGGCCTCCTTCTAGGTTTCAGTACATGAGGAGACAGCTATGGCTCATCCCAACCATTTGGTCCTATGTGGACCAGATACTCCATGGAGATCAACGCAGTCAGCCCCCTCCCAAACACTGGCCCGCAACAGGATCTGCTGCACTGATCTGGCCATGATGATGCTGGATGTGTGAAATGAAGGGAAAATGCTCAAGGAGAATGAAGAGGGTGGGAAGGAAGAGTCTTCTGAGGAAGGCGAAAGGAAGCTCCCATGGAGAAGTTTGAGAAGCAGCACAAGGGGCCTTGAGGAAGGCAAAGAGGATTCTACAGAGGGTATTAGACGCAGGTAGGCATCTTCTTTCAGAAATTGTTTATCACTAACATATATTCCTAAAACACTATACTATTTTCTGCATAGCCCAATCACCTATGGTTGAACTCCTTACTATCCTAGGTCATGCAATTCTAAGCTAAAACATTCATCTTTGGTCAGCATAACAAGAGTGAGAACTCAGCTTCACTTATCCTCTGGGTAAGACTCTATGTAGTGTACAATCTGTGTTGTTGTGCCTTCCTGACAGAGTTCCCAGGAGTTCCCAGGAGTCCCCTACTACTGTTTGCACCTGGCATCAGAAGATGGATCATGTAAGAGCTACTAAATTACCAATCTAACCATGAAAAGAGACCCCTCAAGACATAGAGTTGGAAATGGATGCTTTAATACGCATATGTTCAGGACCAAAAATTGAAGGGAAGCCAGTAGGAGACAGGAAAAATGATGTAGAATAAGAATTTAGGGGGTTACTAAGCATGGCATTAGTGCCAGATGATCTCACAGAACATTCTAGAGTGGAACCATACAGAGTCATCCCAGGACTTGATAAGGGGATAGGATGGAACCTACAGTGACCATTCATGGAGATAGAAGCCATATCCACAAGCAGAAAGGGAGAGCCTGAGGTGAGGTGGACCCTTCCAGCTGAAACGCACACTCAGAGGAGCCTTCTGCTGCCGGTCCCCCAGGCAGAGAGCCAACGCCTGCTTCATGATTGGTGAAGGATCTGGGCAAGCATACAGTAAGAGTAAGGACATTTGCACTGATAACCGGAGAAGAATTTGTCCAGCTCCCCTTGAATTCAAACAGTTTTCGTTTTTCAGATAACACGTGTCCCCAGGAATGCTGTGACAAGGGTGAAAAGGTTGATATTTGATGGTGACATTCATTTATACATTTAGAAGGAGCCCAGATTAAGAGCTGGACAGACTTTATGGAAGACAGAAAGAAAGACAACCCAAAGACTAAAGCCTGCATGTAGTTCTAAATGCATATTCCCACACTTGGGTCTTGTTCCTGTGAGACCCAGGTCTGGGACCCTGGAATGGAATCCAGGAGAACTCTCATGAGTGTACAGCTGTTACAGTTTGGATTAGTGTCCTTAAGGGCTTGCCTGTTGAAAGCATGGTTTCTGGTCCACAGCACTATCTGGAGATGGTGGAAACTTTAGCAAGCAGGGATCTAGTCCAGGGACCACAGACCTTCCTGTTTCTCTCCCCTCCCTGCTTTCATTACTGAGCACTTTCTTCTACCATAGTCTCTCACCAAATGCTGCATTATCCCAGGGCCAAAAGAAACAAAGCCAGCCAACCCTGGACCAAAACCTCTGAAACCACGAGCCAAGATAAACCTTTACTGATTATAAGTTGATTATCTCCGTTGGTTATTTCATCACAGTGGCAGAAAGCTGACTGCCATGACAAATCCTAATAGAAGCCATTGTGATGGATGTCACACACCACCTTTTAAGATGTGATAGCCCTCGTTCTAGGCTACCAGAGGATACTATGATGACCTGCTCTCAAATACTTGACAGAGTACATAGCGTTGGCAAACTCAAGTGTAGAAAATGAATATAAGCAAAATTAAGAACTGGATAAAGGAAAGAAGAGAAGGAGTCTTGCTAAAGATTGAAAGAATGGTGGTTCCACTACCAAGTCATTTGCACAACACACTTCAGATGCTCAACACCCAATGAGCCAAAGTAAAAAAACAAATACACGCTTTATACCACATCTGTTCCTGCTTAATACCGACAACTTATACAAAACAGCTATTTAGAGTTCAATCATTGTCTACTTAGGTGTTCTAATGTAAGAAGAGGGCACACATAATGTCTGCACTTCTGTTATTTTTTTATAGAGAAGCATACAGTAGGATAAGGAAGTAGCTACTGGATCTCCATCACTGCACTGTTCATATTAGAAGCACTCCTCAGTGAAACAACTTTTTAGACTGTCAGTTCGGGGCATTATTCGTTGGTTTTGTAAAGGTAAGGACTAGGGACAGACGGTGTAGAATACTTGCCTGGGTTCTAGCAAGCACCTCATCACCTGCTTGTCTTGTGATTATAGTTAACCTAGTCTTGAGAGTTCAGTGTAAGGTTTTATCTTGAGAGGTTATATCACATACATCTGTCCAAGTCTAGGGACATGGATGTGTTAAAGAGATTGCACAATTAACACATCCATCCTGGCTAATGAACAAATTTAAACTTAGTCTTTCTGCAGGCTTCAAAGCAAGCTAGCTTAAGAGCTGAGAAAAAAAAAAAGAGGAAAAAAAAGTATGTAAATAAATCACCTCCAGTAGAATATTCTTAAAGGGACAGTGAGTTTTTTTAAGTCAGGAAAGCCACAGTTCCTTCCTTGGTTTAGATTGGAAGTGTCCTTCCCCCACCACCAAAGGCTTTTGAGAGGTGATTCTGGGCTAACTCGGTCCATGGGGAAATAGGAGGTGGGATCCAGCTGGAGGAAGTAGTCACTGGGAGCACTGTCTTTGTAGTTTCCATCTTAAAGTGCCCTGCCCTGCTGAACTCCAAGAGATAGGTATCTTTCTCCACCTTAGCATTCACCATGTGAGGCTCTGTCTTACTCTGGGCACAAAGCACTGATGACAAAAGACTCGCAAACAACAACAACAACAACAAAAAACAGAAATCGTGAGGCAAAAGAAAGCATTCCTCTTTTAAAGCATTTCTCTCAGGTATCTGGCCACCGCAAACCAAGAGACTTATCTACAGCTCTTTTTGCATCTTCTGAGCAAGCATCACAGCCCCTGGCTCATAGTCACCTGTGAAGCTGTGTCTTACCAACTCTAGGAACACGTCAAGTGCTCAGTAGACATAGAAGGCAAAAAGCTGAAAATTTCAGTAACTTGCCCAACGGTGCAGAGCCAACAGGTGACAGAGCTGTGTCCTGCTCACCATTGCACGTTGAGTGGGCCCCACAACGCCTGACCAGGGAGACAATAGGAAATGTCTGTCGATAGCTAATGCATGGTAATTTGAAGGACAGATCAACAAACTGAAATCCCTTCAAATGAATAATACCTTGTAATAGAAATGGCAGGTTTTTCATAGATACCATTTGAGCCAAAGAAATGTTTGGGGCTCTAGGAATCTTTTCTGTAGTCACGCATTAACGTGCTATTTCCTGAACCAAGAATTATTTGCCTAAAAGCCACTCTGATTTCCTGCATGCTAAATTCACAATAATAGTGAGATAATAACCTCCCCCATTCTACAAAATTGCAGAAAACCTAAACATCCCATAATTGATTATAAAATGGAGACATGAACTTCCCTAACTAGTTTGGTTAGCATTTCTTTTGGTGGTGAGCTGATCTTATCGGCAATGAAACCAAGTAATTTATCCAATTAAATATTTCCTTGCTTTTTGCTTTATTATGACATACGAAAACATTGTAATAATAAGGCTAATGTTCTAAAGACTATTTATAACAAAAACCAGATGCAGGAGTGTTTTAAAATATCTGCTACTATTTCCGTTCTGATGTCTAAACACGGCTTTACAAGTTACAGACCTCTTTGCCTCTTTAAGTAGGGAAACTGAACACCATTTTTCTTGTTTTCAGGGTGCTGCTAGTATTCTGGATAAGTGTAGCCTGGGCCAGAACCTTTGAATAAGATATTTTTGGAGTATGTGTTGGGGGAAATAATTTACAAGAGTAGCACAACTTCCTACTGAAGTAGGGCTCCTATTCAGGGTTACATTAGGATTGCTTTTCTTCTCGATCATTCTAAGATAACTCTGGCAAAAGTTTACAAGTGTTAACCAGAACTGCTGTGAATTTCACCTGCTCATGGTTGCTAACAGAACACAACAAAGCCGTTTCTTTTCTACCCCTCTGAAACCCTGCCTTCCAAGATGCTGCAAGAGATCCCACCAAGAAGAGAAAATATTGATAAAAATGCTACGGTGTAAATGCGAGTAAATGAACCAGAGGAACTGCTGTCTCGGTCCAAACTAAAATAAATGTGATTTATTCAAAAAAGAAAAGCTATTTAGAATTATTCCAAATGAGAACATAAACAAAATGCCTCAAGCCACATATTTAAAACAACAACAACAGCAAAAAAAAAAAAAAAACCTCTTCAGGTAAAACCTGCATAAACGGGCACTGCACAGTTCTTGTGTTATTCCCATGGCAACTTTACTGGCATTGGCAAAGAACTAGGTTACTCAAGTCCCTGTAAGGCACCCGAAATCCCTGTATGTCATCCACCCCTTGGGCATGAGGTTCCTATCGAAAGGTTTCAGGTGTGGGGTTCATCATCCTTTGGGTAAGAGTTATTAATGGTGTAGACAGACAGACAGACAGCATGGCAGGGCTCTGAGGTGAGTGGCAGGGATGGGCTTCCTTTTTAGATGTTCCCTAGGGAGAGGGGTTCATGTCTGCAGCCAGCCGGTCTCTGATTCCATGTTATCAGCATGGGGCAGGGGTACTGGCCTCCAGGGAAGCAAATGATGCTAGTTTGTGAGCTAGAGGATAGAGGAAAGTGAGGAGGGGGGGGCACACTTGGTCCAGATGAACCCAGTTTACAGACAGCAATATGACGTCATTAGTCCTCCGATGTCTTAGTTTCTGGTTAACTTGAATTCTGTAAACTTCCTTGGGGAAGGATCAGGGATCCAAACGTTCTCCAGGGATCCTTGAGATTCTGTTAGAGGACCAAAGACTCAGAGACAGGCTCTCGGTAGTTCTCATTTCCTTTATCACAGCTATGGTTATAGTGAGAGAGAGAAAGGCTGCGAGAGATGGGCGTGGCCAGTTTAGCCCCTGGTCCCAAGCCTAACACAAATCCCCATGCTGTCGCAGTGAGTAGGATCTTGCTCAAGAAGACTACCTTGTTCTTAGAAATACCTTCAGTAACGGCCAGCACTGTGTGTGACATCCGCACCTGATACATGAATTCATCACATGATGCTTTTAAGACAGTCTTGCAGCAGAAACCAGCTAATGCTCTCTAGGACACGATGCTTCCTTCATCTGAAAGCATCTCTTTTCAATGGACCCCAAAAGATAAATGAATCTCCTCCGAAAAGTATGAATAAAAGCCATCCATCACTTTAGACAGTGAGAACACATGTGAACAGAATGACTTACTGGAGAGCTAAGCAAGCAGATGTCAATTTCCAACGTACCGCAAATAGCACACTGCAGGTGGATATGAGTCTCCTTCCCCGGACTGTGGGCGCGCACATTGCTGGCAGCACTAGAACCATCACTTACTAGTCAAGAGTGTCTGACATACAGAAAAAGGTGATGACAGTTGCCCAAGTCACTAAGATCCTCCAGAAGAACACCTGTCCCCAGGAAAATATGAGCTGGACCTTGAGGACAGCGCTTGCCTTTTGTAGTTCTAGAATCAAAGAGTGCTTCAGCACGCTACCTAGTCACCTGGACATCCCACCTAGCAACTTGTGAAATCACATTTATCCATCTGCACAAGCATCGTGAATATCATACACTTGTCGTGTGTATCAGCACTGTGACTCTCCCTCAGGTCAACATCGAACTGCCTCCCTCACAAGGAGCAGTAACCTCCAGACACCGCGTTGGACTAAGCATTCCGTCCTTTCCTTTTGAAATCCACACGGCTCATTTTAATAACCAGTTTTATCCCCATCCACTCCAAATGCTACCAGAGCCAGATTTATCTCACAGGGACAGCGGTTTGCCATGACAGTTTTCATTCCCCAGTCTCTTGCCAAGTGCCAAGGGTACCCCGAAATCACCTTAGAAAAGTAACAGCATAGCTGGGGTTAAGTAGGCAGTTCCCCAAAAAGCAGTTACCCTAAAAGCTAGCATTCAGCCAGCTACATAAAGCCCAGGGTGTGAAAAGGCTGTTCCAGTGAAATACCGCTCTTTCTTCACCTCTTCAATCTCCACAAAATTCAACACAGCGCCCGGTGGAAGACAGTCTCTTGATTAACATCTGCTGAAAGGCAAAGCCGGCCTCACTTAATGTGATGTGTTGTCTTATGTAATGTACACATATGTCACCAGCCCACATCAATATCTGTGACGGCCCCCTTAAATAGACTCATAGTGTCTTTCCAGACCTGTGTGCTCAGAGCCAAACAAGCTATCAGCCAAAAGGTTCCACTAACTGACCAGGCATCCTTCTTTCAAGACCCTGGAGGACTTAGCCCTGCCCAAGGCATGAGTCAGACACCACAGAGGCCAATAGCCAGACGGTGTACATAGTGTACTGGGCCTGCTGCCAACCCACCTGGAACCAGCCTTCACCTGCAATATAGATCTGTAAGAATTCTAGGGGTTTTAACTTATTTATTTTATTTCATGTGCATGACCATTGCCTCCCTACATGCATGTGAACTGTTTATGTGCCTGGTGCCCTTAACAGGCAGAAGAGGGTATCAGATCTCCTGGAACTCAAGTTACAGATGGTTGTGACCCACTATGAGGGCACTGGGAATTGAACCCAGGTCCTTTGTGAGAATGAGTCCCCTAAATGGCTGAACCTTCTCTCCAGTACCATGGAAGAATATTTTTAATAAAAATAATATATCATTCAAGAGTTCAGTGTGAGAATTAAATTAAGTGATGTATGCAAATAAAGGGTGTGCTTACTACACAGTGCTAATGGTTCTCTATTAACAGGCAAGTTAGCCCAAATACTATTAGATATCTAGGAGCAAAACATTAAAGACCCTCATAAATCACTTAACTCTTTGCTGTTATTCACAGAGAACTAATATAGTCTTTCAGTGAAGATTAACAAGCGAGAAGGATTTCTCCATGCCAGATGTTTGGATCCAGCGTTACTCTGACACTGTTACAGATATCGCTGAACTTCAAAATACTGAATTTATTGAGTGCCTGAGCTGCCTTCTTTCGAACCAGATATGCTTTAGCACATATCTCCCATCTGAAAAAAGTGCTAGCCGCGTTGACAGTACATTGTCCTTGGAATATACAGCATAAGAAACCTATTGTGTGCCTGCATGAAGGACTTAGAGCCTCCTAAATCTGAAACACTGGGCCATGTGTTACTAACTATTAATTAATTACACACTATAAAAGAATTTAATGGAGGCCTGTCTCAATCCTTAACCCAAAGCACTCTGTTTATGAACAGCAAGAAAAGCCTCATTTCCTTTCCTCCAGTATTACATGCTTAAATAAAATGCCCATCATTGTAATTGGACACATAAAACATTTTAGCAGACTTGATGTCTTCAATTACTCATGACTGTCTGATTCTAATTAAATTGAAAACAGCAGTCCTATGGCCTGCCGTAGCCCAAGCTTCTGTTTCCAGAGGACCTGTGCATGCAATAAACTATTGTACAGCTTTTCTGTTACAAAGTCTATGGCAAGAGTAATTGTGTTCCTAAATGTTTCTTGAGCAGTAGACAGGTAAATTCATTCATTCTATAAGCATTGTTTGTTGCCTATAGTCCAGGCACAATAGTAAACATATTAGTGTATCCATGCTGTCTTGATGTTTATGCAAAGGAGGCAAAACACTACATAAACCTAGGATGAGACCTTCATGCCTAATGCTTTCTCAGTCTCCAGTGAACTTAATGGCAAAAGGTGTTTATTTGCAACCTGTGGTTTTTCACTTAGTGGATGATACAAAATTAAAGTCGGAGAAGCTGGAAGAGTTTGCTATAGGGAAAGGGGCTTCAATGAGAAGACCCCGTGAACATGCAGGACACACTAGATGGTAAAGAGCTGCTGTTTGCGAAATCCAGAGTGAGAACACAGTATCAACAGAAGTGGCTTGTGGCCGCAGAGGGAAACAGCTGTGCACTCGCTGTCTCGGTGTATCCTGAGTGCCTAGGACCAAGTATCCAAGCCCAGGAAATGTATAAAGAGACCTATTTGGCTCTGCCCCTAGTGGCTGGAAAGTCAAGACCATGTTTCTCATAGCTGCGCGGGATCTGGTGACTACCTTTTTGGGGCATCCCATGGCAAGAGAGAAGGAGATGCACACCAGATCAGAACCATCCTTCTCCTCTGGAGCAGCTAGGAAGGATGAGACCTGACCCCACCTCATGACCTCATCCAATCCTAATCACCTCCATACATCAACAACATGTGAATTTGGAGATTAAATTTTCAGTGCATGAACTTTGGTGAATACAATTAAACTGTAGCAACCACAGTGGTAGTTTAAAGATGTTCTGTGTGTTTTTGGGGAGAGGTAAGGATTCTAGAGGTAGGGGATAAACATAAATTGTCCTCCTGGAACTAAATGACCGTCACTTTGCCCAAAAGAAAAGTTAAAAGTAGTTAGCATTGGATCAAAGAACCCAAAGAAACTGATGTACAATGTAGGCTTTACCCGGATACTACCTATAATCACATACAGGGAGATGGCTCAGCCACGGCAGGAGCAGACCAGGCAGGTATGGGCAAGAGGATGAAGATCTTGACAAAGATGAACTTCTCAAACCCTGGTGCCATTCTGGTTTCTACAGGCAATGGTACACATGGAAAGTGACCTAGTTTAAAATAATATTCATAATTTTAATTTCTACACTGATTGGTCTAAGGAATGTTGGAGTGCTCAAGTCTCCAGGGAAGTTGCTACCGCCAGCAACTCTGCAAAATGCTTAGCGCTTCACCCAGGCACAGGAAAGTCTCGGCCCATAGAGGGATATTGAGGAACCATCCAGAGAAAAAGATACGAATGCACATCTAGGGTTTCCAAGTCCAAGTATTACCAAGAATTGGTGGAACCAATAACTTCATAGGCATTAGTGTGGATAAAAATTAAGACTGGTTCACAGCACGGTAAATGCAAGTGGCAATAGCACAAGACAGCTTTGTTAGGGAAGTGAGGAAAGAGGTTTCTAAGCACGTGGCGATTGAAATGAATCTATGTATGAAAAATGGCCATAATTCAAAATCCAGAGAAATGCATTACAGGCAGAGAGAACTATACAGCACAGCACGATATCCATTTGTGCCACAGTAAGAAAATAACTGAAACTATGCAATTTATAAAAACAGAGATTGTTTTCTTACCATTCTGGAAGCCATGACGTCCAGGAGCATGACACACACATGTGGTCATGCCTATATGGTGTCTAGTTACACTGTAGAGGACATGTATGAGACAGATCCATCCTTCTAGAAGGCCCACCATAATGCCCTTTATTCACGTGTGACTGTGGGGCCCTCATTACCAGTCTTTTTAAAATATTTCCACCTTCTGCTCTATTACCAAGGCAACGGTATTTCAGCTTGAACTCTGGAGGGGGTATTTAAATTGTGATATACAAATTTGGCAATGTAAAGCCTCATACAGGACTGGTGAGCTAGTTCAGTGATTAAGAGCACTTGCTCTGGCAGGGGACCTGGCTTCAATTTCCATAATCCACACAGCAGCTCAAAATCATCCATAACTCCAGTTCCAAGGGTTCTGATGACTTCTGATCTCCATGGGCATCGAACATGCACATAGTGCACAGGCATACATGCAGACAAAACGCTTATAGAAGAAATAAAGAAATTTTTTAAAAATTAAAAATACATGATTCTATAGCTATATCTGTGGAATGGATTTACACTTTGCTCAGACTTCTATCTACTCATTGGTCCTCATTGAGCCTAATAACCCTAACCAATGTCATATCTATACGTTAAGGGGAAAACTTAGACGCATGAATTGGTACCCAGTTGAGTTCATCGAAGGCTGTGCCATACACTAGTGTCTGCATTCTTGGACTTTAGCGCTGGAATCATCGTCATGTCTCGTCTGCAGCTTCCACGTGGACTCCTCTGCCGAGTACCCAGCCCTCCAGCCCCACCTGTGTCCGCTAAGTAGCTAAGTGAACATCTACAACAATATGCCCAGAACCTGAAATCCAGTTTAACTTGCACAGCGAGAGCATGACTTGGCAGTGTACCTGAAGCCACATCTGGCAGGGAGCTGGGAAAACAGAACTGCACAGAGAGGAAGGTGGACAGGGATGGCTGGAGCTGCCATGCCCCCCCCCCAAAGACTACCCATCCTTCAGGACTTGGAAACACATACTGGATGACCATTGGAGCCAGGCTACCCTGGTGAGGGGGAGGAGTCTATGTAAGGTGGCTTCTGTCAGACTTCTCAATGGGTCTTAATGCCCGCAATGGGCCTGTGTGTTGAGGTATAGTCCTGGTAGGCACTACTGGGAGGAAGGAGGGACCCTTCTGAGAGGTAGATATATGTGACAGGCCATCAAACAATTGGGCGCATGCCCTCAGAGGGGACTGTGAGATCCCAGGCTTATCTCTTGCTCTCTTTTTGTTGGATCCCAGCAGTGAAGTTTCCTCTGCCATGGTCCCTGAGACAGTATGCTGCCTCTCTTCTGGACCAAGTGCAATGAGTCCTCTGGCCACGGACTAAAATCTCTAAATTACTAATCCCGTTTGCAAGCCTTTCTTCTTTGTAAAACGACTATCCTTGGGCTTGGTTATAGTGGCAGACAGACATCAGCAACACTAGGAAGAGACTACTGTGAACTGTCCCCGAAGGTCTTTAGACAACAAGGAAAGAGGCTCTCCCATCTTAAGGAAAAAACTCATTTACAACAAAGTATCTACTATGCAAGGCATTTCAGAAGAGAATCTGACAAAATAGGAGGCCTCTAGAGGAACATATTCTGTGAGAACAGTTGAGAACTCCCATCCTGGAGGAACCAGGCATATCCAGCCAAGTTAAAAATGGACGCTTGGTTGATGGTTCGTTCTGTGTCGCCAGAACATTCTCCCTGGTTTTCTTTTTACCTTTAATGAACTTCCTTATTAAATTTTCTTTTTAAAAAATACCTAGAGTCATTTCTGCTTTAGGAAAGAACCCCAAAATATTTGGTCCTATGGAGATAATCACACATTTAACGATCTCAGCCGTTTAATGAAGTGCTTAGCCTTCCACAAGCCCTTCACAATATTACTGGAAGGTGACCTCTGATCTCTTCTAACTCGTTGTTGCTTTAGGCAGGAAGCATGCCCAGGGAGTGCAGGAAAGGACAGTCCAGTCTGTCCTGAGACTATCTAACAACACTTTAGAGCAGCGCTGCTCAACCTTCCTAAGGCTGCGATCCTCTAATACAGCTCCTCCATTGCGGTGACCGCCCCAACCATAAAACTTAATAACTGTAATTTTGCCACTGTTATGAGTCATGATGTAAGTATCTGATATACAGGATATCTGATATGTGACCTCTGTGAAAAGAGGTCACAACCCGCAGGTTGAGAACCACTGCATTAGCGTCCCCAGTGGGAAGGGAGCTACCACGTAAAGGACCGTGTGCTGCAGAAGGTGCCCCTACTGGTGCTGCCGTGTGCTTCACCACTCCCAAAAACTCTTTATTTCAACTCAAGAATTCTCCGACTGCATTTCATTTCTAGCTCAGTGTGCCTGTCAAAAAGAATCTGGCAAGGGACAATGCTTGCATCAGCTCCTGGGGCCAATTCAAATTTACACATGGATTTGGACATAGTGTTTCTGGGAGGTACACTGCAGAGCTTGCTTGGCCAATGTTGGATAATTCCTGAGATGTGGTTATGAACTCAAACATTCACAGCTCAGTGCGTTTGAGCCTACATCTGTCCTGAAAGGCCCTGTTGCTCCTGTGACAGGTACCTGGCTTCTATATATGGACTCCTAGCATAACCTCATATGACCTAGGAATGTCTCTCCACTTTGCCTTTACACAAGGCCCCCTAGATGTGCATGGATTTTTGAGTCTTACAGATCATAAAAAAAATTATGCAGGTTACATAAACAAACAAAAAGATTAGGTTATGTTAACATCAGTCACATTTCCTGGTGTTGAGATGCAGGAAAGGGGAAGACAAAACACCCGGATGCTGCTTCCGGGTGCTGGTTTAGGGATTTCCTAAAGAACCTGTTCTGTTAAGACCAGAAGCGGCAGACACCTCCGATCCTCTCTGTGCACTGACCTTGTAACTTTTCATTCACAGGATATGTCTGCACCTGCGGAGGATTTATAGTTTCTATGTCATATATACCTCCTTCCTGACAGTCACAGGGCTCAGTGTACTGGGCTTTGCCCAATGGATACCTCTAAAATTGTTACAGATTCATGAGTATTGACAGAGGGGAGGGGAGGAAAATTCAAGGGCTGTCACAATAGTATGAAAGGTATTCTAGTTATCTGATCTCCAGATAGAGCAGGAGCCTATGTTGTATAGAATAGGAGCAGCAAAGAACTCAACTGAACATATAAAAGTGCTCACTTTGAACGCACTGTGTTCTGAAGGCTCACAAAACCTTTCTTTGCAGCACATGCCTCAAGTTCCAGAACGGGAGTTGCCTGAACATGATAATCTTTTCTCAGGGCCAAAAATCCTTTGTTGAACTCTTTAGAGCAAGGTTACAGTGGATGGAGCTCCATCAACACTGAATTTGTTGCTTGATAAGGATTTGCATAAACTCAGCTTCTCTTAATTTGGTCTATTAAGCATGTGAATAATTCAGAGCTATAGTGACTGGGAGGAAAATCGGTGTAGCATCTGTAGCTCTAACTTCTAGAATGACTGTGCAAAGCATTATTAAATTCTTGACCAGGGAGAAGGAGAAAGATGAAGCTGTTTAATGTTCTTTGCACACCATGGTCTTTGCCATTTCTCCTGAAGAGCCAGTCCATCAGTAAAAAGGGGGTCACCACAAATGGCCTTTCCCACGTCACTGAAGGTCAGAACAAACCCAATTGCCTTTTCCTGTCATGGAAATACACAGCCGTTTCTCTCACCTGCAACATTTGGCATGGTCCTTATGGCTTGTAATGCTACGCATTGTGAAAATAGTATATTTAATCCAGCTTGAAGGAGCTTTGTTTTTGTATTTGTGGAAGACCTTCAGTAAGTGCGAGCACAAACCAGAATGTGCTAGCTAAATAGACTCCCGCAAAACCATCACTGTTCTTTTCTCTGTCTCGATGAGCAATGAGCAAGGATCTAAAGCTTCACAGGAACCTGCTCTGGGTGCTCTCTGCAACACAGCTCTGCTTTCACTGTGCACTTGATGGATATGTTTTTTAAAAAAAAATCACAACTGATGTAGAAGCAAGAAACAGCAGAAAACCAGGCTTCCACCCAGTTCTCCCACTGGAAGCCTTCAATGGGCCAGATGTTGCTCTGCTCTTTTCAGTGCCCAAATTCTCCCCAACAACAAAATATCCAGATGCACATGCCAGTTTTGCCATACCACATGCCTTGTTTTTATTGACCACACTCTGAGATAGTTTTCACAAACCACAGAATTCCAGACTTTCTTAGTAAGGATCCTGACTCAGTAAGGAACTCACATAGGGAGAATAGCTGTGGAAGTAACAAAGACCCATGCAACTTTGTTCTATTCTACCTGATAGTGATTACAACGCTGGGCCCACCCCCACCCCTGCTGCCCAGATAATAGCCTCCTCCCTGAAGAAAGACAAACCCAGGGAGTCCAGAAGCATAACCAAGCCATGGAACTGTGCTGTGGTGTCACAGAGTCTCTTACCTTGCATCGTTGCTTTGGTTGGTTCTGAGAACAGAGGAATGAGCAAGAGGTAGATAAGGTAGACAAAGGAGAGCCCATTGTATCGGAATGCACACGCTGCGATTGGGAAGAGAGAAGAGAGGAGAATGGCATTAATAACCACAGGCCAACACAACAGCTGCACGGGCAATGGTTTCAAAAATCACATGGCTTCTCTCTCTAAACAGGCAAGTCAATCTCAAAGCAATAAATAGTGTTCTGTGTTCACCATTGTATTGAGTATGGTGTGAAATAAAATAATTAAAATACCTAGTCTCTGTTCTTAAATTCTAAGAATGAATTTAACAGAATAACTCCATTAAAATTAGTAATAATGACTTGTTCATAAGTACACAATATCAAAATATGTAAAGACAGAAAACGTTGAGAGGATGAAGTTTTTACAGACAAATGAAGCCACATTGTTATTGGGCTTAAAATGGACTGTCCTGCTATGTTCTCCATGAATTTAACTGTATCCATAAAGCAAAAGCCTACAGTCTATTTGCCAAAGGGGAAAAGAAAAACATGAAAAAAAATCAAAGAAAAATGATCAAATCATAAAAAGACAGTAGCAAGAGTGGATGACAGAACAGGAGCTTCCCTAAAACACCTGGAAAACAATAATGAAATCACAACAGTCATCTTACCTGCCAACAGTGACCTTAATCATCAGTGCATTACACTCTCTAGACAAAAGATAGGAGGCAGCGGCTATAGACAGAGGAACAATCGATAAGGGAGCAGGGCAGGGAGGCTAACTACAGATCTCTACCCTCTTGTTTCTCCTCCAAATCCAATCCCCCAGTCTCGCCTTCAACTCTGTGGCAGTTCACCTGCTGAGACCTGCCCTCTCTCTCAGCCCCTGTCTCAAGTGGATCACACAGATCTTCCTCCCAACCCTTCCTTCTCTCCACCCATGTCTTTATCCAAGCCCCCAGTTCCAGCAGGCATTCCCTGGGAAACCACAGTCCACTCCAGTCAGGGAAGCAGGGAAGCTCTTCACTCTGCCTCAGCTCCTCCAAATTCAATCTCAAATCTCATGCCCAGCTCTGTGTTAGATCACTTGTTGTGGCCTCTCCTCACTCTCTACCCCATTCCCAGGGGACCAAGCATGTATTGGTGGAACAACCTGCTTCCTCCCTCCTAAGGGCTCCCTCAGCACCAGCTCCTAGTCCATCCCCATTCCTAAGAGTCAGCTCCCAATACCTAGAAATACATTGTACCCAGATCTCCCAGTGACCATGCATAGCAGAATCCTAGAAGAGTTCCCTACCAAGCAACACAAAGCCACCACACGGTCCTAAGAAATAAAGAGGGTGACAGAAACCAAGGAATAAAACAACCACCAGACAAAGACAAGATCAAACAACACCACCTAGAACTACAATTAGAAGCCTAGACGCCAGGGTAAAAACACAATCAATAACAGCCAGAACAATATGTCTTCATTGGAGCTCAGCAAACCTACAACCGTAGGCCCTGAGAATTGCAACGCAGCTGAAGAACAGGACAAAGACCTTAAAATAGCCTTTATGAATATGACAAAGGTCCTTAAATAGGAGATTAATAATTCTCTTAAAGAAATCTATAAAAATACAAGCCAACAGTGGAAGAAAATGAATAAAACAGTTCAAGACCTGACCTGAAAGCATAAACAGAATCAGTAAGGAAAACCCAAAACTGGGGCCTGAAGAGGGAAATCTGGAAATGAAAAGTTTAGGAAATTGAACAGAAACCTCAGAGGAAAGTTTCACCAACATATTAAAAGAGAAAAAGCGAGAATCTCTGGTACTGAAGACACTATAGAAGAAATGGATACCTAAGTCAAAGAAAATACTAAATCTACAAACATTAAACATTCAGGAGAGCACTATGAAAAGATCGAACCTATGAATAATAAGAATAGAGGAAGGAGAAGAAACCCATGTTAAAGGCACAGAAAATATTTTCAACAAAATCATAGAAAATTTCCCCTAACCTAAAGGAGATGTCTATCAAAGTATAAGAAGCACACAGAAAAAAAAATAGACTGAACCAGAAAAGAAATTTCCTGGAACATAATAATCAAAACACTAAATGTAAAAAAGAAAATATTAAAGATGCAAGGGGAAAAGACCAAACAACATATAAAGACACACCTATGAGAATACTACCTGATATCTCAATGAAGATTCTAAAGCTATAAGGACCTAGACAGATGTGCTGTAGACTCATAGGCGACCCAGCAAATCATCCAATAACCATAGTTAGAAAAATAATATAATCCATGATAAAACCAAATTTAAGCAATATCTATCTTCAAACTCAGCCCTATGCAGGGCACTAGAAGGAAAATTCCAGACTAAAGAGTTTAGCTGCACCCAAGGAAACACAGGCAATAAATAATCCAGGCCATCAAATCAGAAGAGGAGAACACACACACACACACACACACACACACACACACACAAAATTACCACCACCACCAACAACAACAAAATAACAGGAATCAAAAAAACACTGCTTATTGATAGCTGTCAACATCCATGGTATGTCCCCCAATAAAAAGACATGCACTAACATAATAGTCACAAAAGCAATATCCATCTGGTGCATATAATAAACACATCTTGACATCATGGATAGACATCATCTTAGGGTAAAAGAACGTAAATTGAAACTACAAGCAAATGCACCTAAGAAGCCAGCTGATATAGCTATTTTAACACCCGAAAAATTAGATCAAACCAAAACTAATCATAAGGCACAGGGAAGGACACTACATATTCATCCAAGAAAAAAAATCCACCAAGAGAACACTGCATTTCTTAACATATATGCAACAAACAGAAGGGAACCCAAATTCATTAAGGAAATATTACTACAGCTTAAATCATGCACTGATCCTTACACACTGATAGTGGGAGACTTCAACACTTCACTCTCTCCAATAAACAGGTCATATAGACAAAGACTGAACAGAGAGATGCTGTTTATAAATGAAACCACAGAAAAATTCAACAAAGAAAGAGAATTACAGACCAATTTCCCTTATGAACATAGATGGAAAAAATAGTCAATAAAATACTTGGAAACTGAGCCCAAGAACATATCAAAAATATCATCTACTGTGACCAAGTAGGTTTCATCCCAGAGTTGCAGGGATGGTTCAACATATGTAATCAATAAATATACTCCACCATATAAACAAACTGAAAGACAATACCCCCATAATCATTTCATCAGATGCAGAAAAGGCCTTCGACAACATCCAAAACCCTTCATTATAAAAGTCCTGGAAAGATGGAGGATGCAAGGGATATACCTCAACCTAAAAAGGCAGTCTTACAGCAAGCTCATAGCCAACATCGACTTAAACAGACAGAAACTCAAAGCAATTCCACTAAAATCAGAAACAAGACAAGGTTGCTCACACTCTCCATACCTCAATACAGTGCTTGAAGTTTAAACTAGAGCAACAAGAAAACTGAAGGTGATCAAGGGGATACAAATTGGAAGAGAAGAATTTTAGGTATCTTTATTTGTGAATGATATGATAATATACAAAAGTGACTCTAAAAATTCCACTGGGAAATTCCCACAGCTAATAAACACTTTAAGAAAAGTAACAGACTATAAAATAAACTTCCCAATATAAGTAGTCTTCTTATAAACAAATGGAAAATGGAATACATAAAAAAATCTGGGAAACAACACCCTTCACAATGCCTCAAAAAGTATAAAACATCTTGGGATAACTTTAACTAAGCAAGTGAAAGACTTGTATGATAAAAACTTTAAGATACTGAGAAAATTGAAGAAGCCATTATATCAGAAGGCGGAAAGATTCCCCATGCTAATAAATTGGTAGGATTATTATAGTAAAAATATCCATCCTACCAAAAACAATCTACAGAGTCAATGTAATCACCATCAAAATTTCAACAAAATTCTTTACAGGTCTTAAAGGACAATTTTCAGCTTCATAAGGAAACACAAAAAACAAAGATAACTAAAAACAAGTTTGAATAATCAAAAAACTGCTAGAGGTCTCACCATCCCCAACCTCAAATTGTACCACGGAGCTATAGTAATAGAAACAGCATGGTTGTGGCATAAAAACAGAACGCTGATCAGCAGAGCCTACCTGACGACAGACACATAAATCCATACACCTATGGACACTTGATTATTGATAAAGGAATCTGGAAAAATGATACTACCTTCAACAAATGGTACCAGTCAAACTTGATGTTGGCATGTAGAAGATTGTAAATAGATCCATACTAATCACTCCGCACCAAACTCAGTTCCAAATGAAATGGAATTCCAAATATAAAACCAGATACACTGAACCTGATAGAAGAGAGAGTAGGGAATAGGCTTGAGCTCATTGGCACCGTAAAAGACTTCCTAACACTTAGCACAGGTCCTGAGATCAACAATTGATAAATGGGACCTCATGAAACTGAAGAGCTTCTGTAAGGCAAAGGACACTGTCATTTGAACAAAGTGACAGCCTACAGAATGGAAAAAGAATTTTACCAACAGCATATCTGATAGAGGGCTATTATTCAAAATTGACATAAAGAGCTCAAGAACTAGGTATCAAGAAAACAACTCAATTTAAAAATGGGGTACAGATCTAGGCAGAGAATTTACAATAGAGGAAATTTAAATAGCTGAGAAACATTTAAAGAAATGTTTAATAGCCTTAGCCATTGGAGATGCAAATCAAAACTACTTTGAAAATTAATCTTATATCCATCACAATGTCTAAGATCAATAAAGCAAATGCCAGCTTACACTGGCAAGGGAGTATAGTAAGGCAAACACTACCCATTACTGGTGGGAATGCAAACTTGTACAGTCACTATGTAAATCAGTGTGGTGGCTCCTCAGAAAATGGGAATCGATCTACCTCAAGATCCAAGTATACCACTCATGGGATATACCCAAAGGTCACTTCATCCTACCAGAGACACTTGCTCAACCATGTTCATTACTGCTCTATTCTTAATAACCAAAACTTAGAAACAACCCAGATGTCCCTCAGCAGAGGAATGGTTAAAAAAAAAAATGTGGTACCTTTAGACAATGGGATATTACTCAGCCATTAAAAAAAATTAAATTCATAGACAAATGGATGGAACTATTAAAAAATTATCTTGTGTGAGGTAAAGCAGACCCAGAAAGACAAATATGATCAGTGCCTTGCTCAGCCATCATCAGAGAGGTCTCCGTCAGCAGATGGGAACAAATACAGAGACCCACACCCAGATAATACACAGAGAATGAGAAACTTCAGAACACTCAGCCGTAAACTGAATGTCTGCATTAAATCCCCTCCCCAGACCCTCAGGACTCAGAAAACCCTGCAGAAGAGGGAGCAGAAAGAGTGCAAGAGCCAGAGGGGATGGAGAATACCAAGGGAAGAAAGCCTTCTAAATCAACCTGCTCGACACACATCTGAGCTCACAGAGACTAAGGCAGGACGCCCAAGGCCGGGGTGGATCTACACCAGATAGGGTCCTAGAGTTGACGTCTGCTAGAGGTGGGCATCTGATTCTTATCCCTATCTCTACCTGATAACTACTTGCAAATGACAGTTCAGTTTTCTCTGAGGGTGTCTCACTGGGAAAACAAACTACTCTATGTCCAGCAGTAGATGGCCAACAGAAAAATGAACTCAATGGTACCTTGAAACTTCCTTGTCTCATAACATCATGCAAGGACATTATTATTATTATCATTATTATTTATTTTTACATTATAGATCTTTTGCATATGTATTATGGCTTCCAGTTTAGTGTTTTTATGGGATACCTGAGTGTACAAAGAACTAGATCTATACATCTATATCTAGTTCTTGTGCCTTTTCTTAGGCTCATTTCCTTCAGCTTCACAACTCAAGCAAGACTGAACTTTGATCACGTATCATTACTGATCACAGAATTATAACACTCAAAATCGCTAACAGGAATTTGGGGAAAATTAATGAATACATTGAAATTTAAAAGAAGAACAACAAAACAATACCTCTGAACAATCTAGGGACCAAGGAAGAAGATAAAGGGGAGAAGTAAAAATAGGTTGAGATGAAGGGAACAAAAGTCATACTGGCGCATACAGGAGGCAGCAAAAATAATTCTAAGAAAAAGTAAACACCTGCGAAACAAGAAGACTGAGACTAATGATACATACCTCAAGAAACTGAACAAGACCAAGAAATTAAGCTCAATGTTAGTAAAAGATAGAAAATACTAAAGATCAGGAGAGCAATGAGACAGACGAGAAAAACAATAAACTATCAAATCTCAGGTTAGTTTTCTAAAAGATAAGCAAAATTGATAAATCCTTCACTAAAAAAAAATCAAAGCAAAGATTCAAAAGTAAAATCAGAAGTGAAAATATAAAATGGAAAATTGCAGAATTAATTTAAAAATTTTCAATCTTGCTCCATTCTCAGTAACACGGTAAACCCTTACAGCATCCAGCATGATCCCATTTAAGATACGAGTCAGCCTCCACCATTCGGTTCCACAGAGCGTAGACTGCCAACCCCACAGTCACATACTGACATTCTCAGCCACAAAACTGACTACACAGCATCCCAGTGCTTACGGAGGGGGATTTGGTACCATCCCCAGTTTCAGGTACCCACTGAGGTGAGGGTGAAATGTACATGCAGAACCTAAAATAAAAATGAAATAATAAAAGTTAGAAGTCGGATGTTGTTTCTGGGGAGCTAATGGCAGGAAAGAGTGGAAATTTTGATTCACCACACAAAATTCTGCTAGTAGGAGTGAATTAAAAGAAGTCTGTACCAGTAAAGTGCCCTACACCTTGAGCAATGCTCAGAGTGCACAAAAACTAAATACGTGAGGTAATACATATCGTAATTAGCACACATACAATTTTTTTTCTGCATACTCTGTACCATACACATTTTTTTCCAGGCTGAGGATAAAGCCTGAAGCATGAGAGGCAAATGCTTGATTGCTAAGTTTATAATACATACTTTAAAACAGCACACTTGCCAGGTGTAGAGGCACACACCTTTAATCCCAGCACTTGGGAGGCAGAGGCAGGCAGTTCTCAGTGAGTTCTAGGCCAGCCTGGTCTGCTCTACAGAGTGAGTTCCAGGACAGGCTCCAGAGCTACAAAGAAGACAGCTCACTTGCACTACACAATTTGTACTCTTTAATTGATAATAATGCTAACTTAAATAATCACAACCAGAAGCCTAAAGCTGATATACTGGAATGGAAGTGGTTCACAACAAAGCCCCAAATCAGTGTGGGCATCTTAAAGAGTCAGGGAAGAGTCAGTGAAAGAGAAGAGAAAGAAAGTTACTTTAAAAAAAGTTGTGTGTGGTGTTGTGTGTGGTATATGTCACTGGGCATGTGAACATGTGTGTAGACATATAGAAGTCACCATCTTAGAGTTTCTACTGCTTCTTGGTAGGAAAGGGTTTGGTTTACACTTCCACATTGCTCTTCATCAACAAAATGAAGTCAGGACAGGAAC
Source organism: Microtus ochrogaster (assembly GCF_000317375.1). Taxonomy (NCBI): domain Eukaryota; kingdom Metazoa; phylum Chordata; class Mammalia; order Rodentia; family Cricetidae; genus Microtus; species Microtus ochrogaster. Next base: position 49,031,007 of record NC_022020.1, read on the forward strand.
TCAAATACAGCAGGAACCTGGAGGCAGGAGCTGATACAGAGGCTATGGAGGGGTGCTGCTTACTAGTTTGCTCCCCATGGCTTGCTCAACCTGCTTTCTCATAGAACCAAGGACCACTATCCAAGGGAGGCACCACTCACAATGGGCTGGGCCCTCCCACATCTATCACTAATTTAAAAAATGCCCTACAGGCTTGATACGGCCTGAACTCATGACGGCATTCTTAATTTGAGGTTCCTTCCTCTCAAATGGATTTAGTTTGGGTCAAGTTGACATCAAACGATCCGCCAATTACCACTGTTTACAGTGCAGTTCAAAGAGCTCAAGAGGAAAACTGGGATAAAGCAGTTGAGTGAAGAGATGAGGTTTTAAAGCCAGTCCTGGAAAGCCCCACTAGGGCTGTTATGGGGCAACTTACTCATGCCACCTGAGTAAAGGCTGGCCTGATTACCCTCCCAATGAATACAGTATTATAAAAAAACAAAAACAAAAAACCTGGGATTCCTTGTTGAGATGCAAAAGAATTTTGACTGTGACTTTGGCATCTGCTTTTGTTCATCTCTTGTTCACTCAGAAGGCAGCCAACAGCCTTGTGGTGATTGCCTATGGGAGGCTCACATAGTAAGGAAGCAGTGCTCCCAGCAAGGGCCAGCCTCAACCACCAATAGCCCAGCTGAAGCTTGTAGTCCACCACTGTCTGTACTAACTGCAGACCTGGTTGTAGACACTGAATCAGACGACCCAGGGCAGATACTCTGAATCCTGGATCCAACAAAGATTAAGCTGGGTTTGCTGTTTTAAGCACTCACTGTTGGGCTAATATCTATGCAGCAATATCTCACTAACACCTAAACTCAAAAAGCAAAAACAAAAAACACACAAAAAAAAAATCTGAGTTTACTTCCTCTTTGGTCTAAAATAATCACATTTGAATATGATGGTGGCTGAATTGTCAAGTGTACCTCTTTACTCTGCATATGTGTGAAGAGACAATTCAGGAGTGATCCAAGCTTATGAAGACATAAAATGCCGTATCTACGTGAGTTATCTCCATCTCAGGCAAAATATGTCTTTGAATTTGGCAATACGGCAATTCGAGTTAGAAAAGCCTTAGAAGGTAAAGCGTCTCCTTTATCAAGAGCCATGCTGTGCGCCTGTCCTCAGGACCCAGGGGTGAGGCCCATTTGTTAGCACTAATGAGCCATCACACTATGACTGCACAGTGTTCTCCGGGTACCCTCTCCTCTCAAGGGCCCATCCAGTCCCCTGTAGGACTGTTCCTGCCTCAAGAATGTTGCCATGGACAGAGCAATAAAAACACAGATCAAAGTGCTCAGCGGAACAAAACAATCATCTTTGGGTAAGGCTGTCTTGTGGTCTCTTGTCTCCCTAGCTGTAACTACCTTAAATGATAAGGAGATTTCCTTAGGAGGGTTACAACAGGTGACGGTAATTTCTCATTTTACACAAGGTTTCTGTCAGGCTCAGAGCACGCACGATTAAAAAGCAGTTGATGAGGGAAGAGAAGTACCCCATGAACACCAGTTCTCCCCGACTCTGTGCCGTAAACATTTCAGCTTGCCTCATTAATAAATTTTATCTTCCAAAAATAAAAGTTAGCACTTGGTTATAAAAGAAAAAAAAAAACAGCTCTACAAGTAGAAAACAAAAAGATAGATTTTGCCTGGATAACTTGTCAATACAGAAAGGTGAAAAACCTCTTGCAAATATGGAATTGTTTAGATGGCTGCACACGTTTCTAAAGAACACCCATGTTTCCATATATGGGATGATAATCCCCCATTAATGAAGTCTGTGAACACTTTCAGCCAGCCTTCTACAGTAGTTCAAAAGCGTCATTTAGGCTGTGCCAGTAAGGCTCGATGCTCTCAGAGCCAAAGGCTTTCCTACCCCCCTCCCTCCCTGCAGCGGAGGCCAAATGACATCCCTCCAATGGCCCAGAGAACAGGATCTTACATGCTTAGAGCCCTTACTTCAGGACAAGTCTCCTAAATACTCTTCACACACCGGGGGCTTGCTTACTTCGACAGTTGCCGAAGCAACACACAGCAGCACGACACTAGAAAAAGTAGTGTCACTGTTAAGTGACAAAATAGTTCAGTCAACTCAGCCTTTAGAAAGGATGTCCTTTCAAAATCTGGTCATTTAAAAAAAAATTTTTAAGAAGAGGGAGAAGCAGCTGCAAAGTATACACAATGAAACAGGAAACAAATTAAACAATCGTAGATTTTTTTTTCCCCCAAGGAAGTCAAACCATCAAAGAAAGGAGAGACAGGAAAGGGGTTGTTATATCACCTGATTCATCGTCTATTTGTGTGAAATCCTTTTTCCCGTTACAGGTCCGGTTCAAACTGCAAGTATCTCAAAAAGGGATGCTCTGAGAGGGTTCATTCTAGTCTGGGCGTGCTCCTCTCCCTCCATCCCACTCCATGGCCATTGCAGGTTTAGCCCCAGCGCTTTCTCCAGGCAGTTACAAAAATGACTACTTCTTTAAACAAAAGCTGGTCCAGTCCTTCTGAATGGCAACTCAGCAGGACCAAGGCACATGCTCACCACTGATTCTTGTCATCTAGCAGATGCATTAGATTCTGTATGCACACCCTAAAATATTCAAATAGATGACAAAAAGATGAACAGGAAGACATTCAGAGAGGAGTGTGCTCTCATGCTTAGACATTGTCTAGATTTCTTTACATCTCATTCCAGAGCTAGATGACAGTGGATGCAGTCAACTAAGGTCGTCAACACAACACCCAACCAGCCATGCACTTCTTTGGGCTTCAAAAAATACAATACTGTAGAGTGCATAAGGTTTATTAGAGAAACTGGCTTAACAATTGAAATTTTAAGGAAAAGCCTGAAGGAGAAACACAATCTACAGGATTTTCTCAAACGACAGCCATGTTTAACTAAAAACAGCAAAAACAATTTAAAAAAAAAATCCAGGTGAAAACTTCCTAAATATAAAAGAAAAAGTATTTGATTTGAATGTTTTACTTTTTCAAAACAACTTGAGATGTTATTGATAGCATAGATGGTGGAAAACAGAATAGACTAATAGTAAGACAATTTGATTGTGGGTGATCATAAGTTTAAAATTATCACTGCCTCTTGTTTGTCTTGTTCATATTTTACATTTTTCTCTTTTATAATTTTTTCTTATTTGTTTTTCTGCTGTTGGGGATTATCAAACTAGGACCTTGTCTTTTAAATGAATATAAAAAGGTAGAATTTTATTTTCTACTTCATACGTGTTTATATTAAAAATTTCTGAGTGCACCATGACTAACTGAATAATTCTCATAAATGTTTAAAAAAGAATAACTGCTTTTATTGTTGAAAATATTTTATATCATGCACTTCTGTACATGTATACTCACATTTTAAAATTTAAATTCCAAACCTTATATTGATGCTTAAGCATATTTATGCTGCTAATTGTCTGGCTTAAGAAAATAAAACTATTGATTACCCCTTGTGATTACAACTGAGCAAACAACACACACTCTTTTATGCACTTTATCAAACTGCATGAAAAACATATTAGAGATTGGAGGGCTTGGCAGGCATTGGTTTAGTCCCTACAAAGCCCTGGGTTTGATCCCTAACACCAGAAAGAAAAAAAAAAGGTGGGGGAGAAAAAAATGAGAGTGGAAAAGAAGTTTATTTTACAATAGAAACCTTGCACTGAAACCCACAACTCTTGGGTCTACCAAGACAAAACCTATTCTCATATCACCAGCATAGGCACTTACTGAGAGAGCAAGCTGGGAGAAGGTCCAGCCTGGACCTGTTTCCCTTCTCCTTGGTAATTTCTTTTCTGTTGAGCAGGTGAGTCAGTGTTCACAGCCTAGGAGACTGTAGGTTAAGGTCTGCTGGATTGACTGACCCAGAAATCACTAGCCATCTTAAAGTACGTGTTTATTCTCGCTTGAAGAAATCCACTCTGTTCTAACTTTTATAAAGTTTGACAATTCACAAAACAATCTACATGCCTCCCCACCAGAATGGAGAACTTCTTTTGATTTTTAATTATCATAATTATAATATGACATTATCTACATAAAGCCATTATTGTTTAAGAATATGTGTCATTGATCCTTGTTGCCTCTTGACATGTTTGGCGTTCTTTTAGATAGTCTGGATATTATTCCATCAGATGAATAGCTACACATATTTGCTTCACCGGTAGATGTCTTCCTCTACTCTGCAGAAGCTCTTTGGTTTGATCTAGTACCATTAGTCGATCTTACCAAGCCTTTGGGGATCCTACCTAAGAAAGAGTCACTGCCTACACAATCAATGTCTTCAAGCGTTTTCCCTCCGTTTTCTGGTAGTCATGTCTAGTTTCCAATCTGATGTTCCCATTTCGAGTTGGCATTTGTGTACAGTCAGAACAAAGGATCACATTCTCTTGCTCTGCGTGGTGGGTGATTCTCCAGCACCACCTTTGAGTGCAGAAGTGGAAATGCTCACCAACCACCATGAGTAGATTCATGCATACTCATACTGAATGCGTGGGTCCAATCACCACACTATATCCCAGGAAGTGTACAAAGGTTATAGCTCAGTGGAAAACACAATGATTTAAAGCTTCCTAATGCTGTGACATTTTAATACAGTTCCTGTGGCGACCCCCCAAACATAAAATCATTTTGTTGCTACTTCATAATTATAATTTTGCTACTGTCATGAATTGTGATGTAAATATCTGATATTCAGGATATCTGCAAATGTGAATTCCAAAGGGGTCCCAACCGACAGCTTGAGAATGACTAACTTAAAGCCTATTCCCCTCAGGGAAAAAGTTATTGTAAGAAAGTCCAAGTAACTTTACTTCTCTTTAAAAGATTTACTTTGATTTGTATTCATGTGATGTGAGTGTGTGTGTGTGTGTGTGTGTGTGTGTGTGTGTATGCCACATGAGTTGGGGTGCCTGTGGAAGGCAGAAGAGGGTATCAGATCCCCTAGGTCAAGGGGTTGTGAACCACCCAAGGGAGCTGGTATTTGAACTCATCCTCTGGAAGAGCAGTGAGCTCTCTCAACCATCTGAACTATTTCTCCAGCCCCAATAAATAAGTGTTTTACAACTTTTACATATGTTTTCCAAGTTTTTAAATTAAATCAGTTTTTATTATGAACTACATCTTATTTTTAATTACTCTTCTGTAATCCCCCCCCCCAAACGTGTCCCTTTTTTCCCAGATACATGTGTTACTATATTCCAGATTCACTCTAATGTGATTTTTACATCAGTGATCACTGTAAGACTCAGGGGATGTAGCCTTAGGGCCCTGTTAATATGGCAATGGTCTGTGCCTTCTACTTCTGTAGATCTCTAACATCACATTCTGTTTCGAAGCTCAACTTCATAAATGGAAAGAAAGCACAAATTCCAAACTTGTATTTTCCCAACCTAATTTAGCCTAGTAGGCTGAATTACTGAATTTCATAGTTTTATGTGTGAAAAACAGCTGAATGTTTACAATTTCATATAACTTAGCATAAAATAAAGTAGAACTTTGCCTACTGCACCATTAAACAATACAAAGTAAAGGCCATGTTCTCTTTTAGAAATGAGAAATCCGTGTCAATCCTATTTGATCTCTCATGTTCAGATGGATTCCTGTCACATGGCCATCCCTGAGCACTCAAGACAGCTGGGGAGAACAGTGCTGGCAGTTGGGCTGGTCGCCGTCCACAGGCTTTCGCTAAACACAAGTGGAATTTCAGCATGGGGATTCATTTACGGTCCGCTGTGTTCATCTTCCAAGGACTCAGTAAAGACAGAGTTTGGGGGAGCTTTTGCTGCAGGCTTTAGAATGTTCTATATTGATCTTGGCAGCGCCCTCCATGGACTGATGTGCACATTAGAACGGAAGGAAATTCATTCTGCTATTTGTGAGGTCATAGTTCCTCCATCTTCAGCAGATAGCACTGTCCAACCCTGTGTTTTCTTTAAACAGGGTTTAACAGCTGCAACCTATAGAAACCATTTCACCTTGTTGTTTCCTGAAGTGTGTTGCCTGTTTCTTCCTTGGGAGACCCGAGTATTCCAAGCTGACATCAGAGAAGCCTTCACTTCCAACTCCTTCTGCCATTTACCCTGTTTATGTGGGAACTTGGCCTTCACCTCCATCTGTTTTTGACCTGGTACTAAAGAGAAACGGCCTCCGACCTGTGTAGAGCCCTTACTGCCAAAACAACACCCCAAATGACAATGACCTGGACAAATGCCTCAAACCCAGCTTTTCTGCCAGGTCTCTTGAACAGCTCTCTGTTCATTCAGCACCTTTATCTGTGTCCACTCAGGTGGACATGTGTCTTATGGACAGTGGAGTAGGTAAAAGGAACCTTTACAGTGAGCCATGCAATGAGACTTTAGCTTACCCATCTAACATCACCTCACGTCCTAGGGTGCCTGGTCTTGTGATTTTGTGTGACCTCCTTTTCTTTCAATATAACCATATTCTCTCACCTTGAAACATTAAGACAGCTTAAATGCTTCAGTGAAATTCTTTATCCAGAAATGTCAAGGAAGGATTGCAACCACATTTTCGGGCCATTACAGGTTCACATCAATTCCAGGGCTAGAAATATTTTTGTTTTGTTTTGTTTTTCACCCCTTAACTGATAAACTAACAGGGCTTAGATCTCATATGTTTGCAGACATCCATGATGCTTTCTGCTTCTCTACCCATCTCTGAGACTTGTATTTTACTAACTGCGGCAAAATGCTTCAGAACATTCCCTGAGAGGTTGCTGCTGTGTCAAGGGTTTTCCACCAAAAAGCAGACACGACGTTACAAGCCACTGAGACACAGCTGTATAGGTTTTATCGAAATTACATAGAGATTGGGTTGCCTCACCAAATACCTAGGCTAGGTCACTCGGCAAGCTTTCTCCGGAGAAGTTACCCAACCTGCAATTTTTGAACTATGCCCTGTAAAAACCAAGCAATAATATACCCTGCCCCCTCCAATTCCATCCAACTCCGTTTGTCCCCTCCTCCCCAGTCATACAAATCACTAGGCTTTCAGCCACTTTGGGGGAGGGGCTGTTTCCTGTTTATTATTCCATTTCCAGTTTCTATTCCAGTCCTTCAACATAATAAGCATTCAGTAAATATTTACTAAAGCTTAAATAAATTCTTGCCTCTAATTTCTTTCTTTTGGGGCCTGGACTGTCCTCTGCTCAATAATAGGTCACAAATTCATAAAAGCTCAGGTGTTTGTTTCTGCAAGAAAAGCCCTCAGAACCTCGATAAAATGTTTTCTGAGGTCTTTTTGTCGTTGTTTGGTTTCTGTTTTGGGTTTTTTTAAGTCTCTATGTCTAGCTTCATGGGGATGATTCGGTAAGGACTGCCATTTAACGGAACTCAGTGCAACGGTTACAGAGAATGGCTGTTGCCATGGAAATGAGCATGGAAACATAGCCACACTACAAAACTGAAAAAAGAGTAGATTGCAAAGTTGTATATCATATGGGGGCCTATGACGTAGATGCTATGAATATTCCCCATTTAAAGGAAATGAAGACTCAGGAATGATATTTAATTCACTCAGTATCAAGGCAAAAGTACAGTCAATCCCAGTCAGACTGGCTCCATTGTTCCTACTTGTTTTTCCTCTCCTCTACCATTTTCTTTATAAGAATACATCGGTGATTACTAATCTTGGTTGTCAACTTGGCACACCTGAGAAGGAGCCTCAGTTAAGGAACTGCCTCTATCAGATTGGCCTGTGGTCCTTTCTTTGGGGGAATTTAGGCATTTTCTTGATAGCAGAAGGACTCGGGCTACTGTGGGCTGTATCATTTGTGGGCAGGTGTGACTGGGCTGTGTTAAAAGACTAGCTGAACGTGAGCAAACCCGGAAGCAAGCCAGTAAGCAGATTTTCTCCATGGCTTCTGCTTCAAGCTCCATCCTGGAGTTCCTGCCTCAGCTTCTGTTAACGGTGGACTGTAACATGTAAGTTTCTCCCCACACTGCTTCTGGTCCTAGTGTTTATCACTAGGACTGCATCGGACTTAGTCTGCGTTAACATACACAGACTAAAACAGTGGAGAGATTGCCGAGTGGAGGATTTGCCACAGACCTATGAGCATGACTCAGGCTTTTGTCTTGGGTGCCTGGAAGCAGACTGCTCTGTATGCAGGAAGCAATGGAATGATGGGCCCTGAGTGCAAAGCTGTTGCCGTTCACACGTGAGAGAGAGGCCCTCCTTCAGGGCCTCCAGTTTTGTCTTTATTTATTTAAAAATCTCTTCAGAATTACAAGTTTTAGTGAATTGCATCCAGCTACTTTGTCAGTGAAAAATCAAATGGAAAAATCTACTTCACAACCGAGCGACGGTGGCTCATGCCTTTAATTTCAGCACTCGGGAGCCAGAGACAGGTGGATCTCTGTGAGTTCGAGGCCAGCCTGGTCTAC
>NC_022020.1:49039746-49042565 GCF_000317375.1 Microtus ochrogaster
TTCTTCTTCTTCTTCTTCTTCTTCTTCTTCTTCTTCTTCTTCTTCTTCTTCTTCTTCTTCTTCTTCTTCTTCTCCTCTTCCTCCTCCTCCTCCTCCTCCTCCTTTTCCTCCTCCTCCTCCTCTTCTTCTTCTTCTTTTCTCAGAAAACTGGAGGGCTGTTTTCCTTTTTTTGTTTTCCCTTCCCGCTATCATCTGGAACACATTAGTTTTGTTGCAGATTGCCTGGAACTACTGTCTTGGGGAGGGCCGGGGAAGAGACTTTGAGGGAGCCTCTGAGGGTATTTCTAAGAAAATCTCAAGTGACTTTCTTTTCGTTTTGAAGTTGTAATCCCAGGTACTCGGCAACAAAAATGAACGTATTCCAGATGTTAGATGGAACATATACCAAAGGATCCTAGCAAGCCATATTAAACACAGACACTGCAGGAATGGCTTAGGATAATGTGAAGCACAGTGACAATCAGGTGACATTCTCTGGCACTCTGTAGATGGATGCAACTTTGCGCTTCAGAATTCTCAGGGTTTGCCCAGCTCTCCCTCCACACACAGCAAAGGCTCCCACTGGGTTGCATGCTGATCTTGCATCTTCACCCCTTACCAACAGCTACCACGGGGACTGTCTTCTGCTAAGTGTAAGGATGTCAGAGACGAAGACCGTCAGGCAAAACAGCTTCCATGTCCTAACTTTATTTCATGTTCGACCAGCTTCACAGAGCTTTGTTGCATGATGGACATTTTTCATCACATCACAGCTAGGACCAGAATTTCTCTTTAAAAAGAATCATATTTGTTTGGTTGTTGCCCTAGATAAACTCTTCGGGTACAATGAATGATCTCAAGAAATCCAGGCAATGGAAGGCATGCTCTGCTCAAGGAGATAATAGTGTCTGTGGTTTCAGAAGTAGACACAGAACAGGGGGATGAGAGAGCTGGCCTAAACATTAAGTTCTTAAGAGGAACAGATCTGTGGAGACTGACACAAGCCATCCTAGAGCCATGATGACTTCAGCCATTCAGTCATCATCCACAGAAATCAAAGTTAAGTCTTATGAGGTAGAGACTGTTCTCATCTTGCAGAGAAAGGAACAGGAGATGGGTGTGAACCCTAAGGATTTGTACAGCAATCTGATAGGGTTACTGTACAGGACAGGGGCTATAAATTAATTCTCTATGTATCTGCAGCATCAAGTACAATGTCCTGGCAATAGAGTCTCAGTCAACACATATGCTACAACTAACTGAATTGACATGACTTACAAAAATAATATTTATGATATTATATACATATTAATTAACTACTAATATGCAAATAATGGGAAATATTGAAACTGTTGGCATCATAAAGTTATATTAATATGGAGTTTGCTTTTGAAATACTCCGTGCTTGCTCAAATTTGAAAATCAAACATTGAAATCTGAATGAAAGATTAATGAGATAAAGTAGATAGATGTATAGAAAAATGTTGGTATTCATTTCTAGTAAGTAGTCTAAAGAAAATGACAGCTATAAAAACAGTATTATGTTATGATAAGGGATATTGCCTTCTCCAACCAATTTTTTTATTAAAAATAATGTATTTTACGTGTATGGTGTCTGTATGAGTGCACCACATATGGGCTCAGTGTCTGCAGAGCCCAGAAAAAGGCACTGGATCCATGGAAATGGAGTTACAGATGGTTGAGCCATCTCTCCAGGTTCCAGATTCCTCACAATTAAAAGAAAATCCAAGCAAATCATCCAAGTTTTAATACAAAGAGGTGGAACTGTTGGAAACATCATTTTTAAGTGAACTAGAGTTTTAAAATTGTCCCTCAATATCTAAGATTTTCATTGGGGAATTTTTAAAATTTCATGGGCTTCAGCTAATAATGAGCAGCCAATCCCATGGACAGAATGACAGGAAATTAACCAGGGTCTGAACACTTAAATGCCCTACCACAAAGTTCATATATTGAATCATAACCTTCAAAGTGATAACAGTACTGCATGGAGTATTTTGGGGGTGGCTAAGCTATAAGGATACAGCCCTCCTACGTGGGGTAAGTACCCTTACTGAAGCACCCTGGAGGTTTCCCTGCTCCTCCATGTAAGCATGTCATCTATGACATGGGAAACAGGCCTTTGTTAGACAATTTGCTGGTGCTTTGACCTTATATTTTCAAGTTTTGTGAGAAAAAAAATCTGTTGTGTACAAGATTTTCTTGCATGAGATTTGAATATAACAACCACAACAGGCAGCAGCCTGACCTTCGGAGCCACATGGAATCAGAGCATTACTGGAGCTTGTGTGTGCTGGCACAGCCATCTACTGTCTCTGCACCCTGCCATCTCTGCCCGCTGTGACCCAGAGCTTTATCTGATCTAAATTCATGTATGTGACTCCTGATAGCAACCGCATTTTCCTTCTGTAAAGAAGTAAGATTATAGAGTGTTTCTCAATGGGGTCTCCTTGGGTGTTGGGGAGAACAGCTTTATGTTCTGTTATGCTCTATTAACATAGACAGGTCTAGTCCCCAGTTTGCTGAGGTGCCTCCAACCCCTCCCCCAATCTTACCATGCTTCTCTAACACTGTGCTTTTCACAGATTCTTGTCAAGAACAGATAAAACTCTACAGGAGGGTTTCATCTGCACCCCTGTCTATCCAGGTAAAGGTGTCACCTTTCTTCCTAGGAGGCCATTCCTGCATCTTAGTCAAGGTGTAAGAACCAAGACACCCCCAGGATGCTTCCTCTTGCTTACCCTTCCATCTCCCTCTCTCAGTTTCTTTTCTTTTCTTTTTTCTTTTTTCTTTTTTTTTTTTTTTTTTTTTTTTTTTTT
>NC_022020.1:49042665-49094639 GCF_000317375.1 Microtus ochrogaster
TTTGGAGCCTGTCCTGGAACTAGCTCTGTAGACCAGGCTGGTCTCGAACTCACAGAGATCCGCCTGCGTCTGCCTGCTGAGTGCTGGGATTAAAGGCGTGCGTCACCACCGCCCGGCACCTCTCTCAGTTTCTTAAGACCTCCAGCCACAGAGGCTCAGCCACAGCGTGAGTCTCCTACTGTGGCTTCTTCACATCTGCCCCTCTCTTAGTCTTCCTAGAAGGGGCCCTGCTCCCTGTGTCTCCTGTATGAGTCACTCCAGTATCTCCTGCTGGAAGTCACCACCGGAAGTCATCTCCATCTGGTAATACACAGGGAAGCATTTCCCTGCCTGGATCCCCCACGGATTTGGACAGAACTCTATAGACTTCCAAACCTTGGCCCAGGTTTTCCTCTACCAACTGTAAGCACCTGGGGACAGAAAATTGTTCATTTTGCTCCTGTTTCCACACAACTGGGCGGAAAAACCTGAAATACATACAAGGAAATAGAATACCGGATCCGGAAGGAGAAGGGGCGCCTCCCACTTTGTTGCTATTCTGAGAATCGTGGTTTTAAGGATCTAGGCGAAACAAAGTACACAACACACGTGAGATATTCAGAAGATTCCCTGTAACTTTCTATGCTTTGGATTTCTTTATCAGCCAGTTCCTTGTCTCAGCAATGCAGGTAAAAAGGACCCTAAGGGGCAGGCGCAGGGGTGCGTGCGCTGATTGAATTTTCTGATTTGTTTTTCTGTCCTCTAAATGTTTCATACTTTGATGCCTAACAAAATCAACCTATCTGTTGTTTTCTTTATTAATTATAATATTTTTAGCTACAGATAAAGGAGACAATCACAACCTGATAGAACACAGGAGGTAAACCCACACTGGATAACGGAAAAGTGGGGACCATACTGATTAGTTTGATCTAGAATTTAAGAAAGCTAAAAGGAACAACAGAAGAGCAGGCTAACAGTGGGCAGTCGGCAATTGCTCCTGAAGCCCTCAGAACTGAATTCATGTTTCTTTGTCATGAACCTCAAGGATTACAGTGCTAGAGTACTTTGAGCAATATAACGGTTGACAACCACCCCCTACTGTCTCTCCGAGTACAATCCATTGTCATTTGTCTCTAACCAAGAGTGCTTAGCAAGATAAATTAGAAATTAGCTACCTAGGAAGATTTAAAATCATGTTGGATTGAACTAAAACTGGAGAATACAATGTAAGTCAAACATTTTCAATAGAAAAGATATGATTGAACTAAAGAAATTATTCACTTCCCCAAGAGATGAGAGTCCAGGTAGTGATGGCTGCTCTTGAGTTAAATTACCAAGGATCCACCTAAGCTCCCAAGATGTCTTACTGTCCTAAGAATCAGAGATGAATGAGAAAAAGAACATAATAATTTGACAGGCATACACTTTTAAATGAGGCCATTTGATATATTTCAACATTTATTCATTTGTTGTATGTGTTGTGTGCACATGTGAGCACATCATGGTACTCACAGGAAGGCTAAGGGACCACTCACAGGAGTCAGTCCTCTCCTTCTCCCATAGGGTGAGTCCTGGGGCTCAAACTCAGGGTAGAAGGCTTGGCAGCAAGCACCTTGACTGTTGAGCCAACTCATTGGCCCCTGGGTGAGATACAGGGGGGTTAGAGTTCTCCACCAGCATAGCTGTGCACACGTTATGTGCACTCCAGCTACAGCACATGGGTGCAGAAGGATGGCACGTGCATGTCCTCAGATGTGCCCTCTGAACAAGGAATGCTACTCATAGCTCCTCAAGAGCAGCTACTGAGGGTGTAAACTGGCCAGGAAATCCCTCCCAGTTCTGTTCAGCCCCTCCCAGCACACATCTGCATACCTGAACTCTGATCAAAGACAAGACCATCTGCTTGCAAAAGAAAAATTCATTTTCTCCAATGGAATCTCACTGGTGATATTAAGCACACTTCAGGGTAGGCCCATGTCCAGTAGGAGATGGCCAACACAAAACAAAAACAAAGATATTTTAATAGACTTTTTGCTTTGTATTGCTTTGTTTGTTTGTTTGTTTGCTTGTTTTGTCTTACTGGTCTTATGCCTGTATATTATGATTTCCAATTTTGTGTTTTTATGGGTTTGGTTTTTCTGTTTGTTTGTTTGTTTGTTTAAATGCATGTGTGTGCATACATGTCTGCGTGTATGTATGTGTTTGTATGCGTGCGTGTGTGTCTGTGTCTGTGTGTGCTCATGGTTTTCTTATTTTTTATTCTGATTTCTTTAGGGCTGTTTGTTTGTTTACCTGTTTGTTTTCTCAAGAGAAAAAGAAAGGCAATGGAGATGGGTGTGTGGAGAGGTGAGAAGTGAGAAACTGCAAGGGAGTCAGAGAAGGGGAAATCATGATCCAATATCACATGCAAAGAAATGTTTTCAATTAAAAAAATAAGACCGTTAGCAGTCCTGTGAGAAAAACCAACTGATCCCATGAGTGATGTTCCCTCAAGGGACAATAAAAAGTCATAGCAAAGACAGAGGAACCTTCCAATCCCTCTCCTCAGTGGAGTGCACAAGAGTCATGGTAGGAAATCTGAAACTGGGCCTCACAGTATGGTGCTGCCAGCCCGTGCTCTTGTGAAAGAAGAGAGGGAGAGGGAGCAGGAAGCTTCTCCATTTGACACCATGGTTCTGTCGCTGTGGCCTCTAAAGTAGCTCAGCAACCACAGTGTCTTGGTGTCATCGATCCTGCATCCCAGAGCTCTGATCACGGCTCTTTCCTGGAAGAGATGGAACAGAAACACTGAGTGACCTGAGAGGATCCACTGACAGATCTCCTCTAGTGGAAGAAATACCAAGGAGAAAGGGGGTGGCAGAGAGGAAAGTGAGGGATAGAGGAGAGGAAGTAAGGAGGAAGAAAGGACAGGGAGAGAGGGAAGCAATAACTGATGTACAGAGATCAGGAAGGGATTGGGTTATAGATCAGTGGTAGGGTGCTTGACTAATGTTCAATCTCACAGAAAGGAAAGGAGGAAAAGAGGGAGAGAGGAGGGAAGGGGAAGAGACTTTTGACACTTGGCTTCCATCTTGGAAATGTAAATGAGTAAGCCCGCTCAAGGCAAGAGGCACCTTTTGACAGGATCTAATGGCTTTCCGACATCCACAGGCCAGACTGCACAAATGCTTTGGCGATCTATTTCCGACCTGAAGGGTGGGGAAGTCACAGGAAAGGAGAGGGCACGGAAGTCAATTACTTCTAGGCAAGCTGCCCAATAAGTTAAAAGTATAAATACAGGCAAAAAATAGAAGCACAACCTCTTTATCTTTCCAATCAGGGTTTCACAAGCACACTCCCACTTCCTCTCCGGGTAGGTGCAGGCAACATCACTCGTAAGAGAAAAGAAAGAGTGACCACTCTGTTTTTGCATCTGAAGAAAACCCGTGCTGTTGAGAAAGCCATGTATATAGGCTGTGGGGGATCAGGATGCTGATGAGCATGGGAAACCATCACTTTAGCCTCTATTTCAATTTGAAGAAGTCGTCTCTATTAAACGGATGGACTAATGAAACCTCAAGAATAGTATGCTTGGTCATTAACAAGTGATTTTTACAAGGGAAAAATTACTCCAAGGCAGAAATTATTTAATGAACAGGTCATTTAGCAGCAGCTCATCTTGTGGTGAAGTTTTCTGATTCTGTTGTTTACGAAACAGAAACAAGAAAGCTATGGAGGGAGGCAGGGAAGTTTGTAAGATGGTGTGAGCTTGCCTGACACAGGGCTGGTCCACTGTGAGAACCACAGAAGGGCTCATTCTCACAACCCTAAGGACTATAGACCTGTTAGGTTCCAGTTTTGCTATTCTGCTCCCCAAATTAGGGGTAAGCAACTGTACCCAGATTTCCAGAGGCAACAGTCCTAACTCAAGCCATGAAGCAACCTCACCTCTCAGTCACCACGTGGACACACACAGAAAACTATCTTGCATCTCTCAAACCTAAAGCTTAGTATTTCATGTAGATAAGAAGTAGATTTGTGGCCTCCCTGGGCTATTAGGTAGCATAGTAAATATCTTGATAAAGGACTTTTGGAGAGCTTTGGATGCAAGGCTTTATTTCACTCAGAAAGATGCTTAAAATGGCATTTTCAAGTGTGGCAGGTACACCAGGGCCACAGAGAGAGACTCAGGAAGGGGGCTCACACATCATCACAGACACTGTGTAAGAAAAACAAGGAACCAGAAGTAACCGCGAGGAAGTGGCTGAGGGCCTATGAAGGAAAGCCACGCTGTAGCACACTGTGCATCCACATGGGATTGAGCTAGGATATTTACAAACAGATTGTTCAGTAAATACAGCAAATTTCAGCATGCTGCATGGCATACACTTCGACTTCATTAAGATTTTTGATTAAGGCACTAGTAAGGACTTTTTAAAATACTGTCAGTTGTCACCGCTCTACTGTACAGAAACAATTGATTTGCATTACGTATTTATAGATCTGGGCCTCTATTTATATCCTCTAGAATTAACATAATTATTTTCAGAGCCAGGAAGAGAGTCCTTAATTTAAATTTGTTACTAGTTTCCACAAAGAAAAAAACCCATATTTTACCCAACCCAGAATAAATGTGACTAGGAAGGACAACTTGAATCGAACGTAGACGAAATTAAGCTGAGTTTCTAGCCCCAGGAAAGTGGTTAACAAAATGAGGTTGAGTCCTGCCTTTCAGTAGGTTATGCATGACAAGGGTAGAAGTTGAGAAAATGTGGTCCTCAGAGGCCACCTTTCTCTTCACACCACTCCTATTCCTGAGCATTTGAGGGAATAACAGAGCTCACACCTCAGGCATCTCCCTATTAAAATCTGCTCACAAAAAATATGTTGTCTACGTGAACAAGATAGCCTGTTAATCAATCCACCCTTAGGGCCCCAAGGCTGAGCAAGCCAGAGAGAATCTGGTTATCAGATACTTTTCAAACCAAATGGTTTCTGGCAGCCTCCTGGCTTTAGCAGCTCTCCTTATCCACTGTCTTCCCTAAGTTGCCTTGCTGTGAAGAGACACTGTGTCCAACCAAGGCGGCATATAAAAGAAACATTTAATTGGAGGCTTGCCTATCTCTTGGGAGGGTAAGTCCATGAGCAGCGTGGCTGGAAGCATGGTGACAGGCAGGCAGCCAGAGCACTGAACTGTAGTTGAGAGCTTGCATCTGACCCACAAGGAACAGGTAGAAAGTAAGAGAAATTGGGCCTGTCATGGGCTTCTGAAGCCTCAAAGAGCCCACCCCCAGTGTCACAACTCCTACAGAAAGGTCACACCTCCTAATCCTTCTTAAACTGTACACCAACTTGGTACTGAATACTCAAGTCGGTGAGTCTACGGGGATCAGTCTCGTTTAAACCAGCACGCCCCCTACTGGCAAAACTGACTCAGTGTGGAGTAGATGGCTAGGCACTTTGCACCTTGCAGACATTATCCTGGCATTTACAGAAGAAGCCCCGAGGCTCCTGAGTAAGACAGAGCAGTTAACTTAGAAGGTGAGCTAGTGCAATCAACACTCTCTCCATGACAAACATTGATCGTAATAAGTACCCTTAATGGACACCTAAAATCACTTAATAAGCAAGAAGCACACTCTTGTGGCTCCGGCAACCTAAAAGGCTGAGGCAGAAGGATTCCTTGGACCCTGGACCAGGCCCAACCATGAAGGAAAGAAGGAGGAAAGAAAGGAAGGAACGAAGGAAGGAAGGAGGAAAGGAGGGAAGGAACAAATGAAGTCAAACCACTTTCTGCCAGCGTGCACAACTAAATGATCAAACAATAAATATGATTTCACTTATTTGCCATTATTTTCAGACTGTGAAAATCCAGCAAGAAGGGAACAGGTTGTACTGATGAGATCAGAGGATGAGCATTCTGGAGAGACTCTTCTATAAAAGTTTTCCTTCCCAGGTCCAAAGTCGTCAAAAGATCGAATTTTTCTTGGCATCCAATCTGTTCACTCAACGTCTTAAACTGTCTTAAAAGAAACTGCTGCAGCCTTCAGCATTATCAGGCTGCATCGCAGTCCTCTCCAAGCTAAGTACCATGAAGTTGAGCTAGGCATGTTCTCGGCAGCTAGATAAGGAGCTGATTATTCTGCATTAAATCATAAAATAGCTTTAAGCATGGCTGGGATCAAAATGTCTCTGCCTTGTAAACATTAGCCTGCAAATTTAGAAGCACTTAATAAAACATCCCATGAGACCCAAGGATATCCAGATGAGGAGGCCATAAGGACTGCCCCAGCTCTAATATGCATCTGAAATTCTAGACCTCAGAACCTTGGTTCATGTGCCACCAACACTATGCCACCTCCAATCTAGGGGACCAGTGCCAATGCTCTCCCCACCATCCAAGGTCTCTCTTGCATGTGGAGGGGACATATGTTCCTATGATGGGTGCTTGCCACATGGAGCCCACTAAAAGAGCCACTAACCACCGAGACTCATGAAGAGTAAAACATCTGCCTTCCACATGTGGATCAAAATTAAAAGCACAAAGTTGATGTCTAGACATTGGCTTCCTTGCTTTTATCCTTTTTTAATTTGGTGAGAAATTAAAACAAAATAATGTCCCTTCCTTGTGAAATGATGGCAGGCGCTACCCTGAAGGTAAATCTCCGTGTCTCTGGACTTGAGTGTCGTGGAGTGCCTGAACAAAGAAAAGCTGCACTCCCCTCCCCAATCTAACTTTCAGGTTTTTATATTATTTGTTTATGTTTGAGATTATATTATAGTTATGTCATTTTCCCCTTCCTTCCCTCCCTCCAAATCCTCCTTGCTCTCTTTCAAATTCATGACCTCTCTTTCCATTGATTGTTGTTACATGGATATATGTGTGTGTGTATAGACATACATACACACACATATATCACCCTCTCAGTCTGTATAATTTTGCTTGTATGCATGTTTTCCGGGCTGATTATTTGGTACTGAATAATCAAACTGGAGTGCTCTTCCCTGGGGAAGACTATGTCTCCCACTCTCTGCAATTCTCAGCTGCCTGCCTGTAATTCTTTGTGTATGGTTGAGGCTTTGTGGGTTTTCCCCCTTCCTGCTCAACAAGGGAAGCATGCCTCATCCTGGACACTGAGCTTTCAGTCTTAAAGTAACAACAGGGACACTCAGCAAATGGAAGCAGCTCACCCCTCCCTGATTTGGGCTAAACTAGGGCCCAGGTCACAGTTTGCTTCACCTTTCATCTCGAGAATGAATTCATGTGGCCAACAGTATGTCTGAAGAGCATGTGAGCCATAGGAAATTCATAGCCTATGAATAAAAATTGTTTTATTCATACCAAGAAAGAACCACAAAGGAGAAAGGAATAGGCACAACCTGCTTTGTGGTTTCTCAAGCTGGATACCCTTCACTTGACCTCCCTCCACGGACCGCCTGAATCCTAAATCAGGATGCATTGGGAAGGTTTTATCTAAGTAGCCGGCAGCAGATGAGGGGGCAGTGAAATGAATTGGCCTCCCCTTCCCTCACGGGTCCCCTTGACTTCCAAAAATAATACTCTGGCGCAGCTGTTCATTTATTTGTAGGTAGTTGAAGTAGAAGATTATAAATGAAGTTCAGATGCCATGTGGGAGAATAGTCAAGTCTTCCAAGTCTAACACTGAGAACCCTTTCTTGTCCCAGGGCTGGATGAAAGGCTCTGGGTGCAGCAAGGTTTGACTCTCTGCTCCACTGACTGGAAAGGAACCACGAAGCACACAGACTGTCCTGAAATGGCTCAACTCTAAGCCAGGCCAGCCAGTGGCAGCTCCCACACCAGGCTTACAGCTTGTGTGTGAGAATGCAAAGCCCCAACAGAGCCCTAAAGTGAGGCTACCTCAGGTCAGGGCCACATTGCCTGGGTCAGATCAGCAGTCTCCAAACAACCCTACTGTCCCCGGGCTTTGACTTCTGTGTTAAAACATTTGGCACCTGTGCTGTGTGCTTGCTGTGAATATTCAGCCCAAAGTCAGTACGTGTACAAAAACAGAAGAAGTCAAAGGAGATGCAAGGGCCTGACTCTGGGCAGCACATCTGAGAGTCACTGTGCTGAGGTCTCAGTTCCTCTGTGACAAAATCAAGAACTTTTACCAAGGACTATTGTGACCACACGGGCCCCTCTCTATTTGGACTTCCATTAGAAGCAGAATGCGGTAGACCTTTGAATTTCTCATATTTATCGCTGATTTTTTTCTCCTTTAGCCCAGTCATCTATAGACACACACACACACACACACACACACACACACACACACACCTACCTCCCTTTGGTCTTTCAAACAAGATACATCTCAAAACTGAGGAAGGTTAAGACACGGCAACACGACAAGGCACAGCAAGTCACCTGTGAAGCCCAGGAAGATGAAAAAAGCCATCAAAAGTCCCATTCTTCATGAGGTCAGTTATAAGAGAAATCAGAAAAGCTTGACCTTCTGAATGCCGGCCCCCGGATCTGCAACCTCTCCCTGTGGAGAAGAGCTGGCAAAGAGAGCTTACTGAAACCATGACAGGAACATTTTCAATATCTAGAGCTAACCAAGATATTTGCTGATGAATTTCTCTAAGATAAAAAACTTCTTTTATATGCTAGGCAAAAATAATCTTGACTTGCAATCTGTCTCCACTCCTTTTTCTAGTGACAAGTGTCAGCAAACCAGCTCACCCATCTCTGCCCTCAGTGACTGAATAGCTGCTGCACTCTTTAGTTGGGCTGGGGGTGCTGCAAGAACTCAAAGCAAGACTTTTACACAACTTAGAAGTAAGTTTTCACCGTCCACCAAGCGAGTTTATTTGGGGCGTCCCTTTCAGGAATGTTTTTTTGGCAGCTGGTTCACTGTGGCAGCCAAGGAAGGTGGCTGGTGGCTATAACAGAGCACTATGTGAACACTAGTCTTCTCCTTACAGACAAGATGAACCAGATATACCTCGACCACGTCTGGAGTGAACGGTGTAAAGCAGAGCAGGTACTGAGGTGCCAGTTCTCCTCCACCAAGAAAGCAGGGGGCGTGGTCACACACCCTGCACAGTGTAAAGAGACCAGAGCTGCAGAGGGAGGACAAGAGACCCCTTCACTCCACTGCACAATAATTCACCATCACCCAATGGCTTTTTCTGTATTTGCTTCCCATCACAAATCTACTTCAGTCCTTTTGACACAATATTCTTATTGTCTTCTCAGTAAGATGGGTAAGCGCACTGAAACCATTACATGGAAGATATGATCAAAGCCAAGTCCACCTAGTTGTTTTCTGTGTACTTCCTTGTTCTTCCTTATTTGTTGGCAACAAAGGATAAACGCGAAGTTCTTCCTTTTCAACCCCTAGTCTTCTGTGATGTCATAACACCATACCAATTATAATTAATATTATATCATTTTAGTATGGTGTATTAATTATAATACACTAATTTTATTAAAGGATAGAGTTATGAAAGTGTAGTCCAGTTTATGTACTCCTAGAGGCCTATTTTAAGGAATAAGCAGGGACAATGGTAAAGATCATGCACCAAGGATTTTAATCTCAGCATTATTTACAACACTTAGAAATTATGAGCAAGCTAATATCCAACAGTGTAGACTAGTGAATGTCATGGTGATCAATGGTGGATTACTGCAGTAATATTTCATTTGTATTTTAATAAATAAAGCCTGCCTGAAGATCAGAGTAAAACAGCCCCACTGGTCAGCCATACAGACCAGGCAGTGGTGACACACACCTTTGATCCCAGTAGCCACACTAGTTTGCCATAGAAATGGGGCAGTTGTGGGGCAAACCTTTAATCCCAGCACTAGAGAGGAATATAAGACAGGAGGAGACAGCTCTCACACACAGTCTCATTCTGAGATTCCTGGAGGCAGAATTGCCATTATAGACTGAGGTAGAGGTAAGAGCCAGTGGCTGGCTGTTTTGTTTTTCTGACCTTCAGGTTGAACCCCAATATTTGTCTCTGGATTTTTATTAAAAATGCTTCAGATTACCATAAAGAAATTATTATGTATGTTTTCCCAAAATTCTGGTACATGGGGTAATTTGGCAATATGGACATCCCCCTCCCCGCTCTCACATACACATTTAGAATCTCAAAATGTCAATAATGGTTATATCTAGGTGTTATAATTATATATTTCCATTTATTCCTATGCTTCCTTCTTATTTTCCAGTTTTCAGATTTTTTCTTACAAATTGATATTCTCTACTAAATTTTTTACATTTTAAAAAATTCACACAAAAAATATTTCCCACAGTCAACATTAATTCTACTCTCTGTAAGTCCTTAACTTGGATTTCAGGATAAACCCTTCTACCCTTCAGGTCCCTTGGACAACAGTCAAATTATGCTGCAGGCAAAGTTTAAAGTGTATTTTATGTTAAATGAACTGGTATTTCAGGGTGCATGTATGTGTGTGTGTGCGTGCGTGCGTATGTGTGTGTTTATAAGTTATTTTTAAAGGCTGAGTCATTCCCATAGTTACTATGATTTATTTAACCAATCTTGTGCATGGCCTGACTTTTCACTAGCCTGCTGAGTTCTGCATTCACCAGTCTCACGCCCATATCTCACATCTGTGTTTATATCTGCTGGTCAACCTCCTACAGCATCATAAAATGGACATATTTTAACATTTTAATAGAAAATACCACACTACCCTCCAAAAACAGTCAGAAAACACATGCTCCATGCAGAAGTCTTGGCGAATATCATAATGAAACACATTACTTTGTGTGCGAATTAAAAACATACTAAAAAAGAAACAGAACCAAGAGAGAAGCCTCTTGTCAAATGCAGCCTCACCAATACCAAGTCAGTCCATTTTTTTCCCATTTATTTTCTGACAGACAAGATATGGCATCTTGTCATTTTAATTAACATTTTTATTAGTAGTGAGGTTTATTTCCTTTTTCTGTAATGTATTGACAATCTCTATATACTTTTGCTGTTTTAATATTAAGGTGGGATATTTTAAAATGCAAGGATGCAGTCAACAATTTCAGATAAAAGGGAAGCCGAGCAATGTTTTGCTGGTCCTGCCTTCTCAGAAAGCACATGTGAAGCTGAGTCATGCTCTACAGGGAAGAGTGGGGAAGAAACTTAGAGGATGGAAGAGGTTTGCTGCAATTATGCACAGAATGAGGTTTTTAATTGAATAGATCCATTGCCCTGAAATCCACAATAATTTCATTCTTTTACTAAAATGATTGGTTTCAACAAATTATCCCATTTGATTTTTTTTCCTCCCATTTGAAGGCATTTTAAAAAAGCAATGGAATTAATTATCACAAAAATGCTAAAGAAATGGAGTCAGAAGCCATGAAACCAATTGACAATTAAGGCGATAAAAGCATTTAAACGCAGCCAATACCAGAAGGCGGCCAACCACATGTGAAGAGCCTGCCCACCCATTAAGAACTGCAGTTTACACCATGTCGAGAGGAATTGCATTCTACTCCATGAGACCCACTGTGATAGTTTGAATGTAATTGGTCCCCCTAAGCTCATAGAGAGTGGCACTATTAGTAGGTGTGGCTTTGTTAGCGTGGGAATGGCCTTGTTAGAGGAAGTATGTAACTGTGGGGGCAGGCTTTGAAGTTTCCTATGCTCAAGATACTGTCCAGTGCCTCAGTATACTTCCTATTGCTAGAAAGGTGTAGGGCTCTCAGCTACTACTCCAGCACCAGTCTGCATGCATGCACCATACTCTCCACCACGATGATAATGGACCGAACCTCTGAAACTGTAAGAGAGCCACCCCAATTAAATGCTTTCCTTATAAGAGTCATCATGGTCATGATGGGAAGCCTAACTTAAGACACCCACTTTGATTCTTTCCCAAGTCATGCTCACTACATTTCTCCTTTCATGTTACTTCAGTAACCTGAAAGCTTTGAGAACTGTGGGTCATACAGCAAAAAAGAAAGGCAAAGACTTAACTCAAGGAGTTCCTGGTGGGTGGGGAGGTATTCCCATGGGAAGTACAGCTTTGATGGCTTGCCCTAGAGGTCGTAGATTCAGAGTAGAGTTTGGACCTTCATAAGCCTTTCCAGCTATATGGAAGCCCAAACTATCCCATCTTCACCCCCACTCAAGTTCATTCATGGCACCCTGAATGAGTCAGCTCAATCCCTTTGCTAATCCTCTCTAATTCTCAGGAATATTTCTGAGAATTCTTAATCCCCTGAAGAGCCCAGGATTCAACAACATTATCAGAGACTAAAACCACATGCACGTTCCCACACAGGACTCACACTGACCCCATGACATGCTCTTGGAGGTTGGGGAGGCTGAGAACAGAAATGAATAAGGGAGGGTATCTTTAGTTGCAGAATAATGTAAAAGTAACTGTTTTTATAAAGTACCATTTCATACAAACAATGTAAAAGTAACTGTTTTTATAAAGTACCATTTCATACAAACAACATCAATTATGAAAGGTAACTAGTTTATGTCTAATACTGTTGGTAAAGTAGCTTTTACTGAAAATCGTATCTTGTTTAACAGTGAAAGGTTTTGAGGAATTGGAGCCGGCAAGTTTCATTATTCTTGACCAATAAAAATCCATTTGATACTTAAAAAAAAACTTAATTTTGTAAAACATTTTAATGTGCGTGTGTTTAGAGAGTACAAACGGTTAGAAGACAACTGGCGAGAACCTGGTTTCTCCTCCTACCTTGTTGGTCCCAGCAACCAAAGTCAAGATGTAGGGGTGGGCATCAGGCATATATACCCACTGATTCATCTCCCCCACCCTAAAATAAAGCTTTTTAAATGATTATGTTGGCTCAAGCCTTTGATCTCAGTGCCCAGGAGACAGAGGCATGATGATCCTGAGGTCTATCGGAAGACCCTGTCTCAAAAAAAGCAAAGAAGCATAAAACCAAGAATCAAGACTCAATAAATGAGTTAATTGAACTAAGCTATTTTATATATGAATCAAAGGCTGAAGAGATGGCTCACTGGTGGTTTCAGTTCCCAGCACTCATACTGTAGCTAACAACCTCTGTAACTTTATTTCCAGAGGGTTTGATCTCCTCTTATGGCCTCCATGATTACTGCACTGTTACAGAATATTTGCTTAAACATGCAAAGATGTGTTGCATTTGTTTAACTATGTGAAGGTGTATTGCATTTGTTTAACTATATAAAGATGTGCTGTTGTTTTACCTTGCAAGCCTAAGGCACCTGATTGGTCTAATAAAAAGTTGAACAGCCAGTAGCAAGGGAGGAGGTATGGGAGAGACTTCTGGGCATGGAGAGTAAATAGAAGGAAGAATTTAGGCTTAAGAAAGAAAGAGACTCCAAGGAGATGTCATGAACCAGACAGACAGACATGGAGGAAGCGGGAAAGCACGACACACAGGATGAAAGAAAGGTAAAAAGCTCCAAGGCAACACAGATAAATAGAAATAGGTTAAGTTAATAGAGCTAGTAGGACAACCTAAGCTAAGATTGAACACTCATAATTAATAATAAGTCTCCATGTCTTTATTTGGGAGCTGACTGGTGGTCCAAAGAAAATGCCAACTACACTGCACACATGCAGTGCACATACCAACATGCAGGCAAAACACCCAGACACATAAAATAAAAAATAAAATTCTTTTAAAAATTCTTAAACATGTGGATCATGCCAAAAATGTCTGAAATGTCTAAGTTGAACATCAATTACTAGGTCTACAGTTTGCAGAGTACACGGACTCTCTCTGCCCAGAATCAGCTAAATGCTGACAGCCTCATGGTACAAATTCATGGTTTCCCGTCTCTCTTCTTGTCTTCCATTGTTAGCACACTGGTATTTGGGGACTATTCCTCTATGGCCTTCCCCTGGTATTTTTCTTAGTGACTGTTCTAATACAAATATGTTCTTTCATAACCAAGGGTCCAGAGTCCTCCCTAAGGAGCAGGCTAAAGCAACAGGTGAGAAAATGGATTCAGTAGCAATTCAGAGAGATGCTAAACCTCAGAACTTGTGGGAACTTGGGAAGGAAAGAGGCTGCTAGGATAGGGTGCAGAGGTGTAAGGAACAGCAAGGAAAAAGAAAGGATACCCAAAAGTCCTGACTAGAAGTCATACTAATATTCTAGAATTTTCATTTCTTTGTTTAAACTAGTGACTTAGAATCAAGAAGGCTCTTTGGGCTTATATGGGACAAAATGAGCTTTATGTTCTTGTTCTATACAATAAAAAGAGGAGGTGGTTTAAATAATTTCATAATGACCTTGTGACTCTAGATACATCTAGACTATTCATACTTAACTAGACATGTTGGAACCAAGATTCAGAAAAGTAATGACTTGCCTTGATTTTTAGACTAAGCCTGAACCTAACACCTCTAGGTGGCTACAGACTAAGGTCAGTTAGTTGAGGGTCTAGACTGGTTCCAGAGCCAACTGGGGAGTTAAAACTAGCCAGTTTCATCAGTTTTAGAGTCTATACCCTAATCTAGAACAGGCATGTCCCAACAGCTAACTTCCAAAATGATGGCCAGGTATTTTTTGTTGTTGTTCTGTTTGCACAGTACCTATTTGGGGAATTTTTAAAAACTCAGACTATCATGACCTGAGGGAAGGGGGGTCAATGTTTCTCAGTGTTGAAAAGAATGTTTTCAGCAAACATTCATGCTATGTGAAAAGACCTCCCTCACAACCCCTTCCCTATTCAGGAGCTCCCGAGACTCTTGGCAGAATAGTTTGAGGAGCAGCAAGTTCATAACTAAGGTTTGGAGAAAAGACTCATTGATTAGCATTTTCAAAGGCATGGGAACCAGACTTAATGGTAAAAGATTCGCATCCCACAAACCCTTTTTAGCCTTATATAGCTGAATAATGAATGAATCCAAGTCCAAGAGTCTCAGAATGGGAGGGCCCCTAAAAGGCCTCAGGTCATCAACTTCCCACATAACCCTTAAACACCTTTTACCCATCATACTCCTTTGAGAAGAGACAACTACGGAACCACCAAGGTATCCTATAGTTTCAAACAGTAAGAAGGGTTTTCTTTGATTAATGTCATATCTCTGCATTTTTTTTTCTGATCACCTATCCCTAATCCTATGTATCAGTCTCAAGAGATTCATCAGATCCCTACTGGTCCTGGAAGCGTTGATAGATAAAGATTAAGAGGCATAATCATCTTGCCTGTACTGCTGCGGGCTATTTAACTGTGCCTACAGCCACTCAAAATTCAAAATGCCTCACCTGTCAGAGCTCAACATGCCCCACGGGGTCTTTGTTCCCATCATTTGACTCCAGACATGAATTGATAGGGTACCTGCTGAGGCAGAACCTGCTGTGTGTCTGCCATCCATGTGAGCAATACCTCAGGCAACACGGCAGAGCATTCTAGCAGACACTTGAGTGCTTCACCCGTCACACTGTTGACAAACGTTCGGGAAATTGTTCATGCTTATAACTATAACCACCACACAAACACACACACACACACACACACACACACACACACACACACACACACACACACAGCCTTCCTAGCACAGGAAAATCACAGTTTTAGCACTATGGCGTGGTTGAGAGCTTTCTGTTCTCTGGCCGAGCTCAATGACAGGCTGTCCATCAGCCCACCTTCATCAAAGAGGCTGAAGACAGGACTTCAGCCATGTTGCCACAAACAAGCAGGGCAGGTAAGAAATCAACCTCGGTGCTGCAAATCCCTAAAATCATGAGTGGTGTATAGCCATAATACACCTTCAGTGCCTTCTCTTAGGGATTCTCCACCCTCATGGTCTAACGCTTAAGAGTAGAAACCAGATCCTATGTCCTAGGTGTGATGTCACTCAGCCAATGTGGCCCCATTCACAAGCATAATGGTTGGCACAGGGGTCCCAGAAGAGCCACAGCGTGTCCCCTGCAGGTTGTCAACAGAGCAATAGAAAGGATAAATGCTCTTCAAGGGAGCCACCAATTCTGTCTATTAATGACTTCCTCTTGTTGCTATTTGGCAAGAAATGACTTTATAAAGAATGATAATAACAGAAAAAATAGGGCCAAGGAAGGGAGAAAAGTGAGGTCTAGATGCCTGGACATTGCTGTGATTAAGAAAGTACCAATTAACTCATCCATTTCTTTAACCAGGATTTGGTTTGTTTCTGTAAGCTGTGACCAAAAACCACAGCTACTATACCCAAACCTATAAACCAGCATTGCTCCACATTCCATAAACAAACAGTGTTTGGGCTGGGAATGAACTTGAAGATCAAACTTATTCCTTTACTCTACAAGTCACACAAGTGAACTATTCTAAACTGACTTAAAAGACGGCGCATCATTCTCGATGCAGGTTGACGGATATGGAATGATAGCTTGTCTTAGAAGCACATTTGGGCTAGCAGACGCTTCGCTCATAACACACTTACACATGTGGATTCATCCATCACCTGACAAGCAACGCCAGTACTCAGGCTCAATGTCTTTGGCTCGTTTATAAGTCTGAAAGCCCTGAAACACAATTAGATCATTCCTCTCTCC
This sequence comes from Microtus ochrogaster, assembly GCF_000317375.1. Taxonomy (NCBI): domain Eukaryota; kingdom Metazoa; phylum Chordata; class Mammalia; order Rodentia; family Cricetidae; genus Microtus; species Microtus ochrogaster. The sequence continues at coordinate 49,059,147 of NC_022020.1, forward strand.
AGGAAAAATTCATCTGGAAGAAAATAGTGGCCTAATGGACCACATCTAGTCCTAAATAATCTAGTTGCTCTTCAACAGGGTTATTTGGTTGATGGGGTCTGGGAGTTTACGGGAGGCATGAAGACCTACTTCCTTAAGATATTCAAGATTTACTTTTCAACACATAGGATGGAAATGTATTCCTGATTATATTTTAACTTTCTCTTTGTCAGCTGTGCATAGAAACATTATAAAATGCCATGTTAGCCTAAAATGAACGTGACTGTTAACGCCTCTTAACAGGTTCTCCTTTCGTGAGCTATGACAGTAGTGTCTCTGTTTGTCCTCAGTACAAAGGAGGAGACTTAATGCATTCATAGGAGACAATCCCTTCACAGAGAGCAATGCCTCAGGATGGATGGCGAAGGACCAGGCTTCGGAGAGACCAGCTTTCACACACTCACACCACCTCCAGGAAATGCTGTGGTCCTAGGAGATTGGGAAGAGTTGGCAGAATTCAGCTCACAGGCAAACCACCTGAGACAATGTCCTACCCACAAGAGGTCCTGACTGAGAACTAGTTCAATATTGAACAGAGCGCTAGTTCAATACTGAACACTTTTAGCTGACTTTCAAGTGTGCCTTTCCCCTGAGCTCAATTACAGCAGCTTTGCAGGCTACTTTTGGAATTTGTGGACACTTTTGGAATTTGTGGACACATGTGTTGAGTATTACAGACATACCCAAATCTTTTGAAGACAGAACACATGCCTAGTGAGAGAAGGGATGCAAGTCAACATCATTGCCCTGTAGAATAATTAACTATGAGAATAAGACGCATACTTACAAATGCTTGCTTTTGTTAGTATATTACTTTGATATGATATATAAACTTCCTTATATAAAACCCAGATATCCCAGCGTGTATTTGATTACTGTACAATGGTAATTGGGGAAAAAACAAGGAACTTAAGCAGATAAAGGTAAGTATTTGGATATAATAATGTATAGCAATCTAGCACCTGCCCTATAGACTACTTTACTGCTTCTCTTCAAAGCAAACCACTCACTTAGCTGGACTCATTTTTACAAAAGATATCTTGGAATGTTAAAGCTACAATTGTATGGGCAACATCTGGCAGATATTGCTAGCGCTGTTCTATAAAGTGCCATTTATTAGACCCCAGACAACTGAAATTCATGTTCAATGACACAGAGATCAAAGCAGTGGCCCTATTTAAACTTGGTAATGAAACTGATGATATCACTAAAAATCCCCGTGGCTTTCCTTTCATATATTGCTTATCCTTACCTTTGTGTTAGGATACAAGTGGGTACAATCACAGAAAGTCAATATCGAAGCCTACAGCAAAAGCCAGGTGCTCCCACCACCCCTGTGCCTGACTGCTGCAGACCAGGAAGAAGTCAGAATGCGGCCTGACAGTGACTTCAAGGAACCAATGTGCCTGAGTAAACTTACACTTTTTCTAACAACAAACTCTAAACCTATAGCACCATAGACTTGGGAGATGAGCAGAGATTCTCTGGCTCCAGACACACAAGTGACTAGAGGGGTTAAAGGTTGCTCTGATGAAGTTAGAATACTCACTTACTAAAGGCCTTAGGGCATGTCTCCCCCTAACATCGCTTAGGGAAGGTTATTATGGAACCTATATCCACTGAATAGCACTCATGAGCTATGCATTTGTTCAGGGAAGAATGTGAATCCAAATAAAATAGCCTCCAATAAAAAAAATATTTCTAATCTAAAAACAGCCAGATTTTATATGCAAAGTTGCACAAGGAAAAAACATGATTAGAAAAATACTCTTAAACAAGAAGTATTGAGAGGAAGAATGGCACTGTGCCTTACAGTTTAAAAGAGCTGCATGGATAGTCATCCTCTGGCCTCTCCAGGGAGTTGGTCCCAGGAGACCCCACTGAAAGCAAACCAAGAATGTGTAGGTCTCTCATATAATACAGTATTTTTGCACACAACCCGTGCAGTTCCTCCCAAAACTCTCATGTCTAGATGGCTTGTAATATTAACTATAATACAAATGTCATTACATTAAGCTCCATGCTTAGTGAATAATGACAAGGAAGGTTCAGACAAGCTCATTACACATGCAAATGTTAAGAAGTAGTCTCCAGCTGTGACCTTCTGACCTCCAGAGGAGGAGCCCTCAGAGGGCCAACAGTCCACCATTTGGGTTTACTCCATCACCAAGATGCAGTGGTTATGGCTTCCTGCTCTGAATATAGGTTTGGGCACTGGGGATAAACGTACATCTTGCAGTTGGTTAGTAACGGGGCCAGCAGGACCAAGCTCCTGCTACCCTGGCAGGCTGCCACTCAAATACATCAGCGAAATACACACAACCCCAAAGTAAGTGTGAGTGAGTCAAGGTTCTCTTTCCATGGGCGGAACTCATGCCCATCACACCTCCTCTGCCAAGGAGGTAGGTGAAGCAGAGGACATCCACAGGGGCAGAGGCACCTCTGTCCCTGGGGGACTGGGGGAGGGTGACATCAGAACAGGAGAGTCATACACACCTCTCTTAAGGCCCTGAGTCAACAGTGAGCATGGTCTAAACCACGCGTCTCCACAGCCCAAAAGAAGTACAGCTGGGCTCTCACTAGCATTTTACGGTTCATGAGGTCGGTGAAGGGGGTGAAAGGATTCTTTGGCTAAAGGCACTGTGGCGATGAACTGTCTTAGCAACCCTCTGTAAGACTAAAGGCATCTTAAATTGGCACGTGCTTGAACAGCCCTGCTCCTCTGGCTATTTATTAGGTGAGGAGAAGTCTCTTTCCAAAGAAAGAGCAAATTTAAGGCTCAGAATTGGGTGCATGAGCCAAGGCATAGCAGAAGCAAACTGATGTGATCAAAAGTAAAGATGCTGACATTTGGAGGTATTTTACTTTCTTGGATTTCTTTGGCTGAAGTTAGATCTGACTTTATTGGTATATAATGTGGAACAAAGGTTGTTATTAATCAGGAATTAAGGTAGAGTGCTAGAATTGAGACAAATCTATCACTTTTACTGCACATATAGAGAAAACAACCTCCCACTTGCCACCATTGCATGGTAGGTGGACACAGACCAGTCCCAGGGAAGATGGTTTGGACACGACTGTGTTCTTGCCACACTTCCCTCAGAAGCATGCAAGTGCATAACTGAAAAGGGCAGATCTCACTGGAATTCATTCTTAGTTATAGAGGATTGTGAGACCCTGTGTGGCTGCTCGGAACTGAACATGGATCCTCTGCAAGAGCTGCAGATGCTTTTATCACTGGTCCATCTCTCCAGCCCTTGAACAAATATTTTATTTGACAAAAGAAACTACCCGAAGACTATCAGATAGGCTACCTACCCTTTGGCAATTCTCTGTGACATGGAGGCTCATGAAGTCACTCCTTCTGCCCCGGCAAGATACCAAGGAGTAAGATCAGAAAGAGACATTTGTCGCCTGATTTTCTTGTCATGTGAACGTCAGTACAACCCTTTCAGACATAACATTTAATTTTGCTCCTTTTCAATATTCATCACAATACTACCCTGATTCTAATGAAGCAGTCATGGCTGTCAACCGCCCCAGCAAAGTCAAGTCTGACAACCTGGCTGATGTAGAGTGGGGCCAGCTGCATTAGTGTAGTGGATGCTCTCAAATATCAAATGAAAGAACTCAAATATCCTATCCATGGCTAATCTCCGAAAATGATATGACTTCTAGTAAATCCAGACATTAGTCTGGTTTCGTTGTGTGACCTTAAAACAAAAATATCACAAATTTTAGATTAAGGGAGAGTATCTCTAGAATGATTGTTGACCCTAGAAACAATCTCCAAATGCTATGGACAAGCACTCCGGGGTCTCAGAAATAACTACTCAAACTCACAGTGTCTCACATTGAACCACTGGACACTTATCACATGGCAGGAGGGCTTTTAACCATCACAAGGGAAAGGCACGCTTCTGTGGTGTTTTCCCAAGGCTACTGGAGAAAATGAAATTTCATAGGAATTGCTTTTATAGCCACAGACTTTCGATTACAAGGCCAGCAGTCCTCCTGGGTAGCCTAGAAAACAGCTCAACGCCCCTCTGCATAGTTCCCACTCAGACGCTCCCAAAGACAGTCATGGGGTCACGGTGTGAAGAGTACCGGCAGCTGTCTCGGAGTTTCGTCCATACACAGTGGAGGCAATTTTGCCTTTGTCTAGGGGAAAGTATCTGATTCAGGGAGGAATCAGAATCTGACTAGTCAGAAAGGCTGTGGAACTGGTTATACTCAGATAAGATGCTGAAAAATGACCCTAGTATTTTTTTTTCTAAGAAGTAGCTCATAGATTCACTTCCAGGATGAAGGACCATGTGCCCCTGCCTTCATTGCCCCCACTCTGTCACGGCTATCCAGGATAGCAAACCATGACACTTCATGTGCCCATTAAAGAAAGTCCCCAACCAAGGCAAGAAAAAAAAATTGGCCTTGTGATCTTAACAAGATGGTTCTCAACTCACCTGGGGTCTTTGGGGAGGAATGGGTTCTTGAGCCTAACTCTCAGACACTATGTGGGCCTGGCTTGTCCTGAGGAGTTGTAAGGCTAACAGCTTGGAGGGATGCTGCGGGACCAGTACTGACAGCCACTCTTTCCTGGGCCTGGAAACTTCCAGGGTCCCATAACGTACTTAAGCATTGGTGAGGGTGTTGTTTCTTTCTATTCCAAGGAACTGGAAAAGACACCTTGTACTCAACAGGTGTCTTTTACATACACAGGAAGTCACGCTTACATCATATGGGGGGCCCACCTGCCACCATTCTCACCAGGGCAGGTGGGGGCAATGTTACTGCCCAGAGCGGTGGGAAAAGACACCCAATGCCCACAGCTAAGTCCCGTGTCAGGACTTAATGTGGACACTCTTCTCGTCTAATCACAATATGTCACAAAGAGTGAAGTAAGGCCAGAGGGCGTCCACATGGTCTGAGATGCTCAGAGAGCTTCCCACGCCTTTCTGAATATGTCAGCCCTTCCAATGACGCAGCTTTTAGCATCCCACAAATGGGTAGCAGAGGAGGAGTTCGTGACTATGAAGTTAAATGACCAGGGCTGCTGCTATTTCCTAAACCTAATAATAAGCCAGGGCACACATAAAATTCATAATCACCAAGTTATCTTGTCATTTGCTTGTCTGTCTTCACCAGAGATAATGATAAAAGGTTAGCCAAATGTTAAATATTCATGACCTCTGAAATTAGGGTCATTCAAAACTAAGTATTTAGGAGTGGTGCTTGGCTATGAACAGCTAAAGGAGTAGTCTTCAAAACAGAAATAAATGCTCCCAATTCAGAAGCCTAAAACAAAAATGAATATGTTCACTTACTAGATGGCTGCTAACTAAAAATTAAGTTTTATAAATGGATATTAAGATGAAAACAGCCTGAAACAAAATAACATTATAGAAACACTTCAAAGAATAAAAGTCCTTGTATCAATTTCTCTCTGTTCCCATTAGACTTTGTAAATCTTTTTGAAGTCAAGAAAGATAAATATTAAATCAGTGTTAAAATAAAAATATTTGAGATAGCTAAAATGTCCAGATTAATATGTGTTCATAGGGTCAGAATTTACCTCGTGATAATAGTATATAGCCACTGAATTACTAAACACACAGACGACGTAGCAGGATAGAAATATCATTGTCGTGTCATATTAGCAAAGAATAATAAAATTTTCATACATATGATGTAATGGTTATGCCTAAAATATGCGAATGTGAAGAACACTGTATGTAATCCCAACTATTTAAAATCCTGAAAAAAGCACATTAGACTAAGAGGAAAGTATATTGCTCACATGAAATCTTAAGTTGAACTGGGAGTTTTGTATTTTATCAAATAGCCACAACATCAGGTAAAACACTTGCACTAAACCATTAGCATTCTGAATACTTAAGTGATGTATTTAATTGAACTAGTTTGGGTCTTTCCCCACAAAGGGCAAGTGAAAGTCTGAACAACAAAAACTATACAGAGAAGCTTTGTTCTGCAAAACGACAAAATACAATCACACGGGACTATCCTGACAATGGTCTAGGTACCTGTGGAGAGTTTCGCGTTTCCCTTCTTTGAGATGAGCCTCTGATGTTTTAAGGGGAAAATCTCAGCAGATGAAGCCATAGAAAGTTCTTTAACAAGATATACATAGAATATGCAAAATAGCTGCAGTTTTCCAACAGTCACCACAGCATGAAGGTTTTTATGAAATAAGAGATTTTAAGAAATTGAACATATGGCCTTCGTTCAAAATGCCCCAGTGCTTTCATTATCCCTTACAAATCCTACCTGGTATGTTATTGTAAGTTGTACAAGGATGTGGGGTTTCTTTAAAAGGGAGAGATTTTTCTGAGTCCCTGCAACACTAATAAAAAAAGCACACAGTACTTTTAAGACAGTGGCTTCCAGAAGTGTGGGAATACAGCTTTATGAAGCTGGGTTGCTTTGTTCCTTGACATAAATAAAATCTGAAAACTTACCTTTCCTGCATAAGGGCTACTGGGTTGAAAATTATTTCCAGAATAGAAGCAAAATACAATTCTCAGAGTTAAAGGCACTCTGATTAAATCACAAGACATGACCAAATTTGAGATTTGGGGGATGCTGATATACCGCTTTAGACAAGGGAATCAATCATCATGCTTAAAGTTGTATGTGTCATGATTTCACTGAGCACCCAGCATCACAGACCAAGGGTCCTAAAAGGATTCATCTCATTTAGGTACACTTAAAACAAACACCACATATCCACCCAGCTGGTGGATACATACGCATTGTGGTCTTTGGGAACACTTCACTGCCCTTGCACCAAAGCATTTTAAATTAGCTACTGCGTTCCTGAACTAAAGACCTAGATCATGGCATGAGTTGCAGCTTTTCTCTGGAAGAAGAGGATGGCATGCACTGTGTTCAAAGTAACATATTTCTAGAATTTTTTCCCTGAAATATCACCTTGTCACCTGTATCAGTAAGTCTGAAAAATTCTCCGGGCCTGAGAATGTGAACATTTGTGGTTGATACACAGAAAGCTTGCCTTTTGACATCTCTTCATGGTATCAAATGCAGCATCTACATGAAAGACCTAACATTGCTGAAAGGTTGGCCTGAGGGGAGGAGCAGAATCAATAGGGTTCTCTTTACTTAGCAGGTCTTGACCAGAGCCATCGCTGGAGCCAACAGACAGACACAAAGTCAATGTCCTCTGCTTCCAACACACCAGATTCTTCAAGGATGTTGGCAACCCAACACAGCTGTTCTAAAGCCACTGGGTGGATACAGCGACAGCATTCAATGACATTCCTGAGACTGGCAGCTTGGCTTCTCTTCCTTTCATGAAAAATACAAAGTCTTCTATTTACTTACTATCTGGATGGTTAAAAGTTTATGTTGTCAGCACAGATGTAGCAATTCTCATATTCCCCTTAATTTTCATAAACTTCTTGCCCCATTCCCCAGAGGTGATGTTTGTTTTCACTTGGTAAAGTCGTCATCTATACACTGCACTTGACTCCATGACATCTGACGCATAGCCCAGGCCAGAGATGGCCATCCCATACTAGTGCCCTTCTCTCCTAACACTGTGCCAAGGGGTGGGAAGCTCGGGGCATGGAGGCATTGTCCCGGCTCGCCTTCTTGCACACTTGTTTCTGTTTCAGTACACTGGCAAAACTGTTTGAAATGCCCAGAGAGAAAACTCCAAGATGTGTTAGGCTTGTTTCAAAGATGAGAACAAACTATTTCAACCCGCACCGGGACATCAGACCAAGTAGGAAATCACTATCGATCACACCTAATCTTTGGATTACACTAATATCCCAACTATGCTGGAGTGTGTCAGAACAGAAATAATGCCAGATGAAAAAATACTTTCAAGCCAAAGAATGAGAGGCAGTATGAGAAATTTCTCATGTGTGCTGTGTACTGATTTTATTGTAAAATAATTTCCTCAGGATGCTTCACTAACACAAATTTGATTTGCTACACTGTTTTACATTAGGTTTAACTCAATGTGCTAATCAGTCATAAAATCACTTATCTCCTAGGTCAGGCTAATTAGGCCCCAATGAGGCTTAACCCCTTGGTTCTGTAGAGGGGACTATGCAGTATCTTGAACGTTAGGCAAAGTTCAACCCAAGGCAAGAAATACACTAATCTATTCGAGAATTTTTAATTCTCCCTAGGGACACTTGTATCCTGTCTTATAGCAATGCCCTTGAAGTTTGCCTGTGGGAAGTTCTGGGTGCAGCTTGGTTGGGAGGAAGAAGGTGAAAGTGTTCACTCTGTGTCTCACTGACTTTCATTCAAACGATAAAGACAGCAATTCTTTGGGTAAATGAGGGAAAGCAACAGAAAAGCATTTGCACGTTATCACAAGTACACTGACTCATCATGGCTCAGTTTAAAACTGTCAGTGACTCATTGTGCTTTAAAAGAAGTGCCCTTGAGATTTTCACTGTTCAAAACTAGTTTGGCCCTAGTGGGTTACTCACATAAAGAAATATCATGGAAGGAGTTGGGGTGCAGAATAGAAAGCAACACAACCTGTTGTACTAATTCAATTAATTCAAGACTGACTTGGTTGGTCAGTCTATCTATCTATCTGTCTATCCATCTATCCATCCATCTACCTACCTACCTATCTGTCATCTATCTATTCATTTATCTATCCATTATCTATCATGCAATGTTGTTTTTAGGTAAGAACTGTAATTAATCCATGGGACTAAACACATCTGAAGCTACTAAAGTATTCTTTATAAACATTGCTCGCTCTCTCTATAATAGGTCTTTTCTTTTTCTTTTTGGATTTCGAGACAGGGTTTCTCTGTAGCTTTTGGTTCCTGTCCTGAAACTAGCTCTATAGGTCTTCTTTTAAGAGAGTCAAAATATATGTTCAACAACTCGCACATGCTCACTTTGGATTATACATGGGGTTTCATGTAGACCAAGTGGAGCATTGTCTTGCTAGACATAAATAACCACACTTTGTTTACATAGTCAAGAGCACACTAACTTGAACCACAGCAGGCAGAGTGGGCGCTCCAGTTACTACTGATTCTGCCCAATGGAATGAAGACTTTCTGAGTCCAGTAGCAAACATAAACTTGGACATTCCAACATTATAGTGAAACGTCACTCAATTTGACTCACTAGGAGAGACCACAAGGTTTTAGTGTAAATTGAGGACAGAAGACTTAAGAGTGAATTGTTGTCTTCATTCCCAAGAACAAAAAGGTGCTGTTACACCATACAGAACTCTTCTAGCTTGTGTAATGGGAAATAGTTTAGATGCTTAGAAGTTTAAACATATTCAAAAGTATTATGTATATATAAGTTTTGGTCCTTTAATGACTAAAAAGAGATACACTTTTTGGGCTCAGGTAGGCATATGTAGTATTGAACTTGGCACATATTTGCTGGATGACTGGATGAGTGGCATTCCCAGAGTGGGTACTTCAGCCTGATGTGCAGTTGAAACTGTGAGCCACTTTAGATCCAATCATGTGACTATTACCATTCCTCTGGGGCCATAAAGATACTTGATAAAAGTCCCAGAAGGAATGAAGACAATCATGTAAGCGATTACGTCCAAGTTTTTCCAGGATTTGCCACATTTCTTAAGTTGACATCTTTTGTGTCAGGCCATACAATACAATGCCTTCTACAACAGACCAGCGTCCAAGAATGCCAGCTGAGAACAACCGGAGGATAGGATGTCCCACCACACAAATCTCTACGGAAATGTCTAACCCCCAGTAGTCCGTTATATGGGCCCCCAGAAGTGGAGGGTCACCTACTCTCACTTACCTGCCCTCTAAATCCTGGCAGAGCTTTGCTCAAGTGAAGTTCCAGGAAGAGTCCTTGGAGAGTCAAGGAACTGGTCTTCCCAGGTAGAGACATCATAAAAACCCAACAAGGACCCAAGTCCTTTATCTTCCCTTATAGTGAATGAAACACTTGAATCCACACACTAAGGCTCAGTTTTAAGCACTAGACTCTACTAAGAGACACAGTCAATTTTCTACTTTAAAAGATCTTTCTGGCAGAAATGGAGGAAATATATTGGACAATCCAGATGAGAGGCTTTTACAAGACTCAGAGGTAGCACTTGAAAGCAATATATTTGTTGCCAAATGTATCCTGGATTAAAAATGAAAACCTAATATCTGAAGTCTACGTCCTGACCCACCCCTTCCTGATGTGTGACTCCACATCAAAAATATCTCTTAATTTTTTCGGAATAATTTTTTCTCCTGTAAAGCCCATTTTCTCGTTCCATTTCCTCACATGTGAATTCAAAAGAAGTGTGTTTACTTCACAGGGCGTCAGCAACCAGTAAACAATTCCCACAAACATTTACACACACACACACACACACACACACACACACACACACACACACACAGTGCCCAGCCCTACAGCTTACAGGGTATTCTGTACGAGGAGGTAGACATGACAATATCAACCCAAGTCTTCTTAAAGTTATAACGGGGAAGGGAATTCATCTGATTCATTAATGTGGTCCAGCATATACAAGCAGCTCCTTCTAAGTCGTGAGCATCATCACAGCGGCACATGGTGCCTCTACATCTCAAGATGCTCGAGGATGGAAACAAGTCATTCCAGTCCCATACACAACCGAACAACTGTTTATCAGACAAGTTGCCTGCCTACTTCCCAGGGCTGCACACTCCACTAACTTGGAATTGTTTCCTCAATGTATCTGTGGAACCCAAGACACTTTCCATTCCCAGGGCAGAGCAATCTGATGTAAGGAAGTCAGGTTTCAACCATCATAAAAGAAAGAAAAAAAAAACACCTCAAAGTAAGAATTAAAAGTTCTCGGCTAGAGAACAAACCTACAGAGCAGGGGAGGACCACCTTCTAGCCCCCACTGACTGCAACTTGGGATTCTCTCTTTCAGTACTGCCAATTTCCTCCGAGTGCTGGAATGTCCCTGCCAGCACTGGCTCTCATTTGCTTGACTGAATGAAGAGGCTAGGAGTGTGTGATAAGATAAGCCAAGAGCAACAGAGGGTGTATTTATCACAGCCCTGACTCGGGGGCTTCCCCTGTAATTCTCATAGACAACCGTAAAGGACAGTGGAGCCTCCTGGAAGATGAGCAGGCATGGACATGACCAGCTGCTGTCAGTGTCTGTGTGACAAACCTGGTTGTTTACCCCAAACCTTAAGCCGGTATTTATTTCTGAACTCCACTTACTTCTTTTAAAAATTTTTAACTTTTGGGTTGATGGCCGGGAAGGAAATCGAATCCCTGACACAGGTGTCTCCGACTCGTAGACATTACAACACAACATTGTCATTTTCAAAGCTCAGGCCCAAGCATTATTCATTCAACTTGCACAAACCAATTGAATAATAAAACATAATGTTTTAAGCAAGTTCATGATTTGGGGCTGGGCTGTGGCATCCATGGCTCTATCTGGCCACACATAGTAGCACTGTATGAGCTGCAAGTTGCAAGAGCCTGCCTGGGACATGCTAATCACATATGCTCTCATGCTCTGCCACTGAACTATGCCTGCACCCCTGTATCACTCTTGAATTTAGCAGCCAAGAACTTAAGACATTGAGTACAGCTGAGTGACAGCTTCGTTTTACAGGTGTCCCTACCCACGTCAGGGGACAGCACAAGAAACTGACCCAAACAGCCTTCCACACAGATACTGGCCACTTAGGTTTAAAGCATTTGTCCCCATGTTTTAATATTCCCAGAGGTGTCAACAGTGGTTAGGGGGCACAGTTTTATCTACTGATTCATTTTCAAGGGTGTTTTGGGAGAAAATGGGTGCTGTCTCTGTCCAGCAGGGCTTTTCCTCTTTCTTGTTCTCTGGTATGGCCATGTTATTGTATTACAGCAGACAGAGCTCCTGGAGCTGGTACTGTGACTGCCATCCTACTGTCCCTCAGTCTATCGAACAGCCTCTTGCCACACCACCCAAACGCCTCATCTTGTAGCCAGCTTGAGTCTCTGGGTTACCTTGTCCCATTACCCACAACACTCCTACCATGTGAAATGACCGCCACCAGCAGTCTCTGCTCTGAGAATTACACAGTCCTGGCTAAGGTTTCTCAACAGACAGACATGTCCAATTCATGGCTCTGGGACTGTAAGTGATCAAGAAGAGTTATGTGTCAAACGCAAAATTGTGAAGTTACTTAAAACAATATAAAACTTTTTATTAATTAAAACTGATTTTTTTATGCAACTCTATTGTGCAGTTTCCAAGTCTGAACTTTGTAGATAACAATGTCAAAGGATCAGACATGCCAGGAACAATCACAGGGTCAGGCACCATGCATTGTACATCAAATATTGCTTAAATTAAATGTCAACATCACAGTAATTTAGCAAATGCATCCTATATGTCAGACACTGTTTAACAGAATAACACTTGTTAAATGCATTAGTTAGTTCATTCATTTTTGCAATACTGAAGACCTTGAAGAAACGTCAGACAATTTTTCTACCACTCTGGTTCTACACTGTTTTAGAGATCCCCAGCTACCCTACAATTTAGATGCTATTATCAACTCTATTTTGCAAGTGAAAAAAGAAAAGCTCAACCTCAGTTAAATGAAGGAAGGAATGACCACAAAGGTGCCATTTCCATCCTTGCGAGGTATAAAGGACACCGAATTGAGGGGTTGAGTGTTTACTCTTGCCTGGGCTTACATGCAGTGATGTAGTCATAGGAGGAGGTAAGCTGGATTCCGGGGCTCCTGGAACAAATACATTAGCCTGGGGAAGAGCAAATGAAGGCAAACAGCAACAAGCAAGTCCATCATGAGTAGGAAGGAAGAGAGACAGTAGTACTGCGGAGGTGGGAACTGTAAGTGGGTGGGTAGTCAGGTGGTGTGCAAAGGCAGGCCTGGGGTTGGGGTGATAGTTCAGCAAAAACTCTAGTAGGCTGATGATCAGAACAAATAGACAGAGCAAATGTCTCCATGTCTGAGGAATGAAAGCAACTCAGTGTTTTTCTTAGAGGCAACAAGAAAATGCTGCAGGGTGAAGACCTAAGAAAGGCACCCTTTCTTAACGGTCACAAAGATCCCTGAAGCCTGCATTTGAAGGTGACTACACAGAAGACTGAAAGAAAAGCTCCCAGAAGGACCCAGTGAGAGCCCAGGGCCATGGCAGCAAGTTCAATTCTTGCTGTTTGATCCACCCATGATTCCTAGATGTAGCTATGTCGCATCCATCCCAGGCACTTGCAAGCACTCTACAGTGGTTTAATTCCCACCTGCCCCAGACACTTAGAGGCACTCTACAGTTGTCCTATTCACACCCACTCCAGACACTTACAGGCACTCTACAGTGCTTGAATGCCTCCTTCGCAACAGTCTCTTCCTTTCTGACCAATCTGTTTTATTATTTTAAGATAAGAAAATAATCATGTTAATAAGTCAGCAAGCAAAATTAGAAAAGGACAAAAATACATATTTTTTTCTGGTCACTCTGACAGTGGTCATCAATAAGTCAGCTGTGTACTCACGCCAAAAGAGAGAGATTTGGAATTTTTCTGAAAGACCATTTCATTGACCTACCAGTTACTCTGCAATTCCAGAAGACCAGAGTTTTTCAGTACCCAGTCCTAAAACAGAATCCTCAAGGGCAAGACATGGGAGTTCTGTGGGCATACAGGGCATGCCTCTTAGAACCTAAGAATCTGGACACTAAGCGTTGATGGTGTTAGCTCATTCCGTATTTATATAAGCCCAGTGACAGATCTCTAGCCAGAACAAGCAGCTAGTGAACAGGCTTTGAAGCCCAAGGCCCTGAATGATGAGCCCTAGCAGGTCTCCAAACAAGTAATCACAAAACTCTTGGCTTCTCACAGTGACTTAAATGACAGCTCAAGACACTGAGAGTCACGGGTTTCTCCTCTCCCTCTCCCGTCCCTGTTAAGGCATCATCTCCCTCCCCCAACTCTCAGAATACCTTTTAAGCTTCCTAGCCTCGACACAAATCTAAAAATTCTAAGCCAGGATCCACACAGGAGAGAGAATATGCAGTATTTATCTTTAAGGGGCTGTGTTACCTCACTCAGTATCTTTTCCAGTTCCGTTCATTTTCCTGAAAATTTCTTAATTTCATTTTTCCTTATATATGCATAAAATCCCATTGTGTATTATGAGGACCTGACTTTGTGAACCCCATTTTAAAGAAGGGGCTCCATCTTAAGCCATATAATGAGCTGGGAGCGGGTGATCTCGGCTCCAGAAATGTGTTGCCGTGGCAGAAATTTGGCCAATTAAAAATGGCCAATTAAGAAGATAGGGAGCAGGGCCATAAAATCTAACAAGGTCCAGATGTTCTTGGGAGACATCCTGTCCGTGAAGATACCTTGTCAGTTATGCATGGCTCTTTGTTAGGTTTTCACACCCCAAAACTAACGAATGGTTTCACAAACTACCTTATCCTATGCCCTTCTTACCTAATCTCAAGACAACAGGACATGAACTCCCCTGATTACAGTGTTTCCCCTTTAAAAGTTCTAACCTCCAAGGGCTCCCCGCCACACTTTCTGCACCCACCTTTCTACTGGAAAGGTGTTGGTCCAAACTTAAGTTTGAATATTATTAAAAACCCTCATGAAATCTGCATCAGAAATCCAGCTCCATGAATTCATTTGGGGACCGGAAACTTGGGCATAACAGTGGACCACATCTTCATTATCAGCTTTCCATCACTTGACAACATCTGTGCTGACTCTACTTCCTGGCTCGTGTGAACAGAGCAGCAAGAAACAACATGATCAAATGTCATTGTAGTAGGATACATAATCCATAAGGGATATGTGTCCAGATGCAGCATAGCTGGGTCATATGGCAGTTCTCTATTTCACTTTCTGAGAAAGCACCACGCTGGTTTCCATAGTGACTGCTTCTGTCTGTACTCTTAGCAAAAGTCAATGCGCCATCCCCTTCCCCCACAACTGCGCCAGCATTTTCTGCTGTTTGTTCTCTTGGTGACAGTCATTCCAACAGACTTGAAAAGAAAGATCCAAGTAGTTTTCATTTGTATTTTTCTGCTGGATGAGGATGTTGAACCCTTTTTAAAATGTTTATTAGCTACTTGTAACTATTCTTTTAAGAACTCATTGATCAGTTTCATAGTACAAGTTTTGATTGGGTTATTTGGGGATGGATTTTTTCGGTATCTTGTGTTTTGATTTCTTTGTATACTCTAGATATTAATCCTCGGTCAGATTTATAGTTGGCAAAGATTTTCTCGAATTTTGTAGAAAGGCTCTTCACTCTAGATTGACAGTTTCTTTTGATGTACAGAAGCTTTTTAATGTCATTAGGTCCATTGGTCAGCTGTGGTCTGAATTTCTGACTAGAGCCCTGTTCACATAATCCTTAACTATACCTATATTTTAAAGTTCACTCCTATGCTTGTCCAGTAGTGTCAGAGTTTTGGGTCTTACCTTAAGGTCGCTAATCCATTTGGAGTTGGTTTTTGTTAAGGGTGAGAGATACAGATCTAGCTTAATTTTTCTACAACATGTAGAATTTTCACAGAACCCGTTTTTACAGGGCTATCTTTTCTCCAAAGAATATTTCTGGAATTAATGTCAAAAAATCAGTGTGTGAACTTATTTCTTGGACTTGTACAGTATAGATAATGGAGAAAAATGTTTAAATGGGAAGGGTGTGGGGATGAGGGGCAGAGGAGAGAACCGGGATAGGTCAACTAACCAAAGAGTCTATAAAAAGCAATGTGTATTAGTACTTTGTAATCTAATTTTTTGGGGGAGTTTTAATAGCGGTGCCCTGAATAGGTAGGTGTATAATACTGCTCCAAAAAGCCATGAGTTATTAAATGAAAATTCCACTACCACTCATGGGATACAACCTCATGAGTTGTGAGAGAGGGCCTAGGAGCCCCAAAACAATATAGGATATTGCCATTGTTCCTGACTACTTGCCTGACCTAAGTGGTAGGGCCCTATTGTTGAAAACACCACACATTTTATTTAGAGAGCATAAAAAAAATAAAGCTGAGGCTAGAAGCTTCATCCCTGCTGGCTAGCTTTCAAAGTTCTGTATAGTTCTAAGCAGGGTGCTGGTAATCACCAGCAGAATTTCCCAGTTTTCTGTCCTGCATGCTACAACCCTGACCTTCCTGGCAAGATGTGCCCACTGATAGGGTAGTGGCATGAATTACCAACTATTTTTATGGTAACCAACTATTTTCTGACTGGAGCTGAGGCCCACACCACAGAAACTCATGCCTGGTGCTAGAATCCTGGTCCAAAACCCATGGCTGGCAAGATCTTATGTTCTAAGGGGAACTATCACTACTATTATGGTAAATGAACATGTTATCAAGCTTCCCTATACATTTTTGTTTATATCTACAGATTAGTGGCACTTTCTGTATTAATCAGCGAAGCTTCTTCATGCAGCAAGTGGTAGGCAATGTGGAAGTCAGAATTTGTCAGAGGGCTGGGGACAAACATCTATTGAGTGTTCAGCCCTCAATGGGACATTGTGGCATATGCTCCAAGTTTCAGAGAACTTCTCAGAAGGGGGGTGCAGAAAGCATGCAAGAGCTGGAAGACAGAGGGGGTGCTGAGAAACAGTCCTCTGGGCATGGCTTTGACATTAACCCCATAGCAGCAGACCTACGGAAGATGGAGCCTGCCAACATTCTGTCATTGGTCATCAGGGGCCTTCACGAGGCCCTAACTGTAGCTGAAGGGCTACTGGCAGCTCATGGCTCTTTAGGGAGTGAGAGTCATTTTCTTCCACGGCATAAGCAGTGCTAAATTGCCTGTGCTCCATTAAGTAACTTTTTACCTATGCTAAGGTAGGCAATCCTAATTAAACTCGGTGCGCTACATGCAAAGAGTACAAGAAAGCAGAAGGAGAGATGTTGGGAAGGAAGAGAGCAACAGGAGCAGAGCACCAGAGAGGCAAACACATCGCATACATGTATGGAATTGTCGAAGAATGAATTTAAAAAAAAATTTAAGGGAGATATTGAAAGTCTATATAAAGAGAAAAAAAACACTTCAAAACATTGTAAAATTCATCGTCCCTAACAATAGTTGCTTGGGAGGAATAACCAATAGCTGACCCAAAGGGAGCAAAACTGAGCTACAGACGCCTGGGTCAGTACTGGGCTACACAAGCCTGGGTCAATACTGGGCGGTGAGTACTGGCTACACACTCCTGGGTCAGTACTGGGCGGTCAGTGCTGGGCTACACACTCCAGGGTCCGAACTGAAATACACACGCTTGAGTCAGTACTGGGCTACACACAGCTGGGTCAGTACTGGCATACACAATCCTGGGTCAGTGCTGGGCTACACACTCCCGGGTCAGTACTCGAGGCTACAGACAACACTGGCAGAATTATAAAACACTGTTTCAAACTTATCCCCCTCTGTGTGTTAACTTTTCAAGAGAAAAAAAAAATCAGGCAAGCAAAGTCATCGCCTACGGTTCTATTGAGGAATGAGATGAAAGTGATGTGCCAACAAATAAACTGGAAATACAGAAGTAAGAAAATGTAATAATGCTTAGAGACTTCCACACTAAGTTTCCTAAAACTGTTCAGCTTTTTTTGGGGTGGCCGCCAGAAAAGAAACCTAGAAAGCAGGAACCATCCAAAGTAGGAAAGAGATCGGAATCAAGCAAAAGTCAGGCGCGCCTTTCCTTTGACATCTGAAGTAAACAAAAGCAATTGCTATTTTAAGGCGAGTGCTGGGCACATGCAGTCTCCCATTACTGGAGGGTTTTGATGACTGCTGGGAAACATATATAGCTCTCAGGAGGAGGGAGGGAAAATTGATTCAAGCCAGAGGATGGTTTCAAAAAAATGACAAAAGGAAACAAACCTACTGATGGACCATTAAAGCCTCACTTCAGTTACATTTTGATGAAGAATATATATTCCATGCATATTGGAATTTATTAAACACTGTGACAGTGCGGCTCACACTAGAGACTCCAGGGTTTACGTGGCCAGCATTCTTCCTTCAAAACACAGCACTATATTCAAAATACACATTTAGGGACTAGATCTAACCTGAAAAATCTAAACAGGGCTATAGCGACTTGACCATCCCAGGTCTGCGATAGCCAAATAACACCTGAGATTCATTCCCCTTCATGTAATCATCTTGGATTCCTAATCATCCTGCCTCTACCTAGCAAAGGCTAGGATTACAGGTGTATACCACTGCACCAGGCTTGTATCCAACTTAACAAAGGCTTGCAAGGACTGGGTCCCATCCTTTCAAACAGACAATATGGTAGAACACTGGTACACCAACAGTAGTGTTTGGCTTGGTTTTGGTTTGCTTATTTGTTTGCCGTTCAGGCTATCAAGGCCATCTTGCACATGGTGGGCAGGTAGTTTCCTACCACAAAGGTACATTCTCAGCCCGTATGTATGTGTAGTGTATACATATATACATTAGATGTTTGTGTGTGTATAACTGAGACAGGACATATTATATAAGTCAGGATAGTCTCGAATCCACCACCCTCCTACTTCAGTCTCCTGGGTGTTGAAATGGACCTGGCTGAGTGTGCTGTAAAGATAGCATAAAACCTTTCTAACTCCAGTCTAGAGAAGAGCTGGGTGAGGAGTACGTAGTTAGCCAGTGCCCCCTCTGATGGAAACGTCAACGTGACCCTGAAGAAATGCCACAGCCAAGGTGATGATGCTTTAAACAGGATTGCTAAATGGGTTTGAAGTGACTAAAGGACAGTCATAGGGAACTAGAGATCTCAGGAAAGCACCGATTCACAAGAAAACATCCCCCACGCTATGGCAAGTCCTCTTTCTCCAACCTTGTAATCTGATCTGCAATCCTTTCTCCTGGCTGAAAATGGGTAGCCAGAGCTGTGTGCCACGGGGCTGTCTGGCACGCCAGTGGCAGTGCTGGCATTAGCTAGAAAGGCTTTACTGCTTAGCGGATAGATAAGCTTCAGGCATCGGGTCCAGTGAGAGGAGTCCAGACGATCCCAGTGTGAGCAAGTGCGAAAATTTAGTTTGACAGTGAGGGAAGTAGGGGACAGGCAGTTCACACTCCAGACACTTCTGCAGATTCCGTGTCGCCTTCTCAACATCTCTAGGGCTGACAGAGTTGCCTAGCAAAGGTCCCAAGGTCTGTAGTATCACTATAATGTTTCACTGATTAAATCCGGCATTTTACTCAAAAACATCCTTTCTCCATTCAAATCTTCCTTAGATAAGTCTATTTTCATCAGATCACTCAGCCTCGATCACTGCTACAGTGGTTTGGTTTTCTTATATAACCATGAGATGTGGATGGTGAAAGTCCTCTATGTCTGCAAAGATGCATGCTACTGATTCTAAAGCAAAGGTCATGCAGTCTGTTGCACTTGCAGCCATCACTACATACTGCATCACATCCACGTGACTCAAGACAATCAAAACTAAAAGTCTAAATCAGAATATCGCTTCTTTATAAACTGGCCTGGAAAATCCTCGTTCAAGTAGCTACATGACATGATCAACAATAAATCGCTAGCAGTTTCCAGCCTTTCTTATGGGTAGTGAAAGTAAGATGGCCCTTAACAGAACAGAGCCACTTGAACTGATGTGGGACATTTATTTACAGCCTCCCTCTCCCCATTCAAAAGTGATGCGCAGAAACAATTTGGTGAGAATAATGAATATAATCTACAGATGAAGCCCTTGAGGAGCAGAGGACAAATCACATGGTTCATTATCAATGAGATCCAGACTCGCTCACTAGACTACCAGAGCAAGACCCTTTCCCAAGGACTACCTTCCTGCTGCAATGTCAGAGCCAGCTGCAGGAAGCAAGCAGGTGCAGTCTGGGGAAGCAGAGAACAGGTAAGACCATTCAATCCTGCACATAACTATAACTCATTGCCAATGTGTTCTGGTTAAAAAAAAACATCACCAGCTTGTTAAAACTCTGCCTTCTTCTTCCTTTCCTCTACCTGTGGCCAAAACTGCTGACCGAAAGGATTTGACCACAAGAGAAAACAAATCGATGTGTGTGGTTTCAGAAGAGCTGAAAGCATTTTAAAAAGTAATATGCGCTTCAAGGATGCTACTCTGGTCAAACTTCACATTATCAACTGGGTTTTTTCCTCCTCTGTCTACTGCACAGCAGGGAGCAGATATGACTTGCCACCATAACAATATTCTCATTTATGAAAGTTACAGGACATAAATTAGCCTGCTGTAAATTTTATAGTCAGGAACATGAAAAGTAATAAGTAGTAGATGCTAGACTAATACCTCCACATTCAGTTTGGATATATCCAAGAGAAAATAACGAGGCCGAGGGCTCACTCTCTGAGAGCCCTTTCTCGACAGCTGCACTGGTAGAGTCCCCCATAATCTTTTCAGTTAGGAAAGCAGCAACTCAAGAGATGGAAATCTTTAATAAATAAATTTAAAAAAAGGAAAAAAGTATACAAAAAAAAGAAGCTTCTCTGATGAGAACAGAAAGCTGTGCTAATCCCTGGATATAAAGATAAGGATTTAGAAGGCAGTTTAATATTGTGTCCAATTTGCAAAACAAAGTAGACTTTCTCAAAAAAAAAAAAAACAAAAAAAAAAACTGGTCTCAGTGTCTTCTACATATTAGGACACTTATTACCAGGATGCTAACAGGACCACAGGTCTTGAAGATGCATAAAAGCAAAGACTAGTCCCCAAAACACAACTCTGTGATGGAAATGAACAAGGCACCAGGTGAGGCTGTGAAGGCAATGCAATGTGTTTGGTCTGGGAATTTCAAAGACAGAGGAGACGGTGTCACCAATGCCATAGTGTATCCCAGGAACAACGAACAGAGCCTTGGGATCTTCCGGTGGCTTTGACTTGGAACTTTCAACAGTCTGTGTTCCAAACTTTATTTACACTCGGTAACTGCCGGAAGTGTTGACCAGAACTCTAAGTTGTCTGCCCATGAGACCGCATTGCTCTTGGTGAGCATGTCTTCCATCCAGCCAACACATTTCCTTCACCTATCACAATGACTCACTTCAGTCTAGAATGAGGGCACCATTTAAAGCCCTCGACACCGAGTGCTATTGAAACCTGAAGCATTCCTAGGAGCTTAATGTTGTTATCATCCACGCACCGTGCAGACAAACTATGCAAAGAGAGAGGTGTCCTAGAACTTGATCAACGCCACACATCTGCATGTAAAAGCCAGATATGTGGTCACACAACAAAAACTCAGCTTTTCAGCCAGTGTAGAATAATTCCAAAAGAAATCTGAATGGACAAAAGTCAGAAGCCATGTGCAATAAAATTCACATGTTTGATTTCCTGAACGGAGGTCCAGCCTTAGGAAAGATTTGCCACTTTCTCTGTTGGAGGTCTTCATAACGAGCCCCAGTAACATATTGACCCCCAACAGTGCCCTGATATATAGATTATTCCATATTCAACTCTTGGACCTCTCTTATCCTGCTCATCTGAAGCACAGTCGGGTGACAGAAAGAAAATAACTCACATTGATATTTGGGCAATGAGCAGGCATTCCATCACTGCCCAAATATTTGCACTCGAAATGAAATTTGCACGGTTTTCATAGGTAAGAAAGGCAAAATGTGAGTTCTCTCCTCACCCTTCAAGCAGTTTTGTGTGTGTGAATTTCTCAGGCCTGGGAACTGACTGCAGCTCTGACTCTGTTTTGGTGGTTCAAGCTAGACTTCTCATGTAAACAAAATATCCTCCACTTAATACGGACCAAGTCAAAATTCAAAAGATACCTGTTTAATTCACTTAAAAAAAAAAACAAAAACAAAGCACACCATGACCAATGGATGTTGTAGACCGCCGTGGCACAGAGTTTCCCAATCCCCATTTGCCTCTATTCTCCATCAACAGAGAAGACACACCTGGCCTTCCGTGGCTGAGTGTGTTGCCCTTCGGCATTGCCTCCTGGAACGCAATAGTGCCTGGTATAGTGAAGTATTCCCAACTCAGAGGCAACCACTCCCTCTCAATGTGTGATGTACAGAAGTACAAGCACTGGACCCTTGGTGTAAGATGGGGTCTTACATCTTCCACATTTGTTATCTACTCCAGACTTCTTCATTCCCATTTGAGAGAAATAATGTTGGTTCTAGACAAGCCCCATCACACTGGGAAACCTGCTTAGATAGCAGGACTCAGGAAGAAAACCACAGAGACAAGCTATCAACCAGAGAAAAGAGCCGAGTCAGTTCAAGGAAGGAATGAGAGTTTTCGGGGCTCATGGGAAAGCCATGTTGGAGCGGGGGAAGACAGAGAAATCAGGATTTGATTGAGGTTCAGGCAAACGTAGACCTGAGCCCAGAGAGAAGCTGCAAACCTTCTCCCCTGAAAAATGGCAATGGGAACTGTGGGGTTGGCTTTGAGCAATTCCTGGGGTATACATCAGCTCTGCACATGGTAAAGACAGGGAAAGTCTAAGAGAGTTTGGGGCTCTGCCTGCTACAGGACCCACCAGATGCAGAGTAGTTCACACCTGGGGACCAGGATGGAACAGTGATGTCGTGCCTATACAACACTTCAGATCCAGGCACATGGTGGATGGGATTTTCATTGGCCAAGGGGTAGTGACAACAGGCTCATTGCAAATGCGCTGGTCAAGGAGTTAAGGGCACCTGGATTGCCCACTTGATGTAGAACCTGGGCACTGCAGAGAAGTCTACAGCCTGCACTGAGTAGGGGTGAGGTGCTTGGTGCTAGCAAAGATGTAGACTTTCAATTCTGAAACAATACAGAGGGGACAATCACCTCAGTTTGGGTCATGGGATCAATAACTTTCTAAGGGAAGTATCAGTAAGGTTCTTAAGGCTCAGACAACTGATAGAATCACACCGGTCACTCACCAGCTGACCAGCTGAAAACACACACACACACACACACACACACACACACACAGAGCGTCTTTCTTATAAAACATACTTATGATTTGAAAACTCATAAATAAAAGCATGCCACTGTGTTCATCCATAAGAGAATCCTACTTTTGTGCAGGTTTGTTTCCAATGCAGAATTTTATAGCCAGCAGGTAATAACCACAAAGCTTTACCATCCTACCACAAAGGGAAGGAAAGGAACCAAGTGTCATGGTCTCAGCTGAAGACACCTTAAACTAGTAAACTATGTAATATTATAATACTTGCATTCTAGAATGTTCCCCGAAGGTCTAGATATTAAAGGCTTGTCCCCCAGCCTGTGGGATAACTGGAGGTGGGGGCTTAGTTGGAGGAAGTTAGGTCCCTAGGATCCATGTCTTTGTGAGGGACATAGGAACCCTGCTCATCCCTCTCTGTCTCTGTTTCCTAGAGACCATGAAGTGAGCATCATTTTACACCTCACATGCCCTGCTGCCACAGGTAGAACTGAGCAAGGACAGGAACAGAAAGTGAGTGAGTTTGTCATTTGGGGTGAGACAGAAAGATAACTAACACAGTTTCAAAACTTTTTGAAAAACATTTTTTTGTTTTTTATTTTTTTTAAATTAATTTATTTATTTATTAAGGATTTCTGCCTCCTCCCCGCCACCGCCTCCCATTTCCCTCCCCCTCCCCTGATCAAGGCCAGCTGGCCTGGGTCTAAAAAAAGCATAAAACCGGACTTGCTGAACATAGCGGACAATGAGGACTAATGAGAACTCAAGAACAATGGCAATGGGTTTTTGATCCTACTGCACATACTGGCTTTGGGGGAGCCTAGGCAGTTTGGATGTTCAACTTACTAAACCTGGATGGAGGTGGGCTGTCCTTGGACTTCCCACAGGTCAGGGAACCCTGATTGCTCTTCAAGTTGAAAAACATTTTTTTAAAAATGTGTTATCGCTCTAAAGTTTTAAAAATTATTAACAGCAAAGGACTAGAGGTGTGGCTCGGGTGAGCGCACATTCAGCAGGTGCAGACCTCAGCCTCCCAAAATATCAGCACAAGGATGGAGCAAAATGTGCTGGGTCCCTAATAACTGGACAGTTTAAGATGTCTGGAATTATTCGATGCTCCAAGCCGGTGGTTCTCCCCACAGGTTGCTGTGTGTTTGGGTCCCCTCCTCCTTTTGGTTGTGCCTTGTGGTGTCTGATGACCATGTGGACAATGAAAAGTGTAAGAAACACCAATGCTGATAACCAACTATTTCTTTTTTCAAAACTGATGTTATTTTTATTTTATTTGTGTGCACTGGGCTCACTCCCATGTGCCTGGGGAGGCTAGCAGAGGGTCTTGGGTTCCTTGTAGCTTGAGTTAGTGTGGTTGTAAGCCATCTGACGTGGGTGCTGGGAACCAAACTTAGATCCTTTGGGAAGTAGTAAGTGTTCTGAATCACTGAACAATCTCTCCAACTCCCTAATTCCCCCCTCAAAAAAAAAAACTTAATTTTTTTCCTACACAGTTTAGCTTTCAACCAAATGGAACATTATCCTTATTTTATCTGCTTGATCCCACATTAATCTGCAAATACTACAAAATTCAATGGTGTCTAAGACATCACACACTTAGTATAATCATATTGTTATTACTTGCTCTTTTTCTAAGGTTTATTTTCTTTGTGTGTGTTTGTGTGGGAGGGGTGCTCGCGCATGCCCTGTGCAAAAGGACTGTCAGTGCCTATGGAGTCCAGAAGAGGGCATTGGGTCTCCCTGGAGCTGTATTTACAGATGGTTGTGAACTGCCCATGTGGGTGCTAGAACCAAATTCTAACTCCTTCAAAGATCAGTAAGTGCGCTTCACCACAGAAGTATGTTTTCAGTACCTAATAATTATCCTTAAACGTCTAGATATGTTTATCCTGTTTATTCTAAGTTCTCCTGGATAGTTATGCAAAAATTTATAATAGTATATACATTGCCACTATGTAACTTATCAGTCAAAGACCAGAAATGAAAGATTCACACTAAGAAAATAAAGTCACATCAAATAAAATGTAAACATGCTGTCACAAAGACAAAAACAAACAGTAGCAATCATGAAGAGAATATCCTTCTAATAAGAGGATTAGTATCTAAAATACTGTATTACTGTGTTGAGATGATCCTGGTTATTTAAAAACCCTGCTTGTCACAAACATTCTAATCTTTGTGACTAGACACTACAAAGATACTATGTTGCTTTGCACTGAATCCTAGTCTTTCTGTGACCTCCTCGTGGCCCAGATCACTACCTGCTGGTCTGGGAGTTCTGAGTAGGCAGGCCAACTCTCCTGATTGGCTTCTTACATCTATATAATGCAGCATCCTCAGTTTATTAGGCATGACAGAGGTGGTTGTGTACACTCGTACCCAGAAGGCAGTACTCCCTACTCTTGTTTACAGGAAGGAAGAGGAAGAAACCAGTAAAAATAACAAAAATGACTCTAGACTCATATAGAGAGGGCCACAGGCAGGGCATGATCAGCTGGCAGCATGTCCTCACCCAAAAGAGAAGTCCAAGACAATATGCTAGTCTCTATCTATGACTAAACACACTTCCTGCAAAGCAAGATTCCCACATGGAACTCCAGCCCCCACATCTCCAGTGACAGCCACTCATGTTCATCTGGGTTGAAATACTTTGTTAAGTCTCTAAGCCAGTAGTTCTCAACCTGTGGGTCACTGCCCATGGTAGGGTTTAATGACCTTTCAAAGGAGTTGCCTGCGACCTCTGGAAAACACAAATACTTAAATTATGATTCATAGAAGTAGTAAAATTGTAGGTATGATGTAGAAACAAAAATAATTTATGGTTGTGGGGTCACCACAGCATAAGGAACTGTATTAAAGTGTCCTAGTGTTAGGAAGGTTGAGAATGGCTAATATAAGCCTTTCATTTCCAGGAGTAATTAAAAGTAATCAACAGGCTGCAAAGATGTGACCAAAATCAAAAGTATTTTAAGTGTTTTTGAAGAATCCTTCAACAGCTAAAACTCCCTGCCCCTGAGGGCTATGATAGCAGTAATCAGCACAAATCCTATAAAAGACTTCTAATGAGTAAATAAAAAATAGCTTCATTTGCAATGTTTGGACTATGTAGAGTGTGATTTTCAAAATTATTTCTAATAGCAAAAATTTGCTGTAAAAAAATATTAATAGCCACAGCTACACACATATCAAAAGGAGCCCCAAATTTAATCCAGTTGCTAGTTTTTGTTGGCTTGACACAAACCTAGACACAGCTGGGAAAATGGATTTGCCTCTACCAGACTGGTTTGTGGCCTTGTCTGTGAAGCATTTTCTTAATTGCTAACGTATGATTTATCTGGGAGACATTTTTGTAATTGCTAATTTATGCAGAAAGATCTGGACCACTGTGGGCAGTGCCTTCCCCAAACAGGTGAGCCTGGGCTGTCTAAGAAATGTGGCTAAGCAAGCCAATGGGCATGAGGCAGCAAGCATTGTTCCACGTGGTCTCTGATCCAGTTCCGACATCTAGGTTCTTGTTTTGGGTTCCTGTCTTGACTTTTCTCTATACCGATTTTAACCTAGAAGCCAAATGAACCTTCTCCTCCCATAAATTGCTTTTGGTTTATAAATTGCTGTGTTTATCACAGTAGCAGAAACCAAACTAAGGCTCATCCTAATCCCTCCAAATCCTGCAATAACCTCAAGTCATTTGTCTTAAGATAAGTGGGAAGGCTAATGTATAGCACAGTACTTCAGTACTTAGAATATGCAAGATTCTGGAGACATTCATTCTCCAGGAACAGAAGGAAAATAAAAGGCATGATTTGGAAATTGGAATCATACTGAAAGAAAAAAAACACATAAAATATATATGTAAGACACTCATCAATGTTCAGCTATTACTACAATTACTACAGATATCATATTACAGAAGAGCTTTGCTGTTCTCTTTTATGTTAGGCATAAAAAAATCAAATGGGTAGCAAGTAGTCATAGATTATTCTGGAGATACCAGACATGTCCAGTAGCTATGGATATGGACACATCTATCGACAGATATTCATTGTGGATGGCAAACAGAATAGTCCAGTATAGTTTGGTTTATTTGCTAACTTACAACACCTGCACACAAGAGGCCTGACATCACTTACCACTTTCCTTTTAATTCCTTCAATTAAACAAAACTTAAGCATTGGGCTAAACACAAAGACAGTCCGTTTTCAACAATCGCTCATTAGTTGAAAGGAGTAAGGCACTCTTGCAGGAAAAACGTCAACATGCCATGAAAGAAGAAGGTTGAAAGGAAATGTATGGAAGTGTCTATAAAGGCGAGGCTTTGAAGGCTGCCTTACCCAGATATAAAAATAGATGGAGAAAATGCAAAATCGATTCTAATAGCAAGCAGGTCACTGTGATCTCCAGGCCCAGGATATTAGGGAAATCTGAACATTTGATTTAGTGGCACCTTGGGAGCAAGCAGACCTAAACACCCTCAGTAACCTTGAAAAGTCTCTATTTCCTGTAGAAGGGAACCAAGAGATGAAATAAAGTGATTTCTTTTAGAGGGTAGTGATTTAAGGTACCGTGTGTCTGAGGACCTGGGTCATCTTTCCTAAGTAGTGGCCAACAAGCAAAGGATTCGTGGTGTGAGCATTCCCAGAAGAGCTTCTCTCTCTATCCAGGGACTTCTCCTTTTCCCTCTTCCATCATCAGACTTTAGGAGACCGGCAGAAGTCACACACTATAGGCTGAGCAGAGGGCACCAATACCTAATACCAAACACACACACACACACACACACACACACACACACACACACACACTGAGATTAATTCATATCATCTTATAACCTCACATAACTCATATCCACATGTATTCACACACTAAGCAGACACTCTTACATACTCATATAACCACAATACATTAGCATATTCCCATATTTCCTTAATCCACAGAGGTGTGGGAGTCAGAGGAAGGAGTAAACAGGGGAGGTGACCCCTACATGTCCCCTGGACTGACTCAGCTGTCCAGGAAACTTGCAAGGAAGCAGGATGGGGCGAGGGATACAATTCCTGTGGCTCTGCAAGTCCAGCTCCTCCCAAGAAAGTCCCAACCTCAGAGCAGGCTCCATCTGCATCCTGAGATGGATCCAATCCCTTGGCTCAAATTTGCACACATGGGCACTGCAGGGAGGGTTTGTGGGAGAAATAGGAGGCATGATGGAACGGGGACCACAGGTTTGGAGCAGTGCCCTTGCTTTGCCCCAGGCCCCCTGGAGCCTCTGCATTACTTTGCTCCAGCATGGCTGAGTGAATTTGTCCCACTAAAGGCCTTCAGTAGGGTATCATCAAAGTCTAGAGGGACTGACCCTACACGCTATCTGTGACTTGGAGGAAGGGCGCAGTGAGCTGAGTCCTACAAAAGCCCCAACCCTAGATAAGATGACAGTCAATCAAGGGACCATTCCCTGTTGTCATTTCACAGAGTGGATCCAGATGGCTGTAGGTGGCCACCTGTTTAACTCTTCCAACAGCCACTGCAAAAACTGCTGCCCCAGGCAAGGGGTTAAACAACCCAGGGCAGTAGGCAAAGACAGGGATGGAGCCGAGGGGAGTGCAGGGGAGAGGTGGAAAGGCTGTGTGGATGAGGGGGGCTTCTGACCCAAGGACCCTTCTCTTAAGTTAAAAGTGCCTGGTGAACTTGGCACCGAACTTATTTTCAATTAACAAATCCAATTGGCAAGATGCTAGCTAGGTGCAACAAAGACAGGAGACAGAAACAGTGACACCGCCTGTGTGCCGCACACCTAAAGAAACCTCTTCAAAATTGCTGTCAAAGCTAGTAAAGTCAAAGCTCACATGGGCTTTGATGAAGCTGCCTTCCTCCCACACACCAGAATAATGATCACCGCCCAAATGGCCCTGCTTGGGACCTGGAAACTCACAGTCCAGGTCAACATCAGCCTGTCGGCCTGGGTGCTTCTCTTCTAGAAGCACCTGATGCAATGCCTTGCTGCTTACTCCTCTCCTAGAGCCCTGGTTTCTCGCACCTAAGTCTCCCAGAGGCTTCTCACTAAAGTTGTTACTCCTGCAGACATCCAAACTCACAAATGACACATTTATCACCAATGTAATTCCCAGTCCCCTAACTCCATCAAGATACAAAACCCAAACCAAACAAACAAAAAGCAAACAAGTTTCCTTTCGTGGAAAGGAAAGGATCTCTATGTAAAAACAACTTGGTGTTGTGTTGTATTGTCTAACCCTGGTGGGGGGAGCGAGAAAGCCAGGCTTTGGAGTTCTGTCATATTTAACACCAGGATTGAATGTGAAACTCAGCGCAAAAACCTGCAGACTTCTTCACTCTGACAGCTGCTGTAATCTTCAGACCTGACACCTTCTCCTAACTCCCTAGAGTCACCTAAGAAGATGAGGTGCTCCTTGGGAGCATCACTGAGGCTCCCCAAGGGACGTTCTTAATCTGGTCTGTCCCAAGGAATGATTTTAGATCCCACTTTCTAATCCTTTAAGTATATGGAGAAAGCAAGTGTGGGATTCCATCTGGAGGTGCTTTACAACCTCAAAGACCCAGCCCCTTTTGTTGTAAATAGAGGCTGCTGCGGGGGTAACAGCGAATCATCAAGGCCGTTCCTCCTGCCTAGTGTCTCCTTTTCTTTTTACCATTACTGGGATTGTTCACTTCTTCCTATTTGGTTGCTGGAGTGTAGGCTGGAGGAGAGATGGCCTGAGTCCCTTCTGAGTCACATCACCACAATGTGATGAGCATCTGGGGACTCTAGAGAGGGTAGTGATGCTGGCACTGGGGCTGGTGGAGATGGAGGTGAAGGTGCTCGCCAGTGGTGCTGCTGGTGGTGGGTAGTGTTCTAACAAAGTCTGGTTTTGGCCATAATCACTTCCCAGCCCAGCTAGCATCCTTTATACACACTTCAGTACTTCTCTAAAGGAAGCCCACCAGAGACTAAATTAAACTGAAAGGGTCCCCACAGCGTGCCAATCTTGGCTACCCCAACTGTCTAAAAAAGACCCTGATCCTGCTCCCTAGATCGCCAAGTTAGAGTGCAGGGTTGACACACTCCCAACAGCTCATATCTGAAGCCTCTGCCATACAGAGTGTGCAGCGAGCTCTTGGAACCGAATCCCGGAGCTCTAGACCCTGTTGTCTTCCTTAGTCACCTCCATGAGCAAACCACACTCACCTACTGCCAGACAAATGGGGAGCAGCAGCCTGAAGACCAGCCCGCACACCACTTCGGAAGCCATCCTGTCGTGGGTCCTTGCTAGTCCGAGCAGTAGGGCGAAGCTCGGGGGTCCCTAGAGCTGGGAAGTCAGGTCCATGCCTGCCTAAGGCCTCACGCGGCCGGCGGCTCGCAGCCACCCTGGCATTGCCTTGGCTGGAGCGGTGCTCTCCGCCCCGAGGGCGCGCTCGACGGGCTGGACCCGCTGCTCACCGGGCTCTTGGCAACCAACTAGGCAGGCGCCCGAGCCCCTGCGGCCCGCCCATGAAGTGTGGAATCCAGCTGCAGCTGCTTCAGGGGTCGCCTGGGAATGAGCCAAGGGAGGGACACTCTGGGAGTGGTGAGGGATGGGGGCGGTGAGGAGAAGGGATGAAGGAAGCTAGCTGTCCTCTGCCTGCTTCAGGGATGGCCCGGAGTTTCTAGCCGAACACCTTGGAAGTCAGCGTGTCTGGGTGGTGTAGCCCTGGCTCCGACGCCCACAAGGACTGTGGCACTCCCGGTGCGCTAAAGACAGTGGCCCGAAGCTCTGGAAGCAGCGTCCAGGAGTCCTGGCCTCGGGGCGGATTGCTGAGCAGCTGCTCCTCTCAGCCTCAGCGCCCCCCAGCTTCAGGCCAGGGCGAGCCCGGCGCCAGCTGCGGGGCGCGCAAAACCATCCCCGACACGCCGGGGTCGTGCTGCCAGCCTGTGGGGGATGCGAGTACCGTCCTCAGAGTGAGGAACCGCGCGAACCTGGGCAGGGACCAGTAACGCAGAGAGCGGCTTCACCGCCGCGACTTCAGTGAGAAAAGAAAACCCGGGAACCATGAAGAGGCCCCCGAGTCCCCAGTCGGCGGTCCAGCAGCCTCTCAGGAGCCACGCAGCTCCGGCTCCCCGGAGGGCGCGCGCTCTTCTCCTCCTTCAATGAAACTTTGCAAGCTCTCACTCCCGACCGGCGTGTCCCAGGGCCAATGGGAAGGCAGCTCCAAGCGGCGTCGAGCCCGCCCTTGCGTGCCTGGAGAAGCAGGCGCCGCTCACCGGCGTGGGGCGCGGGCGTCTCTGCTGCACCCCAAACTCAGCAGGGGGCTCCCAGGGTGGACAGCGCGCCCATGGCTCGTACTGGACTAGCGCTGGGCGCCCTGCAGCCCTTGGCCTCACAGACCAGCAGCTCTTTACATTCTGTCTCTGCCTGTTCATCTTGCCATTCCATCCTCGTGTAATGGTCATGAGACTAATAGCAGAGAATTACTTAACACCTAAGAGAAAATGTACAAATGTATCACATTAGCAAAGAACTTGGATGCCTTAGCGGGTATATACACACTACTCGCTGATGTTGAACTAGAACCCAGATTCATCCAGAACCTTGCCCAAGTCTAACATAATGAGAAGTTGCCACTCTGAACAGGTTCTGGGTAATCTTGTTTTTTTTTTGTTTGTTTGTTTGTTTAGATTGAGTGTGGAGATTCAGATATACACCTATGTTGGGTACTTCCAGGGAACTATGGTTTTATCGTGGCTTTGTTTCTTGCTTATTGGTGTTCTCAAGAGAATATCATTCATATAATGGTGCATGAAATGGTCTCCTAGTAGCTTCCACCATCTTGCTTTTTAGACAAGACCTAGTCA
The DNA here is from genome assembly GCF_000317375.1 of Microtus ochrogaster. Taxonomy (NCBI): domain Eukaryota; kingdom Metazoa; phylum Chordata; class Mammalia; order Rodentia; family Cricetidae; genus Microtus; species Microtus ochrogaster. The sequence continues at coordinate 49,090,937 of NC_022020.1, forward strand.
AATCTGGTTCTAGTTGGGAGACTTCCATGTGCCTGAGTCTCTGGTTTCAAATGTAGGAATGGGGTCTTTTTGCTGCATGCCCCGGAGATCTCTCGGGACCAGGAGAGAGATGATCACAGAGATGAATATATTGAAGACCATTTGGGACCATCAGATCCAAGTGGTTGACGTCCTCTCCCCAGCCGCAGTATTCACGGCTTGTGTTGTTGTAAAGGTTGGAATGGTGGACCAATGGGGTGCATCAACGGAAAGTGGGCAGTTCTTGGTTCTTGGGTAACACCCTGTCCCTTCAACTGTATAAAGGGCTCTATCTCTGTTAAGTTACAGTGAGTTTCCACCTTGAATTCAGGTACCTTCATCAATTCTCTAATATAGAGGAATTTAAAAACAGCGGAAAGCTTCAGAAGATGCCTGGTAACTTAGACCATCTGTATGTGTTGGTATGCTGAGGAAACCCCATATATAGGCAAGAGCCCTAAAGTAAAGCCTGAGAAAAGGAAACGTGCCTTAACGATGGAGAAATGCTCTGTATATTGTGCTGTGATATAGCTTGTTCTTGGGTCCTAACTAAGGAAGGAAGAAAGAAGCATCCCTAATTTTAAATAAGCTTGTGTCAAGGTGCCTATCTTGTTCTCTCTGAATACTTTCCATGTTCCGTATGGCTTTGCCCTATCAACCACTGTCTACATTGCCTTGAAATCACTGTTTTGAGATGCCTACATGGAGGCACAGGGTGGCCGGCAGATGACTTACCAGATGTACTTCTTGCTTTCTCTGCCACCCTGGCTACCAACTAGATGTCCAACATCTGACCTAAAGAGTAAGTTCCAGGAGTCTTGACAAGGTCTGATAGAGGTACTAGGTCCTGGTTACAACTGGAACTTCCTGGAGAGCTTTGCGAAAATCCTAATAGGCACCGCCACCCTCCCAGAAACCCTGACTTCCAATTAGTCTGGTATGGGTCCACACTACATATACTTCTAAAGCTCTCCGGTGCTTAGGTACACAGTCGAGTTAGGGAACTATTCACTGACTCCATTTACATATCAGAACCCAGAAAGCATGCATCCAAGGGGATTTTGTGCACCATCATCACCAGAGCAAATCTACCTGCTGGGGCTGAACTTCCACATGGACTGGCTGGGACATAAATATCAGTAGCCAGTAAAACTATTCCTACAACTGCTGTTCCTGCTCATCATCTCCCAGACCTTGAGGAGTAGGGTCTGCTGTCTGGACTGACTTATTTCTCAAGAACTTACAGCCGATCCACTTAGGATTCCATCTTCAGGATCTCACTCGCCCAGTGGCTTTCAAGCCCGTGCCCTGGATTTGCCATGCTGAGAAGGTTTACCTTACACAGCACTTCCAGGGATGCTGTTCTGATCCTAAGCTGCCAGTTTAGCACACAGAGGGGAGTAAGCTCACGTCTGGACCGTAACTGGTGAATGCTGCCTTTCGTCTGGTTGTTACTGATAATTTGGGCTCTTGACTGCTTCATCTAGAAAAAAAAAATGTAAAATAATAAACCCCACCTAATACAGAATGCTACATGTATAAAGAAATGTATACAGTGCTTAGAGAAACCAGGATTCACAGCTTCTGCGTGTTGTGTGTGCACATGCACACATGTGCATACATGCATGTATGTGTGATTATTTTTATTTCTTATTTTATTTATATTACTATTTTGCTACATATATGTATTGCACCACGTGCATGCCTGGTGCCCAGTAAGGCGAGACAATTGCAACAGATCCCTTGGCACGAAGTTTATGAAAGGCTGTAAGCTGTTACGTGCATGCTGGAAACCAAACCTAGGTCTTCTGAAAAAGTTAAAAGCACTCCTAACTGCTGAGCCATCTCTCTGGCCTCACTTACTTATTTTTTGAATTTGGTTTAATGCTGCACTGACTGACAGTGTCATTTAGAAAAGCACTACCTTTGGGATCCTGGAACCACAGAGTCTGTCAGCTTCCAGTCCATCACCTCTGCTTCTCCCTCCACCCACTGTGAGGAAAGGGTTCAGTTGCTCTGGTGGAAGGGTGGGGTTAACAGCTGAAGCACTGGTGCAGACATAAAGTTCAACCTGACCCCCCGCGGACTGGAGCATCTTCAGTTACCTATCTCTTCAGACCCCAGAGGGTCTGCCTTGCTGACGTCAAACGCTCTTTCAATAGTTTTCCAGACCACTTCTCGTGGACTAGCGAATATTCGAGAGAGCTAACTGGTGGTCCTTCCAGGAGCCTCACTCCAGCATGTGCACACAGTGCAGACTTCTGCTAGTCTTCAACACTCACCTCTGATTCTTCACGAGCTTCTCTCTCACAGCACATGCTGGCACCAGCAATGTGTGTGTGTGTGTGTGTGTGTGTGTTTTGTATGTGAATCTCTACATGCTAATATATATATATATATATATATATATATATATATCCGTATGTGTTAGCATCTGTAAAAAGAGAAATAATCTTCCTCCTAGGTGTTAGTTCCCTCTCTCAATCCAATACGCGATGCTCTCCTTCAGCCCCAACCTCTCAGGTGTTCTGTGAGCATCTTTAAGAGGTCTCCAGGGCAGCCATTGTCCGCAAGCTAACTTTATAGAGTGGTGTCTCTATGGGGAAAAAAAATGAAAGTTGTCAACCTGGCGTTTTCCTCCTCCAGTGAACCTTGCCAAAATCCATTGGCACCGCCCAGCCTGTGGAGAAAGTGGTGCCCTTTGCCAAGGGAAAATGGATGCCTTCTCACGCTGATGATGTGTTTTCCGTGCTATGTACCAGTGTTGTTTTTTAAAGAACTCATTACTATGCTTTCATAATTATTCTCGCTGTTTCTTTAAGGGAAAGTGCCCATCTGTAAACTAATTCTGTTAAGGGCCACGCAGGATTTAGCTTTTGTACTTAAGAAAACATGGGGACTAAGTACCTGGAGCTAAAAACCACCAGTTGCATTTTTTATTATTATTTTAAAGAGAACTGTGCCTGCCATGAACAAATACATGCTTTCTGTTTGTCATTATTTTTAAATAATGCAATATAATACCTCTGATTTGTAGCATTTTAGATACTGAAAGTAATTTAGAAGCTAAAACAAAAAAATTGTGTGTAGGCCACATGCAAGTACTATGCCTTTTTATATAAAGTGCTTGAAAGTCCTCGGAGTTTGGGATGCATGGGTGGAGCTCTGTAACTACCAAGAGGTCGCTCTGGATTGGAGGCTGCAACTTTTTAAGACTAACAGTTTAAATTGCACAACTGCAGTGTTTTCCAGGTCCCCAAACTTTAGAGACCTAGACAGTCTCTAAGGATTTGTAGGAGACATCCTCTCGTCCTGTTCCGCTCGGAAGCAGCTCCAGAAAGTCTCCACGGAATAATGAGCAGTGAAATCCACTTTTCCTGACACGCGTGCAAACTTTCTCCTGGGTCTGCAGACAATGCACATCACGGCCTTTCTTATAATGTATGATAGGATTTGGTTGCTGATTTTGTGTCTACTCCTCAAGACCTTTCAAAAGCTAGTCACCCAACAGGTGTAAACATCATCTTTCTACCTAGTTAACAGGCCTCAGGGGAAGGCCCCATAGTTAATCTGAAGAGTGTACTACGAAACTGCTTTCAGATGAATTGTATTTTACTAGCATCCTTCTCTTTCTTTCTTTCTTTCTTTCTCTCTCTCTCTCTCTCTCTCTCTCTCTCTCTCTCTC
>NC_022020.1:49094739-49107180 GCF_000317375.1 Microtus ochrogaster
CACACACACACACACACAAAGGTAAGCATTCATATGAACGTAACAGAAAATACACATATGTTTTGCTGTAAAATAAAGAGATAGGGAGAAAAAACACTGTGAATTTGTGGAGGAGGTGCAGTGCTAAAGTTGGTGACTAGCCTTGGGCACCACAGGCACCCAGGTGGCCCATGCTAAAATATGAAAACCACCATTCATTATTCACAGCCTGCATCATGAGCCGATTTTATCTTGGGGTTGCCTGGCTCTCCTCTGTGACTTTGCTCCTGAAGCCTTCGAAGAGGCTGCCAGTTACAACATCATGCTTGTCCAGAAGAGCTTAGCAAACTCTGAGAACAGTTCATAAGAAGGTGCTAGAATGTGGGAAATAATTTAGCCGTGAAATGTAATCATTTTTGCATGCTTTTATTTTCTATACAACCACAGAAGCAAGAAAATCTTGTGTGCCCTGGTCCTATAGATTAGTCCTAGTAATGCTGAATGCACACATGATTCAGAGTGATGAGGATTCCAGGTATAAGGACTGGAGAGTCTATCTGGACCCTGTGAACAGTCACAGAAATGTTAGTGTTCCTAGTACAGGGCAGGCTCTTTACATTCACTGATCCTCTTGAGAGATTTCAGCCCTGTGTTAGCACAGGATCATGTGCGAGGCCAGGAATGCCTTGCTCCGGTTAATAACCAGACTAACATTATTAGCCTGTAACTAGGACCAGCCAGCGCCCTCAGGAACTGTGGGGATGGCCAGTTAGGAGTTTCTTTTACTTCTTTCCCTACAGTGCCACCTTTTGGCTGAAATATTTTTAAATGTTCCTACCTTTAGAGAAAGTCTGCAATTAGGTACACTCAGCAAGCATTCGTGGAAGTCAAAGGCAGATTGGTGGGCTCTGGAACATAGCAGTGGGCAGAACCAACATGGCCCTGCCTTCTTAAAGTGGCCGTTCATGAAGGACAAACAGGCATCGACCAGTAAGTATAAATAATTAAGTAAAATCTGTATGCAAAAAGTATTAGGCATTAAAGGAAAACATAACCAGCCAAAGGATACTAGAGGAGTCCAGTCTCTGGAGAAGGCAGGTCATGTGTCTTGCATCTTGCAGAGTGACTATGACATTATCAGAGTGTTGATCCACGAGCACCCACATCGTGTCCTGTTCCTCATCATCTCCTGGGGACTTACAGCATTATAGGGGTCTAGGGAGACACTGAGAAACAGATAAAGAGTTTGTCTAGATGAGGAGAAAAAGAACATCATTTCACAAAGAAAGAACGACAACACCCCAGAGGCCACAGAGGCTCCATTCATAAAAGCTACCCAAGCCTTAAAGTGGATTTTGGTACTCACAGGGCTGCAGGAGGGGCTGAGATCCATCCACGGGGTTGCTGAGGGATTATTGTGTTCATTATGAGCCACTAAATTTTTCTTCACTGCAACTTAAATATATGTACGGTTTCAGCTCTGTCTCTGAACCTACATTTTTTTATTTTATTTTATTGTTTTATGATGAAGAAGAACACAGTGCCTAGGGAGCTCCAGGTGCATTCCGGGAGAAGCTTTAGATTATTAGGCTGCCATTTTTTTCCTTCAGATTACTTCTCTTCATCCCCAGTTAACATAGAGGCTCATGGTTTGGTCACTGTCTCACTGCTAGTTATGAGGCTGAGGTAATGACAGACTCTAGACAAAGTCTTTCCATTGTCCCACAGTGCCTCCAGGACTACAGGAAATGCATCCTTTGTAGAAACTGATCATATCCTGTGGGAGAGGAGACCTGTGGAGCCCCCCACCCAACAATATACATAATACCGACCCATATTCATACAGGGGTTCTTGTGCACAGAGGGATTTTTTTGTTGTTTGTTTGTTTGTTAGTTCATTATTTATGGAGACAGGATTTCACTATGTAAACCTGGTTGTCCTGGAATTTGTTATTCGGGCTAGGCTGTCCTTGAACTTTCAGAGTTCCCCCTGCCTATTACTCTGCCTCCCAGGTGCTGAGATTAAAGTACCACACCTGATTTGTACACAGAGTTTTTGGGGATAGGAAAACAAGAAAAGAAAGCCCCAGCAATGACTACAGATGCTTGGTGCCGAATCCCTTCCCCCTGCCACAGCTGGACTCATCCCAATGTTATTTAACCTAATTAGCTGATGGAGGAGGGTCATCTTTCTATCTGTTGTTTCATTGGTTAAATAAAGAAACTGCCTTGGCCCTTTAATAGGACAGAAAATTGGGTAGGCGGAGTAAACAGAACAGAATGCTGGGAGAAAGAAGCTGAGTCAGGGAGTCGCCATGGTTCTCCCACCCCACACAGATGCAGGTTAAGATCTTTCCTGGTAAGCGCACCTCGTGGTGCTACCGAGATTATTAGAAATGGGTTAAGGGGCTGAAACTAATGGGCCAGGCAGTGTTTAAAAGAATACAGTTTCCGTGTAATTATTTCGGGGCATAAGCTAGCCATGTGGGCGGCCAGGTGCTGGGGACGCAGCCCTCAGCTCCCTATTACAACAATTAGCTGCTTCTAGATTCCAGGGTGGAACAGTATGTGTGTGAGGGGATCCAGGGAACTCTGTTATAGGTTTGTATTTAAACCCCAGTCTGGGCACTCAGAAACTGAAGGAACTTAGGTGACTTACTTAAAAGTTTATATTTTGTTTTCCTTAGGATAAAGAAGGTGTAAAGTGTGGCCTGAGGGAACAACAAACTCCCAGTCTCCCCAGAGAGCAAGGAGTCACCCAGCCTCTTGAGTCAAGGACAAGGGGAAGGGAAAAGCCGCTTTCTCAATTTCCCAGCTTCCAGGTCAAGCTGCAGAGCAGTCAAGAGAAGTCCTGCCTTTACCTACTTCCTTTCTCTGAAGAGTACTTCTCAGACATTATCTCATTAATATGCAAATCATTCCTGGGAGTTAGGTAGGAAGGCTGCCAGAGGAAAGGTTCCAGCTTACCACTTCACTAAGAGCCAAAGAGGAAAAGACTCTCTCGCCACAAGCTGGCAAACTTCTGTACTGACAACACTGGTCTCGGAATTGCATACTCAGAAGATGCACTGCTGATTCTTTATGCGTTTAAAATAATACATAACGTTCGTCCTGAATCACTGAAATTATTTGAGTGGCATGGGAGGGGGAGGGATCGTCTCAAAAGTAAGGTGAGTCACCAGTGAAACTGCAACCTACATACACTTGAATTTAGTCTCCCACGTGTGGCGATGATGGGACATGTGACTGGTTCTAGAGCCACTGAAACTTCCTAATAAGGAAGACAGAGGTGAAAGCAAAGTTACTGATGTAACTGGCCAAGCAAGGCAGGCACAGAGCCAAGGTGGTCTGACTACCCCAGCTGAAGACCTGCTTAAAAACAGAGTGTGCCCGCTAACACTAAAGTACTGAAAGAATAAAATAGCGTCTGCCGAGGGCCAGCACTTGTGTGACTGAAGGAAGCGTGAATGCATACTGTGTCCACGTCTACCCCCACTGGGAATGCGGTTCCTGGAGAGAACAGTTCATTGACCCTTATCTCCAGGCAGACACAAAGAATAAGGCTGTAACAGGCTTTTCCCACAAAGTCAAAGAAAAGTCCCTGGGATGAGGGTCAGCCAGGTAGAAAGTAAGACAATTTCCACAAGGATAAAAGGAAGTCCGCATTCCCAGGCAGTTGTCTTAGAGGAAGGTCCAAGAGGAATTTTGAACAAATGATTACTTGCTGAGTGAGGTTCCTGGAGGAAACTCAGGTATAGGGAAGACAGGAGAGAAGAGAGAAACGGAGAGCATGCTGTTTGTCCTTTCGTTACTGGGTCACCTGCCACAAGCTACACAGGGTGTGTGCTGGAGTTTTGGCTTCCTGGAGAGATCCTGCTGCCCCCCAACAAGCATGGAATTCTGAGCACAGTCTCAGCCACAAGCTACAGTGACCTGGCAAGGGAACAAGGCCTCCAAAACCAGGAGCCTTTGTATGTCTAAGGCTCTGGGTGGTTAGCAACACTATGTCATTGGGTCAATGGCTTTGGTTTCACTCCCTAGGAAAACACCACATTGTTGTTTACATCCAACTGCACACATCTAGTTTCTCTGCCCAGAAACTCTTTCCTCCTGTAGTCTGTCTTCAGTCTGACCTCGGGACACATCCAGAAGGAATACTCCCCCAATGACCACGCTCAAGGTTTCTGCTCCTCCCCATCTTCCCACTGAGTTATTGCTCAGCCATCTGTTCTTTCATTTCACAGTGTGTGGAGGCCCAAAAATGTGAGCCTGTTTTCATGTTGACCCAAGGGCAGAGAGTTGGAACTCACCTCTATTCCTAAAGGTCCCACCTAGATTCAGAGCAGAGTTCTGCTCTCTCAAGGCTGTTGTCAACAGGTGTGGATAATAGCTAGACCAAGTATTTCAGGAATAGAGAAGTAAATATGTTTGTCTAAGGATCCAACTAAGGTCCCAGTTTCCTTAAAGAGATAACTTGGGATTCCACCCAGGGAGTGGTTTGCCTACAGAATGTTTTAATCTACAGCATGAGCTTAACTTGTTTTGTTCTAGAAACAGAATGTTTAACTACGGATATATCCCGCGACCTTCAACAGGTCTGTTCATTTCTTGATATCATGTTAACGCACTTTTTTGTCTTACTCCTACCTTTTGGGGTGGGGGTATTTTAAGCAATTAAAAATGTAGAGCTTAATAAAAATCAATAAAAAAGGAGAAAAATTAAAAAATTAAATGCGGGTGATTTCAGTATTCACTGAAACTCTCCCTTCTGATAATATTCTATATGGTTTTTCTGTTTTATTATTTTCACATCTTCATATTCTTTACTAATATTTCTAAATTTCAATGCCCCAACCTGACAAGAGGTATTTTTGTCAAGACTGGCCCCCTACAATAGCGCATAATACTGTGTTAGTCCATTCTTCTCCTACTATAATGGCGTATCTAAGGCTAGGTACTTATTTTTTTTTTTAAGGTTTATTTAGTTTACACTTTTGGAGACTGACAGAATCCAAGGCTCCTCTGATGAAGGCCCCATCCCATGGAGGATGGCACCCTTCATGGCAGGTGCATGTGTGAGAGTAAGATTACATTGCAAGACATGAGGCCAGGGAGAAATTGAGGACTTACAGGGGTTCCCAGGAGTATTATGCTAACACAACCTTTAGGGGACAATGCTACAACTCTTTTATTTTTAAAGGTCGCACCACTTTTCACTGCACCATGCTTGAAACCAAGCTTCCAACACACAAACCTTAGGGGAACATAACGCAAGCCACGGTCCATCCATTTTAGTTGTTAGTGTGTGTGTGTGTTCTGTCACACTCGGTCAGAAGCTGCAAAGATGTTTTTTGTTGTTGCTGTTTTTTTGTTGGTGTTCCTAATTTTCATACCCAGTACAATGCCTAGCAAGGGAAACACACGTATTGAAAATTTAGGAGGAGGTGTGGGCAGCGATTAAGAATGGAGGAGAATTAGACCACCTGGGTGTTAACCCTGGTTTACCGTATTTTAGCTGTGTAGTCTTCGATCTCCTAAGCCTCAATTCTTTCTCACCAATACTGTAGGAATGTGAATAGCGCCCGTTCTGTGTTGTCCTGATATTTAAACCGACAACTTCACAGAAAGTGCTTAGATACACGCTTAGCATATGACAGGTACTTAATGAATGAATGAAAGACGCTTTTCTTGAAAGCTTGGCTCAAGGGTAGAGCAGGTAGAGGCTGTGCAACTGCCAGGGAATGACCATCCACGGGAAGCAAGCACTGGGTGTTCTTGCCCAAGCTCTGCAAAGTGATACCATCCTTGCGAGAAGTAGAACACTGACTCCAAGATCTCCTAGTGTGCCCCTTTGGAGTCTCACTTTGTGCATTGCAGAAGCCATAGTGCGACACCCAGTCCTTATTGCGCATGTCATGCAGATACGCATGCGTGGGAGTTACTCCTGGCTACAGTCTTAGACGTTTCTCCTTTGTCCAGACCCTCATAAACAAGGACGTATGCAAAGCAATTGCACATAAGCAAAGAGAAGACACAGAAGTCGAATTTGGTCATATACCTCACAAAGGGAAAATAATATTTATTGAAAACACAAATGAAAAATATTCCTGTCCACACACATTTACCATTTGTGAAATCAAACAAGGCTCCAACTAAGTGACTATCTGACAAAGGAGAAAACAGGAAATGTGAAAGAATTTACTTGCGCTAAAATCATTAAAGACATTTACTTAAGCGAACCAGTTTATTTTCATGGAAGATTTCCCCAAACTGAAGACAGGACCGAGCTTTGATTCTTGATCTGAAGAGAAGTGTTGGTGAACTTTAATAATGTTTGTGAAACTCACAGTTCCTGGGCTGAGGCAGCTCCCTTAGATTGTGTGTGTGTGTGTGTGTGTGTGTGTGTGTGTGTGAGAGAGAGAGAGAGAGAGAGAGAGAGAGAGAGAGAGAGAGAGAGAGAGAGACAGACTGATGGATGGACAGACAGACAGATACAGAGAGAACAGCATGGCATCAGAATAAAGTACTGAGGATTTACGTATGCAAAGCGGGTGAACAGCAAGCTTCTCTGGGAAGACTGTGGTCAGCCCTACCCATTAATGCCCTCACAAATATTAAGAAAGGGTGTCTACAGTCACTATGGGAGATTCTCTTGCAGGGCCTGCGCAGATAACAAGGTAGAAACGTGACTGGCTCTGCCTCAGCCCATTTTTGTGACTTCTGAGTCCCCTGCCTCTTCTCTATCCATCCCTAGTCTTCTGTGGGTGCTTACATCTGCACACAGTGCCCAGACCACAATCTCTTACACCATCTTCTGTCTTTCCCCTTTAGTGGATAAAGAAGAAAAATTCACATGTCTAGAAAATAGACCAGAATCAGAAATCTACAACCTCTGGGTCAAACTGAGTTCAGTGTGCTGCTGTTATTTTCATCATAAAGGTTTACTGGGACACAGCCAGCTCACACTGGCCATGCTGCTGTAAAAACACAGTTAAATTAGTTGTTGCATAGGCCATATGCCTAGCTGGATCAATGATCCTTATCCTCCCGTAATTGAGTGTCCATTTCTCTCGCTACATCAAAATACAGTTGAAGACAGATTAGTGTTTCTTCTGTCTTTTTTTTTTAATCCATTCTAGTGACTTTAGCAAACACAGATCTCCTGAAAGCAAATTATTAAATTAAGCTCCTTAAGTCTGCAAAGAGTTCCAATTATGATGTTCTAACTGTGTAACACACACTGTACTGTGGGCTGAGAACAGCAGGTCAATAAGCTCTCAGAATCGTCTCTAAAAAACCTGATAGACAGCTACCTCAGAGTGGCTCCTTTATAGAGAGAAGACCAACCCAGGGCATCCATGCACACAGGGAAGGAGCTGGAGAGCAAGGCGGAGGTCTGAGAGAATTTCAAACTGGTTATAATGACCAGGCTTTGAGAAAAGGAAGAAGCGAGGGCAGTCACCAGGCACTGCAGAAAGCAAGGACACTGTGACATTCCATTTGTTACCCCGTTAGTTGTTTTTTTTCATTCCTTCCTCTTTTAGCTTAAAAAAAAAACAAAAAAAAAACAAAAAAAACAGGTAAGACTTAGTTCAATTGGTCAGGCCATAAAAGGAAGAAAATCAGGGATATAGCCATTGGTAATGTTTGCTTGCTCCTATAGAGAATCTAGTGATCTACTTGGAAAGAGAAATGGGGCCAGCAGGAGTGGGAGGGACCCAAGGAGGATAAGATTGGGTGAATATGATCAAAATATATTGTGTCCATGTTTGAAAATGTCAGATCGGGACAAGTTTGATACAAGTAACAATTTATAACAGCTTAGACTTAATAGGGACTAGATTATATGTAGTCAGAGATCAGGGAATTTTAAATCTGGCAGATGAGTGTTCAGACACCAGCTTTCCTCCTTGATACATGAACAACTCAAATATTATTGGCCATCCATTGGCTTTCTTTTTGAATTGTAACGTAAGGACTGTAGTTTGAAAATGCCACAATGAAACCATCACCGTGTATAATTAATACATCCTAACAAAACTTCAAAGAGAAGAATGCTTAAAGAAACTCTTAATGTTTTAGTCTCATCCACCCCAGGCCCATACGGAACAAAAACACACTCTGATTTCACATTTGAAATGGAAACCTCCAGGCAGATACCAAGTCCTTGGTGAGAACCATGACAACCTGGGCAGCTTCACTCACCTAAGTGGAAAGAGTGACTCCTGCTTGAATGGTGGGTAAATGAGGGTGACATCAGCAGCCACCCTTTGGTTAGCACATGTGCCAACTCTGTCTGTGTTCAGTGCTTGTCCTGGGTTGTGCTCATTCAGTCATGGCCCGCATCAATGGCACTACTATCCTTATGTTACAGACAGTTAAAAAATAAAGTCAACAGATGGCAAATAATGTTTGAGCTGTACGTGTATCAAGGAGGAAAACTGGTGTTTAGACACAGATCTGCAGGATTGAAAACTCTGTGATCTCTGACTATATAATCTAGACCCTATCAGGTCTAAGTTGTTATAGACTGTTACTTGTATCATACTTGTCCCCATCTGATATATTGATTGCTTACCATTTCCTTTTCAGGGCATGTAGTAGGATTGCACTTCCTGGTAGTTGTGCAAGTTGTTCAGCTTGGTTCTGGCCAATGGGTTGTGAGTAAAGTCTTAGCAAGAATGGTGTATGTACTTCTAAGCAGCCCATCTGGTGGCTTGTATGAGCCTGCACAGCCCCGCTTCCTTCTTTGTGACCTTCAGTGATGTTCCTGATGTCTATGTTAGCACCTGTTGTGAGAGGGATACAATGTAGACCAGTTAATCAATAACAGACACACAGTATAAAAAGGAGACACAGCTTTATTGCCTGAGTAAGTTAAACAACCAAACAAAGTCTTGCAGTAACTATGGAGATAAAACAAGAGGGGAAAATGGAATAAGTCCTGGGATGACCCTGAGTTTCTCTGATGACACTTTGTAGAGATCCCCAGGGAGAATAGCACGTGAAGAAGAAAGAGTTCACATACAATGAGACCAGTGGTTTATGTGCACCAGAAAACTGAAGACAAAAAACCTATAGCTGGGCAATGGTGGTGCACACCTTTAATCCCAGCACTCGGGAGGCAGAGGCAGGTGGATCTCTGTGAGTTCAAGGCCAGCCTGGTCTACAGAGCAAGTTCCAGGACAGCCAGGATGACACTAAGAAACCCTGTCTTGAAATACCATTAAAAATATATAAAATAAAACCTCCAGAAATCTGTATGTTTGAATCTCCTGCTGACTTCTAACCACACAGACATAAGACAAAATATTCTGTGAGGGTGAATACAGAACCCTCAGAGCTGATGAAAGATTGAAGTCAGTTATACGCTGATTAGTCACCATGAAGAGTGAGAATCTAGAGATCATGACTAAGCAATGGATAGACCTGTACCGTGGCCACACTAGAGTGGTACAAACAGCGTCCAGTACAGTTCTTGAAAGAAACAGGTTCACTTGTAAGTAACTTCACTATCCAACCAAACAGGGCTCAACACTTTTGAACAGTCAAACACAAAACTAGCAATCAACAAAAGAAGTAACCAGAAGAACAAAGTAACCAGTATGCTATAAAAATGCTAGATGTAAAATAGCAGTAAAATCTGGCACATTATCAAGAGAAACAGTAGCCCAATGGAAACAGACCTTGCCATGAAAATGATGATGTCACAGTAGACATGGGCTTTAGATCTAGTTGATGTGGGATTCCTCTCTGCATGCTATGAAGACCATTGATGAATAAATGGTCTTGGCCTGTTGATAGGGAAGCACTTACGTAGGCAGGGAAAACTAAACTGAATGCTGGGAGAAAGGAGGTGGAGTCAGAGAGTAGCCATGGAGCCACCAGAGACAGATGTGCTGAAACTTTGCTGGTAGGCCACGACCTCATGATAATGCACAGATTAATGGAGATGGGTTAAATTAAGATGTAAGAGGACACTGTCATTAAGATAAAAAGGCAACCTACTGACTGGGAGAAGATCTTCACCAACTCTGCAACAGACAAAGGTCTGATCTCCAAAATACATAAAGAACTCAAGAAATTAGACTTTAAAATGTTAATTAACCCAATTAAAAAATGGGGTACTGATCTGAACAGAGAATTCTCAACAGAAGTTCAAATGGCCAAAAGACACTTAAGGTCATGCTCAACCTCCTTAGCAATCATGGAAATGCAAATCAAAACAACTTTGAAATACCATCTTACACCTATCAGATGGGAAGAAAGGAAGCTGCACACTCCTTCCTCCTAAGGCTTAGCCACTTCTGACATCATGATAAATAGGAGCCATGAGCCAAAATAAATCCTGAACCCATTAGGTTGTGTGTGTCGGGTAAAAACATGCAACAGTGAAAAAAAAAGTAATACAGAATCTTGGAATTAAGAGCAGGGCCATTAGAAAAAGTCACTAGCATAATACAGAGAAGTAATCCCAACACAACCCCAGCCACACGGGTCTCTGGTCAGATAGGAAAACAGTAAATAAATAAGTGATACTAAAGAGGTAGACATCAAGAGCAGGCTGCATAAAACAAACACCCTTTTCTCCCATGAAACAAAAGAGCTGTCCAGACCAACAGAAGCCCCATTGTAACAAACATGGAAAAGCAAGGCAACACATCTCCTCCCAGATCCTAACTCCTCAACTGCTACATTTCAGACTGAAACTGGTAAAAAGACAGATAAGATTTCAAAAAGTTTTCTGGTAAAAATAATAATGGCCTAAAGGAGGGTACAAACAAGTCGAGGGATTTAATCCAGGACCTTAGAGAAGCAAGTTGATAAGATAAAGGCGAGAGTCAGCAAACTGTGAGAAAATGAGCACTGTGGTTGAAAAAAAAGCAACAGCACAGAAGAAAATCTCCAGCAAGGAACTGACATTTTGAAAAAGTAACAAAGAGAAATGTTGAAAACCTCAGTGACTAAAATAAAAAACACAGTAGAAAGAAACAGCCAACCAAGCAGAGGGGACAATCTCAGGATGGTAGACAGACCAAGCTGAAAGACTACATTCAAACATCAATAAAGAAAAATATTATCCAAGCATGCCCACAGTGTCCAAGAATTTTGCAATACAATCCAGAACCCAAACCTAATATCCGTGAACTAGAAGAAGGTGCTGAGATAAACATTAAAGACATGGAGAACCTACTCAATGATATTATAGCAGATTCCCCAAGTCTAGAGAAACAAAAAGATATTTAAACAATCAGATATTTAGATTCTCAAGTAGACATGATCACAGAAGAACCCCATCACTATATTATGGTCAAGATGTCAAAAAGATAAAACAAAGAGACAATATCAAAAGCTATAGTGGAAAAATCCCTACAAAGGCAGGGATTTTCATCTGTCTTTCATCAGTGACCCTCAAAGCCAGAAAAGCATAGATTATTAAATTTCAAGGCATAAAAGTAAACAAATGTCAGCTAAAATTGTATAATCAGCAAAGCTATATTTATGGAGAAATAGACCTCTCTAACAAGCCCAAGGCAGTTCATGGCCACACAGCCAACACTGCAGAAGACAGAGTAATAGTATATACACAGGAGGCAGAAAAAGTGGCCTCAGTAATGAGACCACAAAAAAGAACAAGTTTCATGAGAGGAAGAGCTAAGCAAAGGAGAGTCAGGGAGTAATCCATCATGTCCAAGTCAATAAGGCAGCAAACATGGGATCCTAACAGGAAGAAAGTGGGAAACAATCAATAAGCCAACCAAACAAATAGTAATAAAGTTGCAAGAACTACTCCCTATAAAGCCTGCAATGTAAATGGCCTCAACCCCGCATGAACAGACACAGACTGGCTGAATTAAAATCTAGGTCCAACTCTCTGTTGTCTCCAAGAAAAACACCTTGTTATGGAAAGCAATCTACAGTGACCAAGGGAACTGAAAACAAACTGATTTAACTATGCTGGTGTCTGATGAAGTAGACCTAAACAAAAGCTAGTCTGAAAAAAAATGGATAATAGATATCAAAAAGACATAATGAGTGTTTATATCTATGCACCAAGCTTTGGGGCTCCCAATTTCATAAAGCAGAAACTAATGGATATGAAAAGTAAGCTAACCCCATCACAATCATAGAGGGTATTTTCAGTATGCTACTCACATCTCTAGACAGTTCAGTTCAGCAAAGGAATCTCAAAGAGAAACTAATAGGCTTCATGGATTCCCACAACATACTTTATCCAACTAGCATTTTTCTCAGCAGCCCATGGAACTTTCTTTAAAATATACTAGATCACACTGAAGGGGCAGAGGCAGGTGAGTTTAAAGCCAGCCTTGTCTACAGAGTGAACTCCAAGACAGCCATAAACTCTAAAAACTATCTGTCTGTCTGTCTATCTATCTATCTATCTATCTATCTATCTATCTATCTATCTATCTATCTATCTATCTATCATCTATCTACCTG
>NC_022020.1:49107280-49123325 GCF_000317375.1 Microtus ochrogaster
ATCTATCTACCTGCCTAGATATAGATATATATTATATCACAATTATTTGTTACAAAATACACAGGAATAAACCTGGCCAAGAAGATGAAAACCTCTACACTGGAAACTCTGAAACACTGAAGAATAAAATTGAAGATGCCAGTGGAAAAAAGACATTCTGTGCTCTTTGGACTGGGTGAATTGACACTGTGAAAAGGTATATTACTGACAGCAATCTACAGAGTCCATTAATCCCCATCAAATCCCAATGATATTTTTCATAAAACCAGAAAATAAAATTCTAAATTTTATATGGAAGCATGAAAGCTAAAGCAATTCTTTACTGAAAAAAGAATCTTTAGCTTTGACATCAAGTGGTATTAGAGCCACAATCATGAAATAGCATGGTACTTACACAATGACATATTATAGGGTGCAGAGGATACAGAAATGAATCTACACAATTACAGACACATCATTTTCTGCCAAACCTGCCAAAAATGCATAAATGCATGTTGGAGTCAGGGTAGGAACCTAGAGGCAGGAGCTGATACAGAGACCATTCAGGAGAGCTGCTTACAGGCTTGCTTCCCTAAGTGCACATTTGCATATGATTTTTTTATGCAAATGAACATGAAATATTTTTATTTTTAAAAAGTCAAATCATATAAAATAGGCAAGAACTCCAAATACAAACATGAAAACTTAATTCTCTGACAAATAAAATTTACGCAAAAAAAACTGTTACAAAAAACTGTTGCTGGTAATATTCTAACGCATGTCCCTTATGGTCACAAACAGGTACAGAGTAGGGCATGAGTCACAAACCTCCTTTTGTTATAACGTTGGAACTAATTGATGTTTCTCATAGGTTAAAATGAAAAATAAATACTGTCTTAATTAAGAGCTTTCGTGTGTGTGAAAATCTTATACAATCAAGCGATTTTAGAAAAATCAATGATGCTAAATTTGAATCAGAAGCATTAACATTAGATCATGACTTATAACATATGAGTGACGACTCTCCATGGGAAAGGTGTAAGAAATAAAATCGGATGACTCACTTTCAAAATAAAAGCTCCTTGACTGAACGTAGAGCCAGCTACCGATTGGCAGCATACGCTGAGCTTCTGCTGGTGGCACCCTCTTTAATGAGCTGCCCCACCCAAGCTCTGCTTGCTGATCCACCTGCTGCACCTTCCTGAGTGTGAAGTTAGCGTAAAATCTTACTAACATCCAGCCTTCCCTAACAACCTGCAAATGCTCCAAAGTCCAGGAAAGCTTTACAATGAACAGGATGTAGAAGAAGACAACTTTATTGAGGAATAGACGGGCACAAGTGGCAGGAAGAGATGAGAACAGACTAAGATGTCACCAAAGGTGTTCCTTCCTGATTACGCCACCAATGAGGAAGTAGAGGGAAGGGCCTGTGTTGGGGACTGTAAAAGCATTCAGTCAGTGTGCTGGCCATTCTGGGACAACACCTAGCTTTGTAAAGTGTAACATAACCTGCCTCATCTTCACGACTGAGTCTCCTGTGCCCTTGCAGTGTGAGGATCTCTGTTTCTCACAAAGGAGACCAAGCAAGGACACTCCAGTAGCCGTTAGCCCCTGGTGTCATTCGTAGCCAAGACCCATTCTGGCTAGAAGCAATCCAGACTTAGTGGGGTTCCATTCTGGCTAGAAGCAATCCAGACTTAGTGGGGTTCTCTGCCTCTGGATTTGCACAAGAAATTCTGAAGTCTTGAGTGGAAAGCAAAACCTAGGACAATGATGGAGAGATGCCCAAATGACTCAGGAAATAGTTGGAAGGACTTGCCCTGGTTAGCTTTGGGAAATGTGAACAGTAATAAGAATAATTCACTATAATGGATTTTAACGCATTGAATAAATAAGCGGCACATGCTGTTACTGATAATTTAAAAACTGAAATGGAAGGTCAAGATATAATGACACATAAATTATGTGTCACAGAAGAAATGGTGAGAAGTGCCATTTTGCAGATGTGCGTGCAAGCTAGAGGAAGGTAGGATGCTAGAGCAGTTCTGACCTGCTGCTAATTACAGAGGGAGGGAAGAGATATAGCTTACAAGGATGCCCGCTTGTCACCACTTTAGCCAAGTCTTCAGATCCAGCTTAATATTTGTAGGCTAACAACACTGCATCCCATTTAGGAGGGCATCATACAAGACCACGTGGGCCACGGTTGTTAAACTCATGTAATTATCTCTCTAGATGAATGGTCAACTAAAAGAAAAATCAGGAGATTTTCTTCTACAAGATGAGACTGGTTTCTCATTCACTTTTCTCAAGATGAGATTTGTGGGATGCTGCCCAGAGCCAATAGGACAGAGGAGAAAGTAGGGTGAGATTTTAAAAAGGCAAAAGCCTGGATTCCAGTGTCTGAAGGGGAGAGTCTTAGTTCAGTGTCCACACAGTGGTGAAGGGAGGTGAAAAGGTGCCACTGATTTAAAGAGACTGGGACACAAACAATTGCCACACCAGAAACATGCTCAGTTAAAAATTCCAAGGCTATAAAAAGACATTATTGGGACTTTGCAGAAAAATTGAATACAGATGGGATATTAGACATTTTAAAAATTAAACTTTATTTGCTTCAATTGTAAAAAAAAATCTAGAAGAGCCTCCTTCATTTTAAAAAGGTATTTATTTTCAGACAGGATCTCACTACGTTGCCCAGGCTGCTCAAATCCCCAATCCTCCTACCTCAGTGTCCAGGGAGCTGGATTTATAAGTATGAGCCAACATACTGACCCAAATGGCCTTGTTCTCAGGAGATGAATACTGAACTATTTGAGGAGAAAGTTTGTTGATATTTGCTATTTATTTTCAAATGCTTACTAACAGCAAAGTGTTTCTATAGATGTATATATACATATGGGTGTGTTTATGCGCATGTACGGAAAGAATGTACGTGTTGTGTAGAGGAAATAAACATTATGTTACCATCTGAAACCACTTGGATAAGTGTTTACTATATTTCAACATTTTCTGCACAAAGATTTCTTTTAAAAAGTTAGTAAAAACCGTAATTTCTCCTTTAAAGACTAAATCATTCTAAAAACAAAACATTTGATTCAAACACACCGGAGATGGTCTATCAAACTTTAAATGTCCACAAGTAGGGCTATTTCCTTTCAAGTCGGTAATAGGCAAATGATAAGCTATTTATGGGGTTCAATTTCTGAGGACAATCTGACCCATAAACGTGTCGAGTGGGACACTGGGAAGACGGGACCAGAACCGCGTATCATTCTCAATCTCAACCTCCTGTGTAGATGCAGTCAAACGTTGTTAACATCTAAGACGGCTCCTGGGGCTGCCATATTCCTGGGAAGACTGCTTGTCAGCTCTCTCTAAAGGGGGTTTCTGTCTTTCTGTGTCTAAATTCTCTGGGGTCATCCAGGTTGCCACAAATGACAAAAGTTCACCTTTACTCCCTTATCTCTTAATTCTGTACCTCAGCAAATGTGTTGCAATATACTTGGAAATACAGTTGTCTGATTGATCGGCTGGCTTTATTTTCTTTAGATATTAGCCAGTGGTCAGATCTCTGACTTATAGGATAGCCCCTTGTTTGATAGTTTCGGGAACTGCGTACTGGCAATGCCGTTCTCAGTAAATTGCGCCCAGCAACATGCCACCAAAAGACACGTGCACAGTGCACACCATCATAGATATGTAGTTAGAAGACCATCTCTTGGTTGGCTCTGTTTTCTACTTCAAGGCCGTGGGTCTACCCGGCTTTCGACAGTGACCTGCCTAGAAACCTCAGGCATGATGGAATCTCTGACCCTGAAACATGCTGAGCCCCTCCCCAGGTTTTCTAGATTTAGAAACAGATGCCTCCGCAAAGCAGCCAGAAACTAATTCTTCACCCATACATGTTTTTCTACTCACATCCATTGACGGCAAAGGGAAATTTGCACCGCAGCCACGTGAGCAGTTTAGAAGAGATGGAGGGCATGAGACAATGAGTTCCTACCACGGTGGGCCTTAGCGGTCTGTCGTGCAACTCCTGGAACACAGACACTCTCTCTCCTAACAGCTCACACCTGCAATAGCAACTCCTGATTTACAGCTGGGTCTGAGACATAGCTTGGCAGGAGCCTCCTAATCCAGCGGAGTTATTATTAAGTGTCCCCTGGAATGTTTGTGTTTCTCAAGCTATGCCACTTGGTAAATTCCGTGATGATCTGGGAAAGGCTGCTCGCCGCTCCGGTAGGCTCTCCAGAGCAGCGTCTGAAGAGACGCTGTGTGACTCAGACCATCCCTTGGTCCCTCAGCTCCTGCAAAATACATCAGAAGGCCGCCCAAAGTTGAAGAAAGCTCAAGAGAACCATCAGGTGATAACACATTTTCCTCGGATTAGCCGTCCTGAAATACCCTCTTACGTGTCCGGGTCAGGCAATTCCCCGCAGAAGCATCCAGCAGGCATTGCAGCTTGAAAAATAGAAAAGCTGGCTTGCTCCCAAGGAGGAACTGGAAAGGTAGCAAGACCATAGAGTCATAAGCAGGCCCACTCCTCCCTCCTGTCCTGCCCTTTGATTAAAGCAACTGCAGCATTCAGAAGAGAGCCCTGAGCGTTTTTTCCCCCAAGCTTAGTAGTTAATGGCAGGTGGCTCTCCTGTAATCACTTATGCAATCCCATAGACTCAAATGCAAGGACTTAGCAAATAGTAGGCACTCAACAAGTTGTGGTTGAATAATGAGAGTTCGGTGGAGGCCTCTTCAGGCACAGAGCCCTGAAATCATTTCGGAGCAACCCTGTGTTCCGAGGAGTATTTACAATGTTTCATCTGATCCTAACAGTCGCTCTGCAAGGGAAGTTCTCTGATCTGTGATGGGGAGAGGAGGCTTGTCAGAGAGAATGGGGTTCCATCAATGAGCGTGGTCACCCACAGAACAGAATCTCATCCTGCTGACTTCCAGATGTTTCCTCCACTGTCCTCAGGGAACTCCAAGAGAAAAGGTGCATAGGGACACATGGCAGTGAGGTGACAAATGCCAGCATCCGTCAGCACTAAGGTTTCTGATCACTGGTAATTTGGGGGACAGAAAGACAGAGAAGAACAATGGTGTTTAGGAGCCATGAAAGGCAAAGGGGGTGTGGCAAAAGAGCATGGCCAGCAAAGACTCAAATAGGTAACAAAAGCCACTCTCAGCTGGAGGTCAGGCTGCTTCCAAAGGTAGCCCAGCTAATGCCCAGAGCCACCAGGCCAACCAAGATGGTTACACAGAGGGGTGAGCCCATCTGACTTGCCATTCACAGGGATTCTTCTGTCAGTAATGTGTTGTGGACCCTGAAGACACACAGAGAAAATTCTAGGTAAAGTGGGAAGATGAGTGGCTATGATATGGAGGGCCAAGAGGAATGATAGAAGCAACATCTTTAGGCAGAGAGCAGAAGTGGAAAATGGCTCAAGACCTGGGCGACTAGGCATTCAAGTCAACGTTCAGAAGCATTAGCTGTCCCTGTCATTTCGCCCGAGTTTGTCTTGGGTTGGATTAACTGGGAGGAGAGAGGCAGAGGAAGGCAGCAAAGGAACTGCAGGCAGGGCCCATGCTGTGCTGTGACCCAGCAGAGGCCTGCGGGGCTACTCATTTCCTTGTCATATGGAGGTGGAGAGGCAGGAGCTTTCCTGTGTAAGAGCCTTTGAGTGTGAGAAGCATGGGAGAAGGTTTGCTCAGGTCAGGGGGATGTGAGGAAGAAATGAGGGTAGGAGACAGGAGCTCTTCAGCAGACCCACGGGGTTCAATGAAACCTTGTCTTTTGCTCTAGAGTAGCGCCCCCTAGCAGGATCCTCTGACTACCCCCGCATGGGAGCCTTATTAAAACAACAAAACAAAAAGAGTTTGTGAAAGCTCAGGGGACACCTGGTCGCCTTCCAGCCTCTCTTTAGCATCCACTTCAGATCAGCGACAGCACAAATGTCCAGGAGTCAAAGACCTGCCTTGATAGTGGTCCCTGCTATCCAGGGAATGGGAGAGTAGCTATGGAGTGACCTTTTCTCCAGTGGCACCAACCCTGCTGCAGCTATGCAGTTCCTCTGATATAGCCTTGTTCCAGACAAGAGTGTGAATCCTTCTGCACCAAAATGGTAATAAAGGAGCAAACAATCCCTAAGACCATTTGTGGCCCATTGCCGACAAGGCCAAAGGATGGAAGGCCTTGTGAATTGAAGGAGAAAGAAAGGAATGAGATACTGCTTTTTTTTTTTTTCTGTAAGACTTGACCATCTCATGTCTCTATTTTCATTTGGAAGCTGTACTTCTTTCCTTTTATCTAAAGTATGCCAATGAATGGGACTGACTTTCGCACAGAAAAACCCTGCATGGCACCACACCTAGAACTTATACAATATGAGACCCAGGGAGCGCCCCTGGAGAATCCAGGGGAACATGCCACGGGTGGGCAAGAAAGCTGGGACCATGAGGAACTTTGGGCTTGGTTTATAAAGCAGGAGTTCATATGGAAAGCCTAAACCTCAGGTTGGTGACTCAACAGGGGTCAACACCTAGTGAGTGCGATGATTTATGAGCCTGTCAAGCCCGCAGCAGCTTCTGGAGAGCTTGGACATAAGTCATTGTCACTGTATGCTAGGCAGGGGGCGGCTGGCTGTCAGACACCCCCTGCCACACCATGTAAGCACAGGGTTTCTTTGTTGAGGCAAACAGAATGAATGGCAGCAAACCCCTACGCTCTTGTTCTTCTCTGGGTTTACTTTAAATATCAGGAAATATGTTACATGCTCTAAATATCACTTCTAACTCATTTATCACCCAGACTTGCTCAATTTTAGGAAAAAACAATTTCATTTTCAAAGGATGCAGCTTTTCTTAATTTTATTGTTCAAGGCAAAACAGGCATTCATAGACATAACATACATCTACGTATATGCATATATATACAAGCTTGTGTTTCTGTGTAGATATGTGTGCATACTCGAGTGTTCTTGTGCACGTATGCATGTACATTTGTGAGTCTCTGTGCATGTGAATGTGTGCATGCTCTTGAGTATGCTTGTGTATGTATGCATGTACATTTGTGAGTCTCTGTGCATGTGAATGTGTGCATGCTCTTGAGTATGCTTGTGTATGTATGCATGTATGTATGTATGTACATTTGTGAGTCTCTGTGTGAGCGGTGTTGGGTAGAGAACTTAGAACCTGTGCATGCTAGATAAGTGTCCTATGACCGCCATATGCCCCAGCCTGAAGGTCCTTAGGGACCCTGAGAGTCATCTGAAGGACCACAGCCCTAAGTCCACCTCACTCGCACACACCTCTCACCGTTGATCACCTTGAACGTCATCTACCTGGTGCATCTTAGGCATCTTAGCAGAAATGATGTGAGCTGCAAACAGCTTAGGAATGCTTCAGTCGCTCATACTTTAAATTCAGAACAGGAGAACGAGGATTCTAGCTGCATCCGTGATGAGCTCAGCTGATTCAGAATCATTGCATCCATTACAGAACCAAATTACAGTGCTTTCGAATCTAACCATCATTTAAAGCATTATTTCTACAGAAAAGAGATTCGGGCTTCAGTATAGGGTACTGGAGGTAGGGTGGGTTGTGAATCCCTTTTTCTTAGTCCATGGAAGAGTCATGGCACAGAGGACAGATTTCCAGAAGGTACCTTCTAGAGGTGACCCTTCACTCTCTGCAACTGTGGTCAGTAAGACAAGCAGCTGGTTTGGAGACTTCCTGGGTTTGGGGACCTAGAAGGGAGAAGGAGACTGGAAACAGCAAAGTTGATCAAACAGAGCCTTTGCCCATCACATCCATCCTGTCTCCCTTCCTTCTCCTTCTCACAGGAACTGACTAAATAGTTAGCAAAATGATAAGTAGTAACTGAGAAGTGAATTTGCATTTCCCCCTTATTGAGCCAACTAGTTAATTAAGTATAATCAATAGCCAAGTGCTTTTAGCTTCCACAGGACTTCCAGTTTAAGAATGGCAAAGGTCCGCCCCTGGCTTATTCTCTCCTGTCCATCTATACAAACCCTTGCCATGCTATGGATTTGAATGAATGAAATACGTGAAAAATGCTAAATCAACAGGTGTGATTTGTGACAATGGATCTGAAGATCAATTTGTCCATTTTCTCCTACCTTTAGAAAAGTCACCACCAGACCTCGATGCCTTTTTATCTATGAAGAATAACAAAGATTCTGAGTGCTTCATAGATGAAACTTGTATAAACATTTTTTTCATACACACAGCAGACCCCTACACACAGCTTTTCATGGCACTGTGTGACACCCAGAGGACCGAGCATGCCAAGAACATACTTGGGGTCTCAAGAGCTCACGTCTCGGGCTACACTGATGGTGGAGCCTTCCCCACCCCCACCCCCAGGAGCAGTTGCAGGTGTTTCTCAAAGAACACCTCTGAAAGGAAGGCTTGGTCACTCTTTACTAAACCTCAACTTTGGGTCAGTGCAGCTCACATCCTGTTAGAAAAGTCTGGGCTTTCACGTGTGCTGCTGCATGAACCACACCCACACAGACATGTGCTGTTTCAAAAGGTCCAGTCCTCGCTGAAGACCAACCAGAGTCGAACAAAGGGATCAGCAGGTGACATCACCCTCTCTGGTTGGGTTTGGAGAAACCATTGCTCAGGCAGCAGAAGGAAGGAGGCCAAGGGTCTGGGAATCATTTCTTTCTTTTTCCCCCTGATTTAGTCAGATACACCCCTATCTGAATTAATTCTGCAAGAGTAAGTCATCTTCTTAATCTTATAACTAGGAGTTTATTGAAACAGAAGCCACTATACCAACCTAAGTGGGGCTCGGGCACAGAATTGAAAAGGATCTCAGGTCCATGAATTGTCATGAAGATCTGTTATAATCACTCTCAATCATTTAAAACCACACATCATTGTAAGAAATACTGTTGCTATGTAGTATTTATCCTTACTGAACGGGATGTCGTCTATTCGTTACTGTTTTCTTTTGCATTGAATGGTATTTTTTGGGGGGGTCTGACCCATGAATGGACTCAGGAGAACATAAGCTCTACCTCACAAGTTCGTTCCAATGGCTCTTACTCTACACTGTTCACTGTGACCATTACCACTGCCCTTTATACTGCATCATTTAACTCATTGCACCGACTGGAATTCTTAAGGAATTTTTTTTGCTCAACTTCCACTCACACAGATATCTGGAGTGTGCCTCAGAGCACCTAGGTGAGGGTTTAGCTTCTCATTATCTCCTGGTGTAGCCTGAGAGATATGAGTTTTACATTTTAGTCATTCGCATGTGCCATGCCCTGGATCAAATGGACAGTGACGGGCACTGGGGCAGGCAGTATGGAAGAACATCAAATATGAAATGAAATTTAATATCTGTCTCCATCAGCACCCACTCAGAGTTGGCCTCAAGACTCAGCACCGACTCAAGCATCCGTGTTCAAGTCCCCTGTATGGAATATTTCAGCATCGACACATTGACAGCATTGGCATACAACAGTCACATGGCCTCCTGTGTGCTTCAAATCATCTCTAGATGATCAATAATGCTCCATGCAGTCCAGATGTCATGTAAATATATCCTCTCATTTGGGGAATAATGCCAAGATAAAGCCTCTACATGTTCTCCAAAGATGAACTGTTTTAGTGGGTTATCCGTCTCTCCCTTTGAAGAGACAACCTTGTGTGTTTAACATTCCTGGTTCCCCCAGTGCTTTTCTGTGAGCACACGAACCTACACGCCTCCCATGACTTAACATTTGTCATGGGCCCTCCTCTTAGCCAACACATCAGAGCTTCAAATATACTGTGAGTAAATAGTAAATCGGCATCTCGCTGTACCCAACTATAAAGTCTTTTGACTTTATAGGAAAAACACTCTATTGCTTTCCAAAGAAAAGATTGATGGGAATGCTATCCTGTCAAGAAGTTGGAAAATGGGCAACAAAGCACATCGGAGTTAACCAGCTCTGGCCCCGAAGGCTAACAGAGAAAAAAAAGAACAGTCTCATCAGCTAATAAAATAATAGAGCAGGAGGAAATGTCTCACAATTTCCAAATAAATCTGTGGCAGACCTGCAGGAAGAGATGAAAGGAAAAGAAGTGATATAGCAAAAGGCACCGAGTAAGCGCTTCCTCCCCGTGAAACTCACAACTTAGAACAGAGGGAAGGCTGACTCGGAGTACACTTGGAATAGAGCTTAATAATCTGTTGAGCATGTGTGTAAAATTTTATACATTGACAGGGAGGAGAAAAGAAAACAAAAGATGGCGTTTTGAGTGCCTAATGCAAGTGTTTCAAATGCATGCATATGCCTGTCTTTGTGTACAAGTAAAGGCCAGGATGGGATTGATGCCTAGGGTCTTCCTTTATCACTTCCCACCTCATTTTTTTCCAGAAAGTTCTCTCACCAATTGGCTGGACTGCCTATTTCAGGGAGTTCCAGGTATCTGCCAGTCTCCACTTCTGTAGTGCTAGGATTACAAGTCCAGCTTTTACATAGATGCTGGGGATGTGAACTCAGGTCCTTGTCTTCATGCGGCAAGCATTCACTAATGAGATCATCTTCTCAAAGGAACAAACCCATCACATTACAAGCTTATCATAATAAGGCATCTACATCACATCCTATAAATATATTCAAAATTCATAAGCCACTCAAGTAAAATGACTGGTTTAAAATCACATATTCACCGCCTCCCTCTACAAACCAAGTAACAACATTCATCTTCCATCTAACTTATTAAAACTATAAATGCACAGTCAGCCTTCCCAAAAGTCTCCGTCCACCTTTTCAATTGCCAGTCTCTGCGTGCAGAAAACCGTTCATTTTCATTACTTGGCTAAAAGGTTTCAGGAGACCCAATGAGCTGGGTCATCATTTTGGATGTTGTGCAGTAAAAGAAAAGTTAACCACAAAATGCAAACTTGCTTTTAAGTTCACAGGGCAGTTTATAAAGGTTACTTTTATGCTCCCTGCAAATTGAATCACACAAAAGTCAATACATAAAAATATATTGCCTTTGTTCGATGAAGATTTCTTAGCCCATGCCAGCTTTCTCTACAGATCCCTGCAAAGTCAGCAAAGCCACTCAGTATCCAGTTCTGTGGAGCCATGTGTCTGGGGGCAGGGGGATGAGAATGAGGATGGCGGACTCAGGACTCCAAGAAATGCTTTTTTTCTTCAGCAGAAAGCACAGAGGGCTATGTGTTAGAAGGAACCCATTGGGTAGCTAGACTCTTCTTGACTTCTTTCCTTTTACATATATATATATAATTTTATTTTTTAATTTTAAAAACAATTTTATTTTACATACCAATCCCAGTTCCCTCCCCTCCTCCCACTCCCTCCACCTTACACTCATCCCACCCCCCACCATGCACTCCTCAGAGAGGGTGAGGCCTCCCATGGGGAGTGCAAACTTTACAGTCACTTTGAAAATAAGTATGGTAGTTTCTTAGAAAATGGGAAATTAATCTACCTCAAGACCCAGCAATACCACTCTTGGGCATATACCCAAAAGATGCACACTCATACCACAAGGAAATTTGCTCAACTATGTTTATAGCAGCATTATTTGTTGTAGCCAGAACCTGGAAACAACATAGACACCCCTCAACTGAAGAATGGATAAAGAAAATGTGGTACATTTACATAATGAAGTATTATTGAGCAGTAAAAAAAAAAAATCAGCGAGCTCTTGAAATTTGCAGGCAAATGAGTGGAACTAGAAAAAAATCCTGAGTGAAGTAACCCAGACACAGAAAGACAAACACAATATGTACTCACTCCTAAGTGGATATTAGACATAAAGCAAAGGATCTCTTTCATAATGAAAATATTTATATAATATCTTGGAAACCAACATTATTATATTTATTGATGTGCTCCCCCAAACTTGTGCTAATACAAAATATTAATATAGTATTATATTTGGTTCACACAGATAAACTTATGGGAAATTCTGAGCTTCATAGTATAAGAAGATAGGGAAAAAAAAGAGTACATTTGAGCATGACAAATCCCTCTACGTATTTTCTTTTTTTTTTTATGTCATCATTTTGCAAAACTCCTAAGTTGCTGGCTGACTGACTTTGTCCCGAGGCATCATCTAGCAACTGATGGGAGCAAACACAGAGATCCACAGCCAAACACTAGGCAGAGCAAGGAAAACCCCACGGAAGAGGAGAAAGAAGGCTTGTAGTACCCAAAGGGGTTTCAGACACCAGGAGAGTGACCCACAGAACCAAGTAACAGAACACATAAAGGCTCGCAAAGACTGAAGTGACAAGCACAGACCCTGCATAGGTCTGAGTTAGGTCCTCTGTATATGAGTTATAGTTAGTTATAGTTATGTAGCTTGGTGTTATTGTGGGACTCAGTGGTTGTGGGGATTGTCTCTGACTTTTTTCCTGCTCTTAGGACCCTTTTCCTCCTACTGGGTTGCTTCATACAGCTTTGATTATGAGGGCTTGCTCCTAATCTTACTGTAACTTGTTAAGCCATGTTTGATTGATATCCCTAGGAGGCCTGCTCTTTTATTTCTGAAGGGAAACAGAGGAGTAGATCTGGGGGACAGGGAAGGCAGGGGAAGGGACTGAGAGGAATAGAGAGAGGGGAAACTGCAGTCGGGATGCAATATATAAGAGAAGAATTTTAAAAATCATAAAAAACAAACATTAAGAATGTGTAGGGTTTTACTTCGCTCATTTTGGGGCTAACTCCTCTTCAGAGCTGTGCCAACACGACTGAGGGGGGCTTATACAGCACAGGCAGTGGCGTCCCTGGCACAAAGGACAAGCAGGCTAAAGCTCAGTTTGTTGTAGGCACCAAATCTGAGTATAATTGTCCCATCAAAAGCCCACAGATGGTTGAGATGCATTGTCCACATCTGTGCATTTCCCTTCATTGCTAGTCTGTATGGATTTTCTATATTAACCATGGGCTGCAATTGCACATAACTACTGAAATACACTGAGAAAATATTGAATTCATATCTAGTAATGTAGTTGAGGAATCATTAGGTTTAGAGTCAGAACCCTAACCCCCAATTCCTGATTGCCTGGGAGACTAATGGCTTGTGACATTGCCTTTTTCCTAATTTCTCAGACTTGTGAACATATAATATCACATGACAAGGCAGAAATTGAGGTTTATAATTGACTGACCTTAAAATAATGAGATTATTTGGTGGTTTCAAGGTACCCTCAAGGGTCCTTAAAAGTGGAAGAAAAACTGGGAGTGCAACCCAGTTGGCAAAGTACTTAGCTAGCATGCAGAGAGCACCGGGTTCAATCTCTAGCACCACATAAACTGGATGTGGCAGCATCCTGAAATCCCATCACTAGGGAGGTAGAAGAGGGAAGATCAGAAATCATCAGTGGTTACATATGTGAGTTCGAGGCTAGGCTGTGTTGTATAAGGCCTTATCAAGTAAGAAAGAGAGAGGGAGAAACAAAAGAGAATGTCAAAGGGGAAGTGCAGGCTGAAGAGTGTTGTTCAATATGCAACTTGAAGCAGTGGCCACCAGCCAAGGAAGAAATAGACTGTTAGAATGTGGGTCACACTGTCAATAAGACAAAAACAGCATCTTACAGAATGGAAAAAGATCTTCACCAACCGTACATACGATAGAGGGCTGGTTTCCAAAGTATATAAAGAACTCAAGAAACTAGACATCTAAATACCAAATAATCCAATTAAAAATGGGATACAGCTCTAAACAGAGAATTCTCAACAGAAGACTCTCAAATGGCCAAGATAAACTTAAAGAATTGTTCAACATCCTTAGCCGTCAGGGAAATGCAAATCAAAATGACTCCGAGATTCCATCTTACACCCGTCAGAATGGCTAAGATCAAGAACACTAATGACAGCTTATGCTGGAGAGGATGTGACATAAAGGGAACACTCCTCCATTGCTGGTGGGAATGCAAACTTATACAGCCACTTTAGAAATCAATATGGTGATTTTCAGAACCTGGAAACAACCTAGATGCCCTCAACTGAAGAATGGAGAAAAAAAATATTGCACATTTGCACAATGGATATCACTCAGCTGTTAAAACCAGTGACATCAGGAAACCTAAAGGCAAATGGTGAAAAGAAGAAAAAAAATAATCCTTAGTGAGGTAACCCAAACCAGAAAGCCCATCATGGTATGTCCTCACGCATCCGTGAATAATAGATGTAAAGTAAAGAGTAATACATGCTACAGCCGACAGCCCCAGAGAGGCCAGGTAACAAGGAGGGCCTAAGAGGCAATGCATGGATTGCCCTGGGAAGGGGAAATAGAAGATATCCCTGGGTATAAGGGGGTGGGTGAGGATGGGAGAATGAGGGATTGGGTTGGGCGTGGGTGGAGGGGGAGAATAATGAAAGAGGTATCTTGATAGCAGGGTATTTTGGGGTCTTCATGTGTCCTCTGAATATGTACAGTAAACTTGTCACTGTTGAATGTCATCAGAGCTCAGAACATGATTGTATTGCTCCTTGGAACTGAGAAGGGCAAGAGTCTAGAGGGCAGGTTTTACATGCACCCAGGAGGTCAAGTTTCTTAGTACTGTAATGTTAAAAAACATAGCAGAGAAGCCGAAGTTAGACCGCACTACAGCTTCCAAGCAGAAAGGACATCAGGTGGTGGAAAGCATGGTTGCATGCCCGGAGCAAATGTTAACTTGGCAGAGTCACTGCCTTTATTTTTCCCAGCTTTCATCATGACAGACTGTCTTGGCTTGACAGGTTTCTGCCTTTCATCATAGGTCACGTATGAGCAAAGAGTTTTGAGTCTAAAATATTGCAATACGGTAATACACATCTGGACGAACTTTCATTCCAAAATAATTTGTGGTAACTACATGTCATAATTTTAAGGATTTAGTAAGTGAATCTGCTAAATATAATTTTAGCAGACACTCTGAAAGGGCTCGATACTTTTTTTAAAAAGAAACTAAAGCAACACAATTTTTCAGGAGAGGTTATCTTTTAAGAATGTATTTATATGTGTGTATATACACCCCTAAACCTTCAAATACAACCTGCTCAGCCTTATAATATTATTTGAATGTCAGTGACATCAGGGTTGATTATTTGTTACTGAATAAAAAGCTTAGGGACTCTTTCCTGGGGAAGACTTTTGCCCCATGCTTCCAGAACTTCTTAGTTGCCTGTGGTCCTTGTCTAGGACCCAAGAGATTTCTCACTTGTTGTGTCAACAATGAAAGAAAAAGAGAGCAAAGAAGTATATGAAGATGCTGATGGGAAGAAAGCAGAGGGACGAAATGGTGTAGTTATATTTTAATTAAAAAATCAAAAGTCTTTAGAATAGAGTATTTAGAATTCTTCATTTTGCACCCTTGAGAATCACATCACAACACACTGTGAAACTTAAGTTTTTGCTAAAGTTTTATTTCCAAAATGATTTTGATAAGTCAATGAAAACCTCTGGGCTGGACTATGGCCAGAGGCAGATTATCTTTCTGATTAACAAATTACTAAGAGCTTAGGTGTCCGTATTTGAAAAGGAAGAGGAACTTTCTGGATATGACTGTTCTCTCCAAATGGTCACTTTTCAGAGCTAGGAAGTGATAGCAGCTGGAGCATTTTAAATGAGGGAAATCACAATGCAGACACAGACGCAACTTCTGAGCTCCCTCCCTGAAAACCGCTGAGCTCTGCACATGTATCCAGCAGCATGGCCTCTCTGCCGGGATCCAGGACATGCATAATCTATCTGAAATGATTAAAAGGAATGTCTATATTTTTTAATGTTTAACTTTCTTCTTATAAAGTGAGCACACGCATGAACATATAGAAAAACAACAAACTGCTCTAGATACCCCAAATTTTTCAACCAAGAAAGGAGGAAAGAGATGTCTAACTTCATATTTACCTTTTGGGGGAAACAGCTTATATTAATGGGAAGATGTGCAAAATGCTAAGAGAATGGAGAAAGAGAGGGTATTTCATTTTGTGGCTTGTTCATGTGCAAATCTGGGCTGGTGGGGAAGGAAGAAGCCTCAAGTCCTCCATGCCAAAGTATCTTCATTGCAGAGTGTGATGGGAGG
>NC_022020.1:49123515-49124014 GCF_000317375.1 Microtus ochrogaster
GAGAAAAGATGGGTCCACACCTTTGTGTGATGGGAGGGGAGAGAAGGTCTGGGGTCCACACCTTTGTGTGATGGGAGGGGAGAAAAGATGGGTCCTCACCTTTGTGTGATGGGAGGGGAGAGAAGGTCTTGAGATCCACTCCTTTGTATGATGGGAGGGGAGAGATGGTCTAGGGTCCACACCTTTGTTTGATGGGAGGGTAGAAAAGGTCCTGGGATCCACCCCTTTGTATGATGGGAGGGGAAAGGAGGTCCTGGAATCCACACCTTTGTGTGATGGGAGGGGAAAGGAGGTCCTGGAATCCACACCTTTGTGTGATGGGAGGGGAGAGAAGGTCTTGGGATCTACGCCTTTGTTTGATGGGAGGGGAGAGGAGGTCTTGGTGTCCACACCTTTGTGTGATGGGAGGGGAGAGAAGGTCCTGGAATACACACCTTTGTGTGGTGGGAGGGGAGAGGAGGTCTTGGCATCCACACCTTTGTGTGATGGGAGGGGAGAG
>NC_022020.1:49124114-49153244 GCF_000317375.1 Microtus ochrogaster
GTCCATACCTTTGGCACTCAATCTGTAGGATCTGCAGACACTGTGAGGAAAGCAGATCTTATTCCTCTCTAATGCCTACTTCCAAAATGTTTGCCTCAGAGAGATAATTATGGTCGGAAGTCACTGCTTACCTCATCTTGTTGGGAAAGAAATAATACTACATTATAAGGTAAATATGAAAAAGTAAAGAAAGAGGCTTTTAGTGCTCAAGTCCAAAGCTTAACTGCAGTAACTGGAGATAAAGATGAAAATGATAAAAGAGCTGAATGCAGCCTTGTCAGCAGCCACAACACTGTATAGGGCTAATGATAATGGACCACAATGAGGAAATAAATCCCCCACCTCTTTCTGGGATGGTACTTAGACGGCCATCATAATAAACATTTTTTGAAACAAGGTTTCATGCAACTGGCATGACCTGATGTGGAATTTTCCCTCTGTATGCTATGAATATATTTTGTTACCATTGGTTAATAATGAAGCTGCTTTGGCCTATAGCAGAGCAGAATATAGTCAGGCTAGAAGAGATTAGAGAAAGAGTAGGAAAAGTCAGAGAGATGCCATATAGTTGCCAAAGGAGACAGATGCCAGATTCTTACCAGTAAGCTACGGCCTTGTACTGATACACATATTGATAGAAATGGGTTAAATTAAGATGTAAGAGTTAGTTAATAAGAAGCCTGAGCTAATAGAGCAACTAGCGTTGTAATTAATATAGTTTCTGTGTGATTATTCAGGTCTGGAAGACTGGGAATGAACAAGAAGTCTCCACCTACAATGACCTTGAACTTTGGATCCTTCTAACTCACTCTTTGGATGCTGGGATTACAATCATGCCTTATTTTGAGTAACATTATAGGCTAAACTCTGAACTTCCTACAATGCTAGGCAACCACTTTACCAACAGGGCAACACATTCCCAGCTTTCGACATCCTAATCTTTGTCATTGTGATGATTCATCTCAACTGTGAACTTAATGAAATCTAGAGACATCTGAGAAATGGGCCTCTGGACATATCTATGAGGATTTATCTTGATTAGGCTAACTGGCAAGAAAGAATCTTCCTATTGCAGGTGGTGTCACTTCCTGGTTTGGAATTCTGTGCAATATAAAGAGAAGAAAATGAGATGCGTACAAGCATCCATTGCTCACTGCATCCTGACTGTGAATGCATTGTGACAAGCTGCCTCTGCAAGTTCCTACCACCATATGCTCCTTGCCATGATGAATTATAGACTCTATCTGTGAAAAAAAATAAACCCTTCCTCCCCGTTCCTGAGAGCTGCTTTCATCATATCACAGCAACAAGAAAAGAAACTGACAATAACATATCTGTAATGTTTGTCTTTAATTCAAGCTGCCTGCTAATCTGTTATAGAAAGACTGGCAAAGCCACGGGTAAACAAAGCTTCATTATCACCTTAACCTTGAAACTGAAATCTTCACATTGAATATATGCATTCTAAATAAATTTGTATACAGATTTTTTGAAATACATTTTAATAACTAGTATCTCTGTGTAATGATTCTTTTTAGATCAAGTGATATTTGTGGCTTTCAGACACTATGTTCACAAAATTCATTCTATTTTCCAGTTCAGTTTTTTAGTAATAACTCCCTGAACGTTGATGTCTTCTGTGAGGATTGTATTAAATACAGATGATCCTATTTTAGGAAGAATTTTGTTCTGAGGTGTAATAGAAAACCATGAGGCTATCATATATTGGACCTTCTAGTGTGTGGAATGTGTCCATCTCTGTCACTTACTAGGACCTTACAGGTCTCAAACTTTTCTGAACCATCACTTCCATGAGTACCCAGTGTAAGACACAAGGTACACAGCTTCCCAAGCTTCTTGACATCAGTCCAGACACATTCACATCCTAAATTATTTCCATCCCTGGGTTCACATCGTTTCCTCCATTCCCATTTAGACCCCTCCCCATTCTTTCTAGAACTTTCTTTGCCAGAGAAAGTGGTACTTACTTTCTCTGCTTCCTTTCCTAACTAAATGTGCCTTTGGCACACATTTGCACACCATTAATGGACCTGCCAGCTGAATACCAACACCCTTGCCTTGCTCCTTTCTGATGAATCACCCTTTTCACCCTTTCATCCTCTTGCCTAACCAAGGACCCTTAAAACATTAACTCTTCTACCAACATTTCCATCCCTCCACACTACTACATGGAGCCCAGCAAATGCTCCCCTTGGGAAACATTAACTCTTGTCTGAGTCAGTGAAATTCAGTTTAGGTTCTGGGCTATAAGCTCCCATGATGACTATCTCAGGTACATAAAACTATGTGTATTCTGTGACTTGGGGTGGAGAAATCCTTCACACACATCTGCCGAACTACTTGTACATCTTTTCACTGGTTTTCAGAGTCCCTAAGTGGTGGCAAAGTAGCTACAGTGCACACAGCAAGACTTTGGCTATCGGATGCTTTTAATGAGCTGTGTTGATCTGTCATCCTCCTGACTTGCTTGGAGTAGTGATGGATGTGTGAAACACATGTGCTCAATCTCACTTGTTATTTCCTGTTTGTTTCTATGTCCTGTTTTGTCCTGGTTTCTGTGGCTTCTTGTGTCTTGAAAGATTCCCCCCTGTTTCACTGGCTCACAGGGGATTGCTTGTACTATTTTCTTATTGGCTTCTCTGTGGGTGGCAGAGAACTTACCGCAGGTTTTAGGCACTGGTGCCTTTCCATTCTTGAATGAAGGATTGAAACCTCATGTCTACTTCATTCCCAGTGCTTCCCCAAGTTTCAAAGTACACTCAGCTTGCTCCAAAAACCCGACTCTATATTGCAAGCCCAATGTAAAATACCATTGTAATCTATGCTCCAATCCTCAAACCTGGCTCAGAAACCCACAAGTAGTACTTCCGATTGCATTTGCTACTGTTTTCTTATGTCCTGTTTTCTCCCCTCTTGAGACTCTATGACTTCTTATATATGTTTGTGCTCAAACTAGATAGATCAGTTACTAAAAATTTGGTTAGATAAGTTACTAAAAAAAATTCCCTTACCTTGACTTTGTCTGAAAATGTCTTTTTTCCCCCCTCAGTTCATTAAGGATAACATTGCTGGTTGTATCCATCTATGTTGCTATACACACATATCTGAAGCTGAAGGTTTATTTTTTAAAACGAGGTTCACTAAGTTCTCTGTTTTAGAAGCTAAGACTCTAAGGTTAGACAGCCGCATCTGTTTGGCTTCTAGAGAGCACCTCCTGGTGAACTGCACTACAATGGGAAAGATGTAAAGAAACTGGATATTTGGAGAATGGACCACGCCCAAGATCCCTCACTTTATGACAACCACTCTCATGAGAACTTTCCAAAACTAACCCACACTACCGAGAAAGCGCTGATACCCTTATGAATGCTGTTCTCCACCTGACAACTTTCCATTAGGTCCCACCTTCTCCATACATCCACCGTGGAGACCAAGTATCTAGGACATGGGTCTTTGAGGGAGAAGATGCATGCAAACCACAGTCCTGGGGCCAGAATGTACAGTTGGCAGGACCTCCTGGCAGCCCTCGAGACATACTTGCCAACTCTTTTTGGACTCTCTCTCTCCAGTGTGCTAGCCACTCCCACCCACGTTGCTGATCTCTTACTAGCATCTCATTTTTCTCTGCCTTCTTTTGAGTTTTCCAGAAGTTTAGTTATGTTGTCTTTTCATGTAGCTGTCTCAAGAATTATCTTATGTTGGTTTCATTAAGTTCCTTAAGTCTGTAGGCTACATATAAATTATATCTTTTGAATAATTTTGTCAGCTTGCTGCCACTATTAATTTAAATACTTTTGCAGCCCTTTAGTCTTTTTCTTTCCTTTTCTGGAATTCAGACTGTTGTGATGTGCGCTAAATCTTTCATTGCTGTCATCTCTAATTTTAATTCAAGAGAGAGTAGAATTTATATATCTTCTATTATTGATGTTTGTTTTTCAGAGACAGGGTC
This sequence comes from Microtus ochrogaster, assembly GCF_000317375.1. NCBI lineage: Eukaryota > Metazoa > Chordata > Mammalia > Rodentia > Cricetidae > Microtus > Microtus ochrogaster. Next base: position 49,128,085 of record NC_022020.1, read on the forward strand.
TCTTTATGTAGTCTTGACTGACCTGAAACTCACTATGCACATCAGACTAGTCTCAAACTCAAGGAGATCCACCTGCCTCAGCCTCCTGAGTGCAAGAATTAAAGAATATACCACCATACCCAAACGGGTGCTGGGAATTGAGCCTGGGTAGTCTAGAAGAACAAACACTCTTCAGAACTGAGCCAGTCATCTTTTCAGCCCTTGTGGTTGTTTATCTCAGCCTCTCAGTAATTTTGAACTCCTGGGGAATATTATTTTCAGGTGCGTGACTTTTGTTTCCACTGCATTTGTTTAACGTTGTGTTACTGTGCCTGTCTAAAGCACCTGACGCTCCTAATAAATAGTTGAACAGCCAATAGCAAGGCAGGGTCAAGGGTAGGTGGGACTAGCAGGCAGAGAGGATAAATAGAATGAGAAATCTGGGCAGAATAGATCAAGGAGCAAGAGAACAAGGAGAGGAGGATATCAGGGGCCAACCCCCTAGCCACCCAGCCAGTCACAGAGTAAGAAGGAAAGAAAGGTATGTAGAAATAGAGAAAGATGAAAGCCCAGAAGCAAAAGGATGTTGGGATTTCAGTTAAGAAAAGCTGGCAACAAACAAGCCAAGTTAAGGACGGGCATTCATAAATAATAATAAGCCTCTGTATGTGATTTATTTGGGAGCTGGGTCGTGGGCCCCTCAAAAAGCCAAAAGAATAAACCATCACACAGTACTCTTGAGCTCCTATTCTGTGGTATTTTGGAGACTGTTGTAAGAAAAGCCGCTTGTTGGTTCCCAGCTGCTCAGCCCCAAAATATTCATACAGAAACTGTATTAATTAAAACACTGCTTGGATCATTAGCTCTAGCTTCTTAATGGCTAACTCTTACATATTAATTTAACCCATCTCCATTAATCTGTGTATCACCACGTGGCAGTGGCTTCCTGGGTAAACTTCTTAGCATCTGTCTCCTGCGGGGCTACATGACTTCTCCTTCGGCCCTTCTTTCTCCCAGCATTCAACCTAGGTTTCCCCGCCTAGCTAAATTCTGCCCTGCTATAGGTCCAAAGCAGTTTCTTTATTCAGTAATGGTATTTACAGCATACAGAGGGGAATCGCACATCAGGAGATATGAAATCTCATGAAAATTCCTGTCTCCTTAACGGGAACAGGAGTGATCCCTGGTTCTTCTAAACTGGAGGTGTTTGCAACTTAGATTCTTCTTTTGTTTGGATTCTCCATCTGCATGGCTCTAGGTCCATCAAAGGAAGCTTCCTCTGAGGCCAGCATGAATTGTGCTCTGTTGAAGACTTGAGAGTGGGCCCTACAGACCACAGAACTCCAGCAGAGAACTGCGGCATACCGCCAAAGGCAAACCTCGGTGCTTTAGTCGAGTGACACAAACCACTGTGCAGCATAAGTTCTATATTTATGCTATAGTGAGATTATTCTTTAAAATTAACTATAACATATGAGCTGCCGGACATCTTCCTAAGCATTTACCCCAAAGACAGTGACCTACGCTTACAAAAACCCCTGCCTAAGTGGAAGTCTCATGACTTACCTTTGCTTTATCTTCAGAGATGTCCATCATTCATTTTGGGTTAATATTTGTTTAATGTATGATTGGATATAACAGTTTTTTATGAAGATATAGAATTTTTCTAGCACCATTTGTCAAGTAAACTGTTCTTTTCTCAAATAACTGCTTTTGTGATTTTTTAAAATTATATTTATTGTGCTATACATTTTGCTTCGCTCTCCTCCTTTCCTCCCCTCTCCCCTTCTACCCTCTGCCATGACCCCTACACTCCAATTTACTCAGGAGATCTTGTCTTTTTCTACTTTCCATGTAGACCCATGTATGCCTCTTAGGGTTCTCTTTATTGTCTAGGTTCTCTGGGGTTGTGGACTGTAGGCTGTTTTTTGTCTTGTTTTGTTTTGCTTTATGTCTAAAAGACATTTATGAGTGAGTACATATTATATTTGTCTTTCTGGGTATGGGTTACCTCACTCAATATGTTTTTTTTCTAGATCCATCCATTTGCCTGCAGATTTCAAGATACCATTGTTTTTTACCACTGTGTAGTACACCATTGTATAAATATACCACATTTTCGTTATCCATTCTTTGCCTGAGGGCCAGCTAGGTTGTTTCCAGATTTTGACTATTACAAATAATACTGCTATGAACATAGTTGAGCATAGGTCTTTGTGGTATGACTGAGCATCCTTTGGCTATATACCCAAAAGTGGTATTGCTGGGTCTTGAGGTAGATTATTTCCTAATTTTCTGAGAAATTGTCATATTGATTTCCAAAGTGGCTGTACAACTTTGTACTCCCATCAGCAATAGAGGGGTGTTTCTTTTACCCTTATTTTCTCCAGCATAAGCTGTCATCACTGTTTTGGTTTTGGTCATTCTGACAGGCATAAGATGGAATCTCAGAGTTGTTTTAATTTGCATTTCTCTGATAGCTAAGCATGTTCAGCATTTCCTTAAGTGTTTTTCAGCCATTTGATATTTGTCTGTTGAGAGTTCTCTGTTTAGGTTTATACCCCCATTTTTATTTGATTATTTGTTATTTTGATGTCAAGTTGCTTGACTTCTTCAATTTTTATTAAAAATCAATTGAATACATACACAGTGATTTTACTATTCAATTCTGCTAATCTATCATGTAGCAAATTAATTACTATGGCTTTTTATCAGTTTTTAAGTGAAACAGTTTAAGTTCTCAGTTTTGTTCCTCTTTTAAAAAAAAATTGTCCTAGAATTTTGCCTGTACACATAAATTTTAAAATTAGCTATTTTGTTTCTACTAACAAGTATTCTGGCCAGGATTGCATTGAATTTATAGATTTGTATAGGAATAATTGATGTCTGAGCCATACTGAATCTGGAGTTTACTGGTTTACCCATACATTTACATCATTATTTTTTCTCAGCGATGATTTTGAAGTTTTTAGTATATAATTCATACAAACATTTTTCAGATAATTCTCCATGCATACAAATACCTGTGGTCTGTACTATTGTTTTATATATAGTTGAATCTGGCTTAGTAGAATTTTGATAAGTTTCTTTTTTATTAAAAGCATATTTTTCCATAAAATATATTCTGATTATGGTTTCTTCCTCCCCAAGCTTTTCCAAGATCCCCACCCACCTTTCCTCCCATCTTTTGCATTTATATCTGTGAAGGATATTTGTCTATAATTATTTGTTTTAATGCCTTGGTTTATAAATCAAGGAAAAACCGTTTGGGGCTCAAGACATTGTTCATTGGTTAAGAGTGCCTGATGCTCTTCAAGTTTCTAGAACCCAAGGCTATCAACTCACAACTGCCTATAGCTCCAGCTCCAGGGGAGCCAATACCTTCTTCTGGCTTCCTTTGGTACAGTTACACACATGGCATACACTGGTATACACATGGTATATAATTGTACACACATGGCATACACTGGTATACACATGGTATATAATTGTACACACATGGCATACATGTACATACACTCTTTTTAAACAGAGTAATACTGGTATTATTCAAGGATGTAGAAAATAACATTTGAATTTAAATTTGTAAAGATTTTGTCTATGATTATTATTTCTCTCTTAAAATTTGATGAAATTGGCAGATGAGTGGCTGATTAATTTCAATGTGAGACCTATGCGGGACTGGACCCAAGCCAGGGACCTTTGCAGGAGCGGGCCCAAGCCAACAACATCCACCGAAGAAGGCCAGTGACTTCCACCAGAGCAGGCCTGAGGCAGCAGCCTCCACAGGAGCAGAGCAGATATAAGGGAGTGACCACCAGGGGAGCAGGCCAGAGTCAGCGACCTCTGCCAGAGTAGGCCTTGCAAGTACCTCCACAGGAGCAGGTACTAGGGAGTGGCCACCAAGGGAGCAGCCCCAAGCCAGAGACTTCTGCAGGACCTGGCCCAAGCCAGGGACCTCTGAGAGAGCAGGCCTGAGCCAGGGACATCCATGGGAACATTCCTAAGCCAGTGACCTCTACTGGAGAAGGCGTGAATCAACAACCTCCCCCAGAACAAGCCCTAGGCAGCAACCTCTATAGGAGCAGGTACAAGGGAGTGACCTCCTAGGGAGCAGGCCCTAGTCAGAGACCTCTGCAGGACCTGGCCTGAGCTAGGAACCTCTTTGAAAACCCGCTGAGCCAGTAACCTCCATGGAAGCAGGCCCAAATGAACCCTGGGATTACAGAGTGACTCCCAGGAGTGCCAAGTAACCTCCAAGAGTACTGACTGACCTCTGGGGTGACTGGAACTGTGGCTTTGATTGCACCACAAGGAGCAACCATCTGAGCCTTGGATCCACTGGCACCTAGAAGACTGATCATCAGAAACACAGCCCCAACTATACTAATCAGAGGAAAAGGTGGGTAGACAAGGTGGTAAGAACACACTCAACACCACAAAGAGCAACATGACACCAACAAAAAGTGACTGTACAACAACAAGACTTAAACACCCCAATATAGATGAAGCAGAAGAAAATGACCTAAAAAATAATTTTAGGAGAATGTTTAAGGCCCTTAAAAAGGAATGAAAAATTCCCTCAAAGAAACGGAGGAAAAGACAAACAAAAATTTGGAAGAAATCAACAAATCCCTTAAAGAAAACCAAGAAAAAGAAATCAAACAGATGAAAGAAATGATTCAAGACTTGAAAACAAAAATAGAAACAATAAAGAAAACATAAGCTGAGAGAATTCTGGAAACAGAAATTATGAGAAAATGATTAGGAACCACAAATGTAAGCATAAACAGCAGAATACAAGAGATGGAAAAGAGAATCTCAAATGCTGAAAATACAATAGAGAAAATAGACTCATCAGTAAAAGGAAACATTAAATCTATCAACAACTTAACGCAAAATATCCAGGAAATATGGGGCACCATGAAAAGACCAAACTTAAGAATAATATGGATAGAAGAAGAAATCCCCAACTCAAAAGCACAGAAAATATATTTAACAAAACCATAGAAAACTTTCCCAACCTAAATAAAGATATGCATGTGAAGAAAGAAGAAGCTTACAGAACACTAAATAGACTGGATCAAAAAAAAAAAAAAAAAAAGAAGTCCCCTAGCCACATAATGATCAAAATACTAACATACAGAATAAGGAAAGAATAGTAAGAGCTGCAAAGGAAAAGGCCAAGTAAAATATATAAGCAGACCTATCAGAATTACACCTGACTTCTCAATGGAAACAAAGCCTGAAGGTCCTGGTCAAGTGCTATGCAGACATTATGAGACCATGGATACCAGCCAAGACTACAATACCCAGCAAAACTTTCAAACACCATAGATGAACAAAACAAGATATTCCATGACAGAATCAGATTTAACCAATACCAGCCCTATACAAAGTACTAGAAGGAAAACTCCATGTTATAATTCACAATCCCAGAGAACCTAGGCAACAAAGAGGACCCAAGAGAGACATACATGGATCTAATCTACATGGAACGTAGAAAAAGACAAGATCTCCTGAGTAAATTGGGAGCATGGGAATCATGGGAGAGGGTAGAAGAAGAGGGGAGAGGAAGGAAGGGGAGTGGAGAAAAATACGTAGCTCAATAAAAACAATTTAAAAAATAATTTAAATAGGCCATTTTAACTGATTTAGAAAGGGACATTTGTAACTAATGGCAAATACGTTGCTATAATTCAGCTGATAGCAATCAAGTAGCATTGTTCCTCTTGCCTAAACTGCTGTTGGCTGAAACTGACTGTTCTCCTTTTCATTGTGAAATAGACATAACATAAAATCACAATTCTAGTCAGTTGAAATTATATAGTTCAGGAGTATTAAGAACATTCTTGTTCAGCCATTGCTGCCACCCATCTCCCTAAGCTGTTTCTTACTTTACAATATTAAAACTCTGTGCCCATTAAAAAAAAATTGATGAAATTCAATTTTATGAAAATCCAATACGAAGCCCTACAACCTCAGAATGAAGTTCGCTGAGATGTGCTAACATCGGGTCTAGTTAGTTTTGGTGTGTGATGTTTATTTTATTTGCACATTTTTAAATAATGAAGTTCATCAAATTTTAAAAATTTTTAATAGAATTAGCCAATAGAACATTTGAGTTTAGAAATTTTTCCAACTATGTTAATAAACAGTGGGATTCGATGGCTTAGGGTCTTGAATGAGCTTCGCCGAGTCTTGTCTCTTGGAGTTGCCCACTTTGCCATCATTGTTGATTGCGTTTTGTCAAAAAAAAAAAAATGTGCTTAAATTTTCTTCAAGCCCTTTTCTGATACGGGCGAATGTTACACACCTTCCGTTTTACCCTTTTGAGTCTGAATAGATGGTTGTCAACTTTCGTTCGATTTAAAATGCTTCCTATTCCCTCCCCTCCCCTTCTTGCCGCAGGCTATTTATTATTCTACTTAGCTTCCAATATTTGAGGGATTTTCCAGACGTTTTTTTCCTGCTATTGACTGTCAACTTACTTTCCAAAATCATGTTTCTCATAACTTAGATCTTTCAAAATTTGGGAAATTTGTTTCATGGCCCAGAATATGGTCTATCTTGGCAAAAGTCTTCCATGTGGACTTCTGAGCACTCTATCCAAATTCATGAGTTATGAGGTGTTCCACTCTGGCTACTGAGAACAGGAAGTGCTTCCACCTGCTGTGAGCTCTGCCTGGATTTCCTCTTTCCTTTTGTGGGTGGTTCTTTCCTAACCTTGAGTAGTTCCCTATATGCACGTAGTGGTTGGTGCTGAATAGAAAGCTCAGAGTCAGGTGTCCTTACACGCATCCACTTGTTAGGACTGAGCAGACCTTAAGGGGGAACGTGTCTAGCGGCACCATGTGCAGCTCCTTTACCTAAATACTCCTTCCCTGTGAAGTCTGGCTGCTCTGCCCTGCCAACTCTTTGGTCACATCACTCCTCAAGACCACCTGGGATGTTCCTTCTCTGTGCAGCCACCAAGCACAAAGAGGAGAAACGGGACTCGTATCTGCACACAGTCAGTAAATGGCAATAGAGTTGAACTTTGTTATCTACAGGGGATTAGTTCTAGAACTTTCAGTACTATCCAAATGCAAAGGTATTGAAGCCTCTTCTATAAATTGGCATGGTATTTAAAGGTATATATATTCTTTCTCCTATACTTTATTTCTTCTCTAGCTAATGCTCAATGCAATCTAAACGCTATGTAAATCATTCATACATGCTCAGTATGTATATATTTTGTTTTATTTTTGCTTTTGAGACAGTCTTGAACTGTAGCAAGGCTTATCTAGAACTCACTATTTAACCCAGGCTGACCTTGAACTAATTGTAATTCTCCTGCCTCCATCTCCAGATTGCCACTACACGTTTGCTTTCTTTGTAAATTTCTCTATTGATCCCTCAGTTAAATCCACGGATGTGTACTTTCAAGATGCAGAGAGTTGAGGACATCCTGCTTAGGATAAAATATACGAAGAAACTCCAGCCTCATGGAGATTTGTAGTATATTTTGGGAAACAAGATTATTTCAATAAATCTTCCCAACTACAAGAGATATTCTTCAAGCCCAAATCTGACAGACGATTCCTGCAGTTCAACAGCAATGAACAAGCTGTAAACACAGCAATTAAATATTACCAGTCCATCAAAAGTCGTGAATCTGTCTTTGACTTAGAATGAGACTTGAGACATATCTACATGACTGTGTTTCATCATGGCTTCAGCATCAGGAGAACACCAATCCAAAGATTTATGGTCATTTCATAAATGCATCTACATTTCATTACATGTTATTTTAAAATACTGAATTGTTATTTGTACGACAAATTTCATCATAAATTCTTAAATACTGAAAAGTTCTTGCATAGCTCTTCCAAGTTTCAAAACTGCTAACATTTACTTAAAGCTTTTACTTTTAACATTGGTTTAAAAAAAATAGCAACTTAACTTTTTATTTCATTGGAACTTTTAGGTCGGATTTGTCTAAATATTTAACATTCATTAGATGTTCTTTGAATGCTAGTTGCACTGTGGTGATCCAATGATCTCTGCATGGGGCAAGGATATCCTATTTAAGTACGTGACAGTGACTCAAATTTCACCCCATTTCACTACACAGGATGCTAAAAAGACATAGACTGAGCGTAACTGTCGTGTAATTAGTGGTGCGTGCCATTCCATACATGTTGAGGTGAGATTGACAGTCTTCTATTATAAACTCTAAGGCAGTGACAATCACAGTGATGACAAATGCACTAGACAAATAGCATCTTGTTTTGCCATGAAAGTCCCTTGGCTTCACAGAAACTCCAAGTGTCCACCATTGAGAACCCCTCATTGAGCATCTGAAGCACAGGAAGACTCGGCAAGAGAGCTGTCTGGGTCAATCAAGGGACCAGATTTAACTTTGGGTCAAGCAGACTACCATTTCCTTCTGCCCTAGCTCCTAACTTCTCCATGTTTTTTGTTTGTTACTTGGTGCAGCCATAGCACACTGTGAAGTGAAAGGACACAGCTTGTTTCCTTCTGTGTCCACTATTACCCTACTGCCTTGTTACCATTAGCGCTCACACCACTTGACACCACATTAGGCCGGGGTTAGAAGAGACGAATCATTTGGTTTCCAGAGCTACAAACTTCAGTGCCAAAAGTGAGTTAAACAGTTTTCAAATGGGGTTTACTTTCTTTTCATCCTCAAGCTAAAGGAACAGGAAAAAAGAAAAAGAAAAAAGGTCTAAACAAAGGACATCCAGACCCAGAGGTTTTATGTCGCTCCTATAATTTTAACAGTCAGACACACCATCTTGCCAGAAGTTTGATCTCCCGCCACTCTCCACTGCCAGGTTACAAGTTCCTGTGTGCTGTCACTCAGTGGACCAGCTGTATGGGAAGGAACAAATGCCTTTGCCTTGTTAAAATATGTATCTCTTTTGAAATGATTTTAAATTATAACTCCCAACAAGCAATAAGTTCAGTGAAGACAAAAATATTTCTATGAATATCTAATCCATCTAATTGCTTCCAGCGAAATGTATAAAAGATGAATCACTTGAAAACTAATGTTTTCACTCCTGGGTTTTATGCCAATGTCCCCCCTTTTATGACCTGCTGGTAAACCCTGGCCATCCCACTCAGAGCTGACTGTGCCAGTCCTGGAGCCTTAGAGTTACATCCTTTTCCAAGGGTCTGCATCTGATTATGAAGATGAATCTCCAGCCAATAGCAGTATTGACCTAGACAGAGGCATCTTTCTTTCTGCTTCAATTTACTTATTCTTTTCACATGTTACATCCTGGCTGCAGTTTTCCCCCCTCTCCTTCCAGTGCCTCCTCCCACCTCCCTTCTCCCCCAGATCCACTCCTCCTCTATTTCCCTTCAGAAGAGATCAGGGACATCAAAGCAAAGGACACAGTCAACAAGACAAAACTACAGCCTACAGAATGGGAAAAGATCTTCACCAACACCACATCTGACAGAGGACTGATCTCCAAAATATACAAAGAACTCAAGAAACTGGTCATCAAAAGAACAAATAATCCGATAAAAAAAAATGGAGCACAGATCTAAACAGAGAACTCTCAACAGAGGAATCTAAAACAGCTGAAAGACACTTAAGGAAATGTTCAACATCCCTAGCCATCAGAGAAATGCATATCAAAACAACTCTGAGATTCCATTTTATACCTCTAAGAATGGCCAAGATCAAAAACACTGATGACAACTTATCAGCTGGAGAGGTTGTGGGGTAAAGGGAACATTCCTGCATTGCTGGTGGTAATGCAAGCTGATACAGCCCCTTTGAATGTCAGTGTGGCCATTTCTCAGAAAATTAGGAAACAACCTTCCTCAAGACCCAGTAATACCACTTTTGGGTATATATCCAAAGGATGCTCAATCATGCCACAAGGACATGTGCTCAACTATGTTCATAGCAGTATTGTTTGTCATAGCCAGAACCTGGAAACAACCTAAATGCTCCTTGACCAAAGAATGGATAAGGAAAATTTGGTACATTTACACAATGGAGTACTACACAGCAGAAAAAAAAATAATGACATCTTGAAATTTGCAGGCAAATCGATGGAGCTAGAAAACATCATATTGAGTGAGGTAACTCAGACCCAGAAAGAATTATCATGTGTACTCACTCATAAGTGGTTTTTAGACATAAAGCAAAGAAAACCAGGCTACAATTCACAATCCCAGAGAACCTAGACAACAATGAGGACCCTAAGAGAGACATACATGGATCTAATCTACCTGGGAAGTAGAAAAAGACAAGATCTCCTGAGTAAATTGGGAGCATGGGGACTATGGGAGAGGGTTGAATGGGAGGCGAGAGGCAGGGAGGGGAGCAGAGAAAAACGTAGAGCTCAATAAAATCAATTTAAAAAAAAGATCAGGGACATCAACCAAACATGACATAACAAATTACAATAAGACCAGACACATACCCTCATATCAAGGCCAGTGTGACAACCTAGTAGGAGGAAAAGGGTCCCAAAAGCTAGGCAAAGGGGACAGTCCTTGCTCCCACTGTTAGGAGCCCCACAAGAACACCAAGATATACAACCATAATATACATGCAGAGGACCTAGCTCAGACAGCCCATGCTCCCAGATTGCTGCTTCACTTGACATAGGCATCTTTCTGTTGAAGAGTTCTAATGGTTGTAATGATCTTCAAGACCTTCTGTCCACTCCAACAGAAGATACTCCCAAGAGCAATGGGACTGTGCAGCATGGGAGAGGAAATATATTGGCAGAATGTAGCTCAAAACATCCATGATAGAGCCTTCCAAAACTGTGAGCTAGACATTTAGGGAAACCTCCTGATTGGGGTAACAGGATGTGAACAAGTTAGCAAACAGGAAGGAGCGATGGTACTGCTTAGGAGGCTGATAGCTTCTTCTTCTTCAGCCGTTCATAAAACTTCAGTGATTGGAAAGCACTGCGTAACTGTAAGCCAAGGATTCCCTGGAGGTACCATATGATAACACATGGCATATGTTTTCAACTGCTTTGGGTAAGCATAAAAATAAGGTTTGTGTCAATAATTCTGTTCTTCTGCCTAGTGTAATAGATGCTTTATTCCACTTTCTTCCTCTATTCCTGTGAAATCCTATGACTACCATGGGTCTACCTGGGCAGTCCTACATGCCCTGTCTAAAGCTAGCTGTTTGGGAGCCTTGATTACATCTTCAAAGTCTTTCCAGGCAGTGGGAGAGTGTTGGGTAGAATAGGAGGAGATAAAATGCTGAAGGCATTCTTAGAATTATACCTGTGGAGCTGGCTTGTAAACCTCATGGCTCTAGGCTAGCCCATTCGATCCAATGAGCTTCGAGTTTTCTAGCTGTAAAGTGGAATTAATGAAGCTGTAGTGTACAGAGTTGTCATCAAAACTAGATGAAACTGCATGCGCAGAGAGCTTGTCCTGATAGGTGGTGAATACCATGAGGGTTCGTGAATCCTGTTGTTGCTGGTAAGAGCAGCAATAATGGTGGTGTACAACTGTGCACAGAGCAGCATAGGAGCTCAGTAATGCTGTTCTCCTAAGGGCTTTTCATCACAACATTTAGCTCTTCAGTGTCAGGGGTCTTTCTGAAAGAGCTGTCATTGCAGTCATGGGGTCTCAGGTGTCTGTTCCTCAACAAAGGAAGCCACCATTGGCCCATGGACTACAGTTATGTAACATAGAGCCACGTGATACAAGTTGAAAAGCTGTGAGGGATGATGCAAACAGATCTGCTTTATACCAAAAATTGAATTAAAACGAATAGGGCAATTCATCAAGAGGATGTAACAACCCTAAAGGTTTATATGCCTATTAGAACTTTGAAACAGGAGGAACAATAACTCAAACCTACAAGGAGAAAGGCAAATTTACATTTTAAGTTGCAATGTCCCATCCTTCTTTCAGTAATTGAAGGAACAAACAGAAAATATCGGCTTGCATATAGAAAACCTAAACACCACTGAATCAGGCCAACCTAACTTGCATGTCTTCATCAGTCCATCCAATGGCAGCTGGATACATTCTTTTCATGCACACAAGACCATTAGGGCATGATCCAAGATAAACAGCATTTTATGTCATGAAATAAGACCCAATAAATTTGGATGAACAGATCCAAGTCAAACAAAGAATATTCTTTGACCATAATGGAACTGAATAAAAATTAATAACAGAAAGATCTCTGAAAAATCTCCAGATATGGAAAATGAAAGAACATTCTTTTAAATAAACTATGATTCAAAGAAGAAACCAAAAGAATGATTGAAAAAGACTTTGAACCAAATGAAGGTGAACTATATCTAAATACATAAGATACTGTTTAAGCAGTGTGGGGGAGACTTACAGAGTCACTTTGAAAAGCACAGAGATATCAAAAAAATGTTCTCAACTATGGCACAAAGGAAAAAAATTAAATTCAAACTAGAAATAAAAAATTAAAACTGAAATAGTAAATGTACTAGGCGGCCATCGCACAACCAGGTAAGGTCAAGGACACATGCCACAAAGGGGTGGGAAGCGATGTTGAAATCGCAGCTCAGATGTATGCAGCAAATGTCAGGCTTTGAAGAACAGAGCTTGAACTTCACGGTGCAAATGTGAATTATGTGAAAACGATGGATGTTTTGGAGCAGTTAGCGACACAATTAAAGCTGAACTTCCAGGAACCAAGTTCATGGTCAGTGTGGCTCCTGACAGACAATCTCGGGACCAGATTTTTAAGCATGCAAAGCCAGGTGGTGGAAAGGGAGGACAGAGTCAAAAGATGTTCTTGAAAACATCACCAGAACGGACTGCACTATAGAAGCTGCGGCAAAGGCTCTGGTCTGGACACCTGGGAGAAAATGAGAAGTTTAGTAGTTGAACTGGGAGAAGCTGATTGGTTGGAAAAGTGAGTCAGTTACGTACCAGCTGATTCAGCAGTCACGCAGTGACACAGGGGCAGTCAGATGACAGCAGGTCACAGACTTTCAGTCTGACAAAGGAGGTGTGGTCTAAACACGAATCTCGGGAGTGGGCTCCAGAACTTGCTTCCTAAAGGCTCACGGATGGTTCTGGTGCAGTGTTGGCAGGCACCGACTGGATCCTCAGTGTCATCGACAGGACACTTCTGCCTGGAACATCTGTCTTACCAAGTTGCAACTGGATGTTTTTCTGCCTATTTTACATCGAAAGTTGATTCAGTGTGTTCCACTGCAGCTGTTTGCCCGCACAGCAGACACGCTAGATCAACTTAAAGGCTTATCCTGTTTCTCAGATCTCAGCACTTTAAAAAGTCATATTATTGCAACTTGTTGGTATCTTTAAAATGTTGTCATAAACGATTAAAGCTCAGATGCATTCCCGTTGATCTAACCACCACTTCTAGTTGTTAGAGGCAAAGAGAAATCTGAACAGCCCACTTACTGCACACTCTTTTGAAATGGTCCCATTTCTCCTTGGGTGTGAGGGAAGGGAGTCTGATGGCCAGGCGCCCTCTCTGGAGTTTCTGTCGGCACTAGTCAGTGTCCCTGACAGTGTGCCTGTTCCATAATTTCCCAAAGCATTACTTTCTTCTGTCTAACATCAAAGGAAAGTGGAACATAAAAGGGATTGTTGTGGCAGGGCCACGAATAACAGATAAAAGAGTCTATCAGGAATCATGCAGAAATCTTCAGGTCAGTCTTACGATGACAATCAATAGCCTGATCATAACAATAGTTCTGTATATGGACAAAATAGCCTTTTAAGAAGCAATATAAACAGAGTGGCATATGATGAACTCAACCATTTGTTGAAGATATGCTTACTAAGACAAGATGAATCCTTCTTTCCCTACTTAACAGACTGCGAAAACAAAGAAATTTAACCTTTGGTGGAAGCCAGGAGATAATCTGACTACAGGCTTGGAGATGCTGCTGGTGGGTAGCATTTAACATAGACACAGAATCTGACATAGTCTCTCGACCTTAACATGGCCGAGCCATCTGCCTCAAGACTTGTTCTTGCCTTATCTACAGAAATCCTTGCATGTCGATAAACAGATACATACTAGGCATCTTGTTCTAGTTTCATTTTGGAGTGGTCATGTTAAGATAACTTGACAAAAGGAACCTTGGGAAGAATAGGATTATCTCAGCTTGCAATTTCAGATTACAGTCCTTCATCATAGGAAAGTCAAGATAGGAACTTAAAATGGCTAGCCACATTTTATCCACAGTCAGGAACAGAGAGATGTGACTTACTTGTTTGCTTGCTTGTGCTCAGCTTAATGTTTCCATTCTTACATAGTCCAAGAACCCCTGCATAGGCAATGGTGCCACGAACTGTGGACTGTATATCCCCAAGTCAATTAACTTAATATCATCTTCTACAGATATGTCCACAAGCCAACCCCATCTAGACTGTCCCTCATTGAGACTCTCTTCTCAAGTGTGAGGTGGAATAATTCTTCTGTACACTGTGAATATGTATTACTCTCATTGGTTAATAAAGAACAGGCTGGCCTATAGCGGGGCGGGAAGAGATTGGACAAGACTAGGAGGATGCTGGGAAGAAGGGAAGAGTCTGAGGAGACACCAACCAGATGCAGAGGAAGCAGGACATGTAGAAAATGAAGTAACATGTCATGGGCCACATGGCAAAGGGCAGAGAAGAAATATGGGTTATTTTATTTTTTAATTTATTTATTTATTAAGGATTTCTGCCTCCTCCCCGCCACCACCTCCCATTTCCCTCCCCCTCCCCCATCAAGTCCCTCTCCCTCATCAGCTTGAAGAGTAATCAGGGTTCCCTGACCTGTGGGAAGTCCAAGGACCGTCCACCTCCATCCAGGTTTAGTAAGTTGAGCATCCAAACTGCCTAGGCTCCCCCAAAGCCAGTATGTGCAGTAGGATCAAAAACCCATTGCCATTGTTCTTGAGTTCTCAGTAGTCCTCATTGTCCGCTATGTTTAGCAAGTCCGGTTTTATCAATATGGGTTATTTTAAAATGTAAGAGTTAGTTAGCAATAAGCTTAAGCTATAGGCTGAGCAGTTGTAATTAAGATTAAGCCTCTGAGTGATTATTTGGAAAGTGACTTCTGAGACACAGAGGAACTCTGCCTACACAGGTGATTCTAGGTTATAACAAGATGATAATTTGAGTTAACCACCAGAGATTATGAGGTTACTCAAAAGAGTGTTCATTCAAATAAAAACAAAAGAAAACTAACCAAAACATATGAGACAAGCTGTAATACATGTCTAGAACACATACCAAAGGCAGGTATTTTTTACTAAATTAAAAGGTAAATAGCAATATATACTATTTTAATAATATGTTATATTACTTATTATTTATTATCTACTTATATTGGTGAATATATGAGTATATTGTGTATTTTCTTGAGATCAGAGAAAAACTTAGGTCTTTCAAACTCTACAATTGAGCCACATATCCAAACCTAGAACATATTTTTTAATTTGATAATAATTATTATTTATTATAAATACAGATTATGAAAGTTCTTCTGGCTCTAAAGTGAAGATTGTTTTCTACATGTCCTGGTTAGTTTTTATTGTCAATTTGACATCACCTAAAGTCAGGTAGGAAGAGAGAATCTCAATATGAAGAATTTACTTGATCATAATGACTGATGGACATGTCTATGCAGGCGTAGTCATGACAACTAATTGATATGGGAAAGTCCATCCCACTGTGGGCTGTACTGTCCCTAGATACATGGTTCTGAGTTATAAAGGAGTTAGCTGAGCATAAGACAGTGCACCAGCCAGCTTCAGTTCCTGCTTGAGTCCCTTCCCTGACTTTCCTAATAATGGATTGTGACCTATATGTAAATGTAAGCCAAATAAATCCATTTCCTCCCGAGTTTCTGCTAGCCATGGTGTTTGTCTGTGCAACAGAATGAAACCAGAACACTGCATGATCAAGAGAGCAGGAGTTTGGATCCCAGCGTCTATGTAACACCCATGTAATAAGTGCCACGCACCTGTATCCTTAGCTCTGATGAGAATAGAGGTAGGAGGATTGTTAGAAATTGTTAAGCTTCCAGACTCTCTGAAAATACACCAGCCCCAGGTTTATAGAAAGACCCTGTCTCAAAGGAATAGAGAGTGACAGAGAACACCTGAGCCCGTATCCTGGCCTCTGCATGCAATGCATGTAGCCTGCATCTCCTGACCTCTGCCTGCATGTAGAGGTAGAAGTGCAGGAACACCACCCCAACACACACACACACACACACACAGAGTGGGGGGGAGAGAGACACTCATACATTCACAGACACTTACACACAAAGTAAATAAGTCTTAATTTAGAAAACACATTTCTGAGATGTACCTCATGTTATAAAGGGGCAAAGAATTGTGGAGCAGGGCTTCACGTGACCTTTGGTGAATGGAGCTAACTGGAACTTGTCTAAGGGAACTTGGGCTATATCTTTAATGTAAAAGAAAACTGCATAAGTATTACTTGGATACGTAAATTATTAATAGCTTCAAATTGCTATAATGGTAGCTTTTATCTGATACATATACTATAAGAAAGGCTGGATGGTACCCATGTGTTCAATAGGACACTGTGAATCTTTTTATCAATATTTGCATATTTTTCTTTAAATATCTTAGTTACTAGATACTTTCAAATGTGTGACATCATTCATTAGTCCCAGTGTGGGTGGCAGGGCAATGACAGCAGAGTGATTTTGTGACTTTGTTAGGGACCCATGGCTCATGATCAGCACTGTCTAATTCAGTGGTTCTCAACGTTCCTAATGCTTCCTCCACCCTTTTAACACAATTCCTCATGGTGTGGTAACCCCAACCATGAAATTATTTTGTTGCTATTTCATAGCTGTAATTTTGCTACTGTTATAAATTGTAATATAAATATCTTATATATAGGATATCTGATATATGACCCCCAAAGCGGTCACTACCCATAGGTTGGAAATCACTGGTCTAGTTAGATGTGAGGTCTTCAGAGCTTAGGACTACGTATTGCCTTTGTTTCTCATGCCTGTACCTGATGGGCTTATCATAACCCGCTTCACGTCGCTCATCCTGAGTTAGTCCTCTGGATTTCCATGTCAAAGTACAGCAAATCCAGGCCAGTTCACCTCACTAATCTCAGAGTTAGAGGATACGCAACATCCTGGCCAGTGTGCCAGTAAGCCTGAGCTGGTGTTCCACCTGCCATGTGCAGTCTTTTGTGATTCTGGCCAACACTGCCTGGTCCATATGATTTTCTGAGCTCTGTATATGACAAGCCTTTAGATAAGGTGAGCCTGTGGTCACCAAAGTCAGCCATCCCATCTGAAAAAACTATTGGACATGGAGCCATGAGTTTGCAAGAGCTATATTTCTAATCTATGTAATGGGGACTTATACTTCCAAAGTTTCTATCATGCTCACTACATTATACAAGCCAAGCGATACCAACATGGAGATTTCAACCAAATTCCTCACACTCGCATATTTCTTTAGCGTATATTAAGCTCCCTGAATAAACAATAGCCTCATATTACTGAGTGAAGAAGCAACGTTTGTTCTAAGATGACCAAAGCTGAGGAAGAGGGGACACCACAAGCTCCAAGGTAACCAGAGTGCTACAGCATACTACTGCTGGTTTCTGGCTTCTCCAAGCAGCAAAGAACAGATGTCTTGCAAAGACCAGGACTCTGGGGTTCATCTGGGTCAGCTGGTCTCACAATTGGATTGATGATAGCAGAGGCTCTAAGACATTATGAAAAGATCTATGATCGGGGGGAATCACAGCTAAGAGCACAACACTTAAAGGCATGTGTGGCACATACCCCAACACATCAGGGGACCGTGAAAGGTGACTCCCGTGGTAAATGAAAAGACAAAAACAAAAAGCGATCAAACAGGAAGGTGATTGGAAATCGGGGATACAATGCGGAGATGTGACAAAGCGCAGTGATCCTGCCGGGCAGAGGCAAAAAGCACTGAGGGGCACTTTGTTCCCAACCCCCAACCAGGCAACCCCAGAAGACAAACGGCTCATCATCTAAAGGTTAAGAGCACAAGGCACATGAGAAGCTGTTCCCAGAAACAATAAAATATTTGTACACAGACTTTTTATTGTTAAGGAAATACCTTTGTAAAAACCCCATAAAATATGCATCTATGAAGAAAGCCATTATTTAAATAATTCATATTGCAGCTTTTTAACCACAAAAGTTTATTGTATTTTTCTCTAAGTTTTATTCTGTCTCATTTCTGAAGGAAAATATGTGGTGTGGTGTACAGGCTCTGAAGGCAGAGTTCAAACCACAGCACTGCTCTGACTTGTGGGGGAACTTACTTGATCTTTCTGTTCAGAGGAAAGTTTCTAGCTGAGGAAAATGGGGGTTAAAAATAGAACCTGATTCATAAGCTTACTATGGGTATCAAATAAGTGATACACAAACCAGCTCATTGCAAGGCATCCAGCTGACTTCAATGGTTAGCTGTGACACCTCTGAGTGGAACAGTCTCCCAGATCCGCCAGAGCTCTGTCAGAGGTCCAGTTAACAGTGCTCACAAAAGGACCAGTACTAAGTACCTCAGATCCTATGAAACCTAGCATTGATTGATACAATCATTGTATAAGAGTGTATTGTTTGCTGAACATGTGACAGGTACAGATGGGCAAACATGATCCCTGATCCTGCCTTTGGGTTGATTTAACCTGGGGAAAAGAAGGGACATAATCGCCCAGCCTTGCAAATGATGCTCAACACACCTGTGAAAAGCAAGACAAGGGAACTGGGCAGACTTCCAGAAGAATGGTCAGTGATGAAGAAAGGTCAGTGGGGATGTGTCAGAGGATGTGCATGGCTAAACAGTTTTCGGGGTGACGTAGGTCTGCCTGTGACCTCATAGTGAGAGAAAAGCACTATAGTACGGTGCCTGTGTGGGCACTGGAGAGAGATGCCAGGCCCAACCAGACAGGACCCACCTGTGTGGCACCCAGGGAGTAAGAGAAAGGACTCCAGGTTGCATTTTAAGATGAATGGCAAGCCTCTGATGTGTATCCCACAACCATGAGAGAACTTGATCTCAAGAGACCTAACTGTGAGTCAAGCTTCGGCAGTCCTCCCTCACTGTGGTGCTCCCTGTCCTAAGGAATGTAGGTCCTAGGAGAATGGAGGCAGGCATTGAGGATGCAGATGAAAGTGAAGGATTACCAGTTCTAGGGAGGAAGGAGATGGTAGTTTAACTAGCTTCAGAGTTAATGGAAGAGTCTTTATGACTTATGTATATTAATAAAAGGGACGCAGAGACTCAGCCAAAGAAAAGGTAACATCATAAAAACAAAAGCCCTCACATGAGGCAGAGTCTCCAAGCCAAGCTTGGGTAGCAAGATCATTGAAGTCTTCTCTGTCCATCTTGGTGACATTTACACCCACTATAGGCCATCCACGAGGCAGTCCAGCCAGGGTACCCCTCATCTCTAGACCTCTTCTGACAACACATACTGAAATATATGCCAGAAGTAATGGCCAGACACCACTCCAGAACCATAAGGAATGGCCCTGCCATGAAGCGTGAAGGCTGTCGCTGTCTTCCCATGCCAACATTCCCATCTGGGGGCCATTTGCAAACCAGACATGCCATGTCTGAATCTTCTAAAATGTGCCTATTTGTCATGCATAGTGACATGGAGAGAACCTGCCAATGCATGCTCATAAGTACAAGACTATTCTAAAATATATTACATTATTGTTTACTTTCTTGTATTCATCATCTTCCCATCACTTTATGAAAATATTTAAAACCAGCTACTTATAAAGTAGAGAGGCTTTTTGCAGCTTGTGCTCCTAGAGCATCAACTCCAAGGTCAGACAAACACATGGTTTGGGGCTTCTAGAAAGGACAGTGTATCACAGCAGGAGGGTGAGTTGAAACAAACGCTCACAGAAAGCAGACAGACCCTGAGAGATCAGGATCCCACAATGTAAAAGCAAGCTCTGATCTAAGGAACTCCACGGGTCCACCTCTTAAAGGACCACTGCACCTCCCACCATTACCATCCTGGGGACAAAAACCATACAGGTTTGGGGAGTCATACACATTACACCCAAACCAAAGCATCATCGCCTCAAACTTAGGTCGGCACTTCGTGGAAAGACAGGCAGATGCAGGCAGACCTCTCCACGTGGTCTTTGTCTTTGAAAGAACACATTCAATGTTCTGCAAGATTATTTTGGGGAAGGACTGTAAAGTCTATTGTCACAATCCCAGCAGCAGAAAATAAAAGTCCTCAAAAGTGTCCCAAAAAGGAAGAGCTGGGGACTACAGGTCCCCACCATTCAATTCTCTCAGTGATGTCATTTGTGTGGCTACTGGCCATTTACTGTCCTGTCATTTTGTACTCCCTTGGGGGCAGTGGTAGCAGCAGAAATAGTACTATCTGCACTCAAGGCAGTCCTCGTAAAATGCTAACCAGCTTCCTGTGGTATTCATAGGGAGAAGGGTAGCTTGTTCAAATCTTGGCTCCACCAGGACAAAATCGTGCGGTTTGGGTTAACATTCTCATCTACGACCTGGGATAGTTATCTGTCTTCATGAATGACTGTGAGGATTAATGACAGCTGTACCGAAAAGTATGTAGAACACTTCTGCGCTCAACAAAAGGGAAATGCCAACACTGACCACGATATGGCCCATTGACACATGTAACATACACGTGTGTTCTTATGTGACCTTGTAACAGCTCTGTGACACAATCAGAAAATCAGCCTCATATTGCACAGAAGAGAAATTGCATCTCGGGCAGTCTTGTGACTTTTCCGGGGAGATGTGAGCAAACATATATTCACCCTACATAGGGCTCTGATAGTAGATTAGAGACACAAAGCCACACATGCCTACCTTAGCGAGCCAGTGAACTTATTGGGATCATGTGCCTTTACTTAGCTCTAATCCTTCTTAAATTACATCAACCTGGGAGTGAATCAAGATACAAAACTCATCCGGGCTATCTCAATAAGCCGTTAGGGAAGTTCCTGCCCTTGTGAAACTCCTGTGAGCAGGTCTAGGAGTGTTTGCCGTGAGTGGCACGTCCTTCCTTATGGCCTTGGCTTCGCTGGAGGTGCAGGTGGCTCTCCAGAGGATGCCCCAGCTCTGCAGGAGCTGCCATGCACACAGGACCATTCCCACTGGTTCTCCTCTAACAATCATTCAGCAGATAATGTTTGGACTTCAGCTACACACCCAGACCTGAGATAAAGAGATGAGTAAATAAGTTCATTTCTGATCCCGTTAAATTTTGGATTACCTGTGGCATCAGTAAGCAGCTCCTTCTAATACAGGGAGGGTAATGATGGGGACCTGAGAGTGGCAGGAAAGCCATCGTCAAAAGGCTCAGCCTTATCTAGGAGGGGAGGAGTCTTTGGTTATAACTCAGGGAGATGATGTTTCTGATGTGGGAGTGTCATATATCAATCTGTTGATTTCATTGGCTAAGGAATAAAGAAACTGCCTAGGCCCCTTGATAGGCCAACCCTTAGGTGGGTGGAGTAAACAGAACAGAAGGCTGGGAGAAAGAAGCTGAGTCAGTGAGTCGCCATGATTGTCCCACTCCAGACAGATGCAGGTTAAGATCTTTCCTGGTAAACCAGCTCGTGGGCTACAAAGATTAATAGAAATGGGTTAGATTAATATGTAAGAGCTAGCCAATAAGAGGCTGGAACTAATGGGGCCAGGCAGTGTTTAAAAGAATACAGTTTCCATGTAATTATTTCGGGTATAAAGCTAGCTGTGCAGGCGGCCGGGTGCTGGGGACGCAGCTCCGTCGCTCAAATTACAACATGTTTCCCAGAACAGTCCTGACCAACATCTATACAGATGAATAAGCATCAGTCTTGTATCTATTCAGAGGTATAACTGCTGGTTTGTGTCATTTTGCCCTTATGGTATTTCCTTTGGACTACTCAGTTCTTGTTTGATCCAGCCTGTATGTGATTCTCTCGGGGACCAGTAGCTTCTTGAGGATGGAGTCGTTTCTGTGTATCCCTGGCAGCCCCTCATCTCACTTGCAGAAGTCATAAGCATATGAACTAAGTCAAAGAGTGATCAATGATAAGTCCCCATGTGCCACATCAGGATATTGGTCTTTTCTGTGTCTCACACATGGCACATCACCATAGTGAAAGAAAGTTAAATGCCAGAAAGGAAGAGGCCTAATGCTTGCTCAAGTTAGAGTCAGGTGACCTCTGGCACAGAGAGACTTTATCTGAAGCATCGCCACCCTGCTTCCCAGCTCCATTTCCACAGGGAGGTATCTAGGCAGTCCCCTCTTGCCAGAAGTTTACCCTGTGTGACTTTGCATAGAGAACCCTCATATCTCAGAGGGGTCATTATCTTATCTTCCCTCATCCATGGGAGGTCAATAGGCCCTGCCTCTTTAGACATGATGTCCTTATCCTGCCTTGTGGCTAGGGACTGGAGTTTCCTTTGGACAATGTGGAGGTCAATGCCAAGTTCCTGGGAAAAAAAATAGGAAACCACAAAAATCTCCCAAGGTCCTGAGACTAGACAGCGTGACTCACAGGGTTGCGTCTGCCTTCGGACACCCCACCCCACCCCCAAGGCTCCCTAAGCACCTCAAGAAGTCATTTCTTTCTGCTCTCCTTTTCCACAGTACGTTCTGATGCCTGAGCAGTGATTGGCTTTCCACTGTTCTGCCATGGTCTACACTATTGTTTTCGGGCAAGGGTTAGATTTGGATTGGTTTTATAAGTTATAAAATGGTAATATATATTATTTGTGGCTTTTAGAGTACCACACAATTTTTCTAAAGAAAGAATAATTTTAGACTCTTCATTGCTATCAAGTAGAATACTGTTTATGTTTATTATACTGCTAGATAATTCTCTAATCTTTAACGGGGAAAACATAATAGTTCAAAATGTTGTAAATCCTAAAATACACTGGTGACGGTAAATCCCAGTTATTTGTGTGTTCATTATTTAACACACAAGCAACTTTGCTAAAAACATATTTACATAATTTTGTATGTTAAATGACAATGTAACATTATCATTTATCATTACATGTTATATGGCATCTGTGAGCTCCAAAAGTCTAACCAAAATTTCTCCCAAACCTTCTTACTCCCACTCAGCCAGGAAAGTTCCACACAGGCTAATGCCTCCGAGGATGGATGAGCTGCTCTCAACCCAGTCCAGAGTCTAATGGGCTTAAATTTCCCAGTCCCTGCACACGTGACTCCCTCTTCCTATAAGTTTCGTTCCCTCCGCTCCCTCAGATCATCTGCTGTCCGGTACAGCTCTTCTGTGGTTGACGTGGTGCTCAGAGCCTCGTCCCCCTACTGGGAGCTTCTGGGTCTGGTGAGCAAATGCAGGTCTCATCAACATGCTGTGTGAGTCTAGCTGATCCTCCTCTGCATTTACCACCAGTCTCTGGCCCTGAGGCAGTGACCCATGGTCCAACACCTCCAAAGGGGAATGCTTGGGCCCAACCGATGGGTCCATGTTAAAACACGCCTGTTCCTCTTCCATAGAACCCGAGTTTAATTACCGGCTCCCACAATAGGAGGCTCACAACTGCCTATAACTCCGACTCCAGGTGACCCAGCATCCTCAACTGGCCTCTTCAGGTGTCACACACATATACAAAGTTCAACAAAATCAAGTGGCATCACTGGAATTTCCCCGCTAGAATGAGTCTCAAGTATACTAGCCATAAGTAGAAACAAACGCTGCCTTGTGTTACTAAATAAAAATGCTTTGTATAAAAATTATACATGTTTGATTTTCTGAAAAGTATCCACTGATTAACAACAGAAAAGAGAAAGATTTGGAGAATATGAAGCTATAAGAACAAGAAATGGGAGTCAGGGAGCTGTCTCAGTGTGGACAGGCGATTGCATGTAGGTCCAATGACTTGAGCTCTATCTCCAATGCCTACAACATGACAAGAGCTTCTAACTTCCATACACACTGACATACACATACCTACATGCTACCCTAATCTGTGCTCCCTGTACATACATGCATGCACACGCACAGACACACATACACGCACACACGGAGTAAAATAAACAAAAGTTTGAAAAAAATAAGGAAATTGCTACCAACAATTATTTTCACATGTTTTTAACAACATAGGAAAATGTGAGATATTTACTTAAAAGCAGGAACATTAGAAAATTAAAGTAAAATTCAGCCAAAATGAAATAGACAGCCTTAGTAATTCTATATCTGACTAAGAAATCCAATTTGTAGCTTAAAAATTATTAAGAGGAAAACTCTATTCAGAGGTCAATTCGGGAATACCAGACTCTTAAAAAAGTAACCACACCAATTCTGTACAGATTGCTGTAAAAAAAAAAAAAACATAAGAGAAAGGGACATTTTATTTAGTTTTGAATGTTGATCTCCTTTGAGACTTCCTCTTTGACACACTTTTTTTAAAAAGGCATGTTGTTTAATTTCCAAGAATTTGGGGGATTTTTTTCTGTTATTACTGTGTTAGAGTTCACAGAAGTTTAACATAATTACTGAAATCCTGAACAAATCTCCCATGAGCACACACATGTGTTTAGTATTATGTGTGTGTATATTTAAGAACTTAAATATCCTATTAGCTTTATTGTTTCGTGGATCCCAAAAGGCTGTTGTGAAGACCCTCTGACTTTCCCTCGGTGGTTTGGTAAGTTACAGAAGGTTTGGGGCACAGGAGTGATATTTTAAGAAAATAAAAAGCATCCTAAGTCACACAAGGGGCACTGAAAGTCAGGAAGCTGGAGAAGAAGTTGACATCAGGAAGGCTCAATAGCATCGTGCAGGATGCTGAGATCTGGATCAGAATAGCAACTATCATGGGAAGGGCGGGCACATGGGTGGATTTCCCGTGTGTTCTGATGGAGAAGATTGCTGTGCAATGGGACATGCATGTGCTGGGCTGATTGCACACTGGGCTCTCCAGTATGCTGCAGCTGGTGAGGGACAGAGCTAGTTCTCATACTCTCGTGGCCCTCAGAGTCAGTTCTCTTGCCTGTTGCAGGTGGCAAGGGGCACGGGGAGGGGGGCATCTTTCTCTCACCCAGCCACCACATGGCAGACTAAGTTGGGGCAGGAGCAGGCTCTCCTGCTCTCAAGGCCCTCCGGGCCAGCTCATCTACATCACCACAAGTGAATGGGTATTTCTTTTTTTTTTTTT
>NC_022020.1:49153531-49154808 GCF_000317375.1 Microtus ochrogaster
GAGGGAGGGAGGGAGGGAGGGAGGGAGGGAAGGAAGGAAGGAAGGAAGGAAGGAAGGAAGGAAGGAAGGAAGAAATCTCCCTTCATTACACACACCAATCCAAATTCCCACTCCCTTCCCTCCTCCCACTCCCTCCATATACCATAACTTCCCACTCTACCACCACATAATCCTCATCGAGGGTAAGGCTCATTGCTTTGGGGAAGGTCCAAGGCCCTCACTACTATATCTGGGCTGAGCAAGGTATCCATCCAAAGAGAGTAGGTTCCCAAAGAGCCAGAACATGCAGTAGGGATAAGAGACATTCCCAGGAATCCACAAGGATGATCCCAGCTAACACCCTAAGCAATAGAGGAGAGGGGGTCTGATCTTAACTTGCCCTGTAGTCAGACTGATGAATATCTTAAATATCACCACAGAATCTTCATCCATGGAAACAGAGGCAGAAACTCACATCAGAGCACTGGACTGAGCTCCCAAAGTCCAGTTGAAGAGTGGGAAGAATGAGAATATGAGCAAGGAGGTCAAGACAATGATGAGCACACCCACTGAAACAGTTTACCTGAACTAATGGGGGCTCACCAACTCCAGCCGGACTGGGAAGGAACAAGCATAGGACCAAACTAGTCCCTCTGAATGTGGTTGACAGTTGCATGTCACAAACAGCCCTGCTCTCTTTGCCTAGGCACCTTTCTAAGACCTCTCTATGTGGGATAGGAGATAAAGTTACATCTAGAATGATGGAGTAAAACACTCAAGTATATCTTACTAGCATTTAGACTGCTGTGGAAAATTCAAGCTTTTTTTAATTCAGTTTCTGGTAAAATTACAAATCACACCTTAATGTTTGGCTTACGGGGTCGTTTCTTATAGATGCTGCTACGGCACTAACAATGGAAATTTCCAGCCCTTTGTTACAAATCCACGCCACATTTCCCCAGGTGGGGGTTCTGGCCCCTGTAGGCACTCTTCAATCCATCCTTGAGCCTGGATCTGGCAAATCCAACTGTCTGTAATCCTATAAGCAGTAAATCTTGCAGTGTTCATGGAAATATCATCTAGTGTGCTACAGCTCTAGAGCTGGGCCAGAGAGAACTTTTTATTGGCAATTAATTACCTCCATCTGTGGGAGAACAAAAGCAAGAACATGCCATCTTCATGGCTCAGAGGAATATTCTTCCTGCCCTTGGGGTGCAGAGGTTATTTGGCTTATGCGAACTACGCAGAACGGTAAAGGAAATGAAATGCTATTTAATAAAAATGTTCACAGTGTCACA
>NC_022020.1:49155619-49158419 GCF_000317375.1 Microtus ochrogaster
GTGGACATGGAGAAGAGTGCAGGCTAGAAAGCAAGACCATCAGTACAGCATGGGTAAGGATAAAACCCACAATCCATTTCGACCAGTAGGTACACATCATCTAACCACATTCAAGAGGCCCTGGAGAAGAGCACAACACGGTCATTCGGAGTTTTGTCACCACAAGTTCTTGTAGAAAAGATGCAATATGATGAAGTGGACACAGTGTGAGAGTTGGAGAGGAAACCAGAAGAGGCGGAGTCGTGAAATGCCTCAACGGTGGGATCCCTGGTTCTGGTACCCACCCCACAGCCGCACTACTCTGAAGCAGCATCACATTTTCCTGATAAGGGTTAATGATAGAAGCATTTCACCTGACATCATGCTGCTAAGGTACTAGGAAGCACCTCACCTTGTCTTGAAACACGCTTCATGGCCCTTACAGCTCTCCCACTCGCTAGGAATCTGACTTCTGGAGACAGACGGACAATAAAGAACACCGAGGCTTTCAATTACAATGTCTCTTCTGGCAGCAGCACAGCTGACACAGGAGATTCCTCAAAGGGCTTAATGCCAAGCCTGTATCCCTCTCTCTAGCGTGGATCCTTTACAAAAGGATGCTAAGTTATGTCAGCACCTCTCCCCAGTTTTCCAAGGATTCATCTGCAAAATGTTAATGGTAATGCCATGTACTTTCTTGTGTTCTTGATGAAAAAGATACATGACTTGATAGCTATAAAAATGCTCCAGGTACCGTGGAGCCACTGAACAGGATGCATTACCTGGGCCAATTGGAACAAAGCGTCAGCTCTCTAGGACCATCCCACCCCACCCTCTGCTGTGCCAGCTGATGAAGGATCCTTTGTGTCCCGTAGATCCTGTAAGCAATGACGTGGGCTTCCTTACATATGCACAGTTAAAGGTCACACACGCTTCCGTGTGTCGCATCTACACACATTTCCACCCCTCTCACAGCACATGTACAATCTCATACATCCCATACCATGCTCATACATCACAGTGTAGACAATCATGGGTACTACATAAGCCTTACACCATTATGTACGTATGAACATGCATTTCCCGTTCATATTTCACATTTGTTTTTTGTTTGTTTGCTTTGTGGTTTTTCAAGATAGAGTTTCTCTGTATAACAGTCCTAGCTAGCTGTCCTGGAACTAGCTTTTGTAGACCAGGCTGGCCTTGAACTCATGGAGATATGCCTGCCTCTGCCTCCCAAGTGCTGGAATTAAAGGCATGCGCCACCACCGCCCAGCCATATTTTACATTTGTAAATGTGCTCATATATCTTCCCTCTTTTTTCTCTCTGTCTTCATTCTATACATTGAATACTATAGCACTGAATCATGGCTGACCCAGGCCATCCATGCTCACCTCTTTTCTGAGATTTTGTAAATGTGGCTCCCATGCTCCCTCCTTATTAGGTCCTGGGTGACTCCATTCCACCCTTTCGGATCCTCCTCAGGTTGTCTCTGTTCCCAGCAATGTCATAACGAGCTTCTCTGTGGCCTTCCACAGAACAAGATGCAAGCCGTGTCCTCCAAAGCCTAGCAGCAGTGCTGAAATTGCTCTCAACTGTCTGTGTTCTTCACACCTGCTTGGGTGTGTGCCAACAACAGTTCTGGGCAGGAGGAAGGAATGGTTGCTTCTCAGAGGAACGAGCAGAAAATCTGCCTTAGCTTTGGCTTAGTTTTGAAGGCTCGGGAAGAAATCAGAAGTACACTTCGGCCACGACTTTGAGCGAAGGAGAAAAAGAGTACTGTCCCTTTTGGCACCTAAGCAACAATGATCAATTCATTCTTTTATAGGGGACACTATGAACAGAAAAAAAAATAGTAGCACTGTGGCTTGAAAATTAAACTTCCTAGCTTGAAATATAGACTATCACATAATTATACACAATGTGTGATATTAATTGTAATTAGAAATAATACACAGTTGTTCTATTGTGTAAGATAATACAGGAAATTATTTCTCTTTAGAATCTTAGCTTTGTCCCTGTTGACAAGCTTCTCCCCAAACCCCCATTCTACTCACGCTGCTGTGATCATTGCACACCTCAAGCAGGTGTTGAAACTTCACACACTACATCATATATTTATATAATTATGAGTCTGTTTTAAAAGATTAACTATAAACAGAAGAGACACGTTTTGATGCTGTGGCATCCTATAAAGGCTGCAAAGATGCCTGGCTGTTCACAATGGCCTCTACAGCCAGTCCTTTTGTGCCTCAGTCTGCCCAAAAACATTTCAGTATCTTATAGGGATTATACAAGGACAATTTTACAAAATAACTACTACCCAAGGACATAGTTATGCTTTCCCAAACTCCTAGATTTCTGGGCCACACAGAATAAATAATTATTTTGATAGAGATGTTCAAAGAATAATGTTTGCCTTTTGGAAAACCGAAAACTCCAGATTCCTCAGTGCCAGGCCCAATGGCTGCCATCCATCCACTTCTAGTATGAATTTAAAATAGTCAAAATGTACTTGAAGATTAGAATTAGTATAATAAGAGCATATCTCATGCCCAAGCAAAAATTCAGAGAGAACATTTTATAAAGGAGAATTTTTCATAAGTATAATGCTGCTAATCACCATTGGACCCGTGAGTCTCTACCTATGCCACCATGGGATTATATTTGAGCCCTAGAGTAAAAGGTAATATAGGACCTTGCAACAAGGTAAAGATGATAGAATTCTGTCCAGATACAGCTGTGATCCCAGCACATAACATGATAAGGCAGGATGATGTCAAGTTCAAGACTATTTTAAATACCTTAGGAAGACCGTGT
>NC_022020.1:49158519-49193723 GCF_000317375.1 Microtus ochrogaster
GGAAGACCGTGTGTGTGTGTGTGTGTGTGTGAGAGAGAGAGAGGGGGGGGGGCAGGCAGAGACAAAGAGAGACAGAGATATAAATATAATCTCTTGGATTATGACCACCATTCTTGTACATGTGTTTTATTTTAGAAAACAGACTTCACAGAGTTTCAGATCATGGAGAGTCACACAGAGCACCTTACAGACCAGTCTCAGAATAACACTGCTTTATGAGTAGTCTGACATCTGGGACCATGTTAAGTTGGATTTTACTTTGGAAGTCCCTGCATTTTATTTCATCGTGAGCTCTTGAGTCAAATTCATTATGGGAATTTAATATTGTGATTGAAAGTTATTCATGTGTATTATCAAAAACATCAACTAAAAAAAAAAAAAGAAAGTCTTTGTGTGCTGTCCAGAGTGTGGATGGCGAGTGGAGCTCCATATAGCACTCGCCCTCAGATGCCCTCGCTGTGGGCTTCTCTCAACTGTTTCTGTCTCCCACTGGTAACACTTAAACATCAGCGATGAATTCTAATTCTGTGTGGAGACAATTGATGCTACCCAGGAATGCCCAGAAAGGAATGTCCACCATGCTATATTTTAGCTTCTACTCCACATTTAAGTTTTTTATCTTCATAACCCTTTGCAGCCAAGTGCTTGACCACAGTGACAAAGCCAGAAGATATGGTTGCCATCTTCCCGTTGGTATTGTGAGCATTTCTCTAGTGTAGCAACTTCTGGGAGAGTCAGCAAAGAGGCCCAACATGTGCGCAGTGAGGACTTGGGTGAGACCTTGGGACTGACACGACATGACCCTTTCTCAGCCAGTCCTGAACGTTAAGTCCAGGCCCCATTACTCTACACTCTTCCTCCCAAATCCTCCCTTCCTATTGTTTCCTGCAGGTTTTAATGTTCCACCTTGCTCATGTCTACAAACTAGCATACTGACAGTTTGTTCTCAATAGCATCCTAGAGCATCAGAAACATTAGAAGCCTCAGAAGCCTGTGGTCTATAAGTCAAGGCAGCCTTGACTGTAGTGGACTGACAGACTGACCCTGGGACCTGTCACCTATATGTGACCTAGAAGAGAACATCTGGTGGAGGATCTGGCACCCTGTTGGTTTCCAGGATCATGTGTAAAGGTTCCTACCAGTCCCAAGCCCAGAAACCAGATTCCCATACTTTCTGTGTGGGCGAGGAAGGAGCCTCCATCACTGTGGGCCTACATGTGACATCTTAAGGGTCTGTGGTCTCAGTCATAGATAGCTCAACAATCACCAGGTTATTAACCATCTTTGCTCCGAGTCTTCTGGGTGGAAAATAGTTTAAACATCTCTTCTTCTGAAGAGACAACCCTACAAGTTTAACTTTTCTGGTTTACCAGATCTTATCTGTGAGCACAAGGACCTCCGTGTCCCCTCAAGGACACAAGCAGGTCGCAGGAGAAAAGACTAAAGATAACTCACACCCAGCAAGGGCACCAGCAGCCTCAGGTGGCGCCCTCTAGTGGTGCAACTCACCTTGAGGCCTCTGCTGAGGGACCATGGATGTACGGGGAAGTCAATACTCCTCATTTCTTGGCAGCAGCTAGAGCTGCAGCTTCCAAGCAGACCTGGGTGTTGAGATTCTTCAGCTCATGACAAATGGCCACTATTACAACTTCTACCCATTGTGTCTGAGACCCCCAGTCCCAAAGACGTGATCAGGACCCGTAGTTTCTAGTCTACAGCTTTCTACCCTTCAGCCTCAGCTCTAAGTCCTTTCTCTGCTCATTGTCTTCCCTGCTTTCATTGCCCAACTGTTCTCTTGAACTTTTCAGCTACTTCTTGATGCTATGGAGGCTGCCACAGTTGCTGGCACTCAGGAGGCAGTGGCTATGGCTTCTCAGTGGCTGCTGATGCTTGTGATGCTGTGAGCCTCCAGCCCTGCATCTCTGCTTCTTTCTGCAGCTCTCTGTGCTGCCTCCTACAATTCTGATGCTGTTGCAACTCCTCTGCTTTCCTGTCCCTGCTTCATGTCATCAGCTCAGCCTACACTATCAAAAGTAAACAAGAAAGACTAAAATAATCTTTTCCCTGGGTCTAACGTTGCAGCACCAGGGAACGCAAAACTTGAGGGTGCCACTTAGAATCTTCAGGTGAGACAAAAAGCCTGCTTCATGAGACAGAAGAGAGTGTTTGAGTCGATCGATCCCAGCAAACCTTGCAAGCAAATAAATGTTTGTTGGTGATCCAGTCATAGCAGTTTCTTCGGCCTACTAGGAAAACTGTAGGTGGCACGGACACCTACAGTTCACTGTGGTCTGTGAGAGCAGAAGAGGTAGAAACGTTTCGGACCACCCTGACTGAGGTGACACTTTCAGAAGCTGCTGTCATTGTGGTCTAGTTTACCCAAGGTATCTATGGATGTCCCAAATATCCACTGTCATCGCAGGAGTCCAGCCGGCCATTTCTCTTGTGCTTCTACAAAACCAAGGCAACGAGTGAAAGTCCAGTGATTGCAAACTAGAGCCAAAGTCCCAACTTCAAAGCCTTTGCTGCTTTACAGGAAAGTGAACAAGAGGCTTGCTGACATTAAGAGCTTAAAGAGCTCATAATAAATAGGAATGTGGTCTTAACCTTGCCTAATACTCTCCCAGGGCCTCAAGGAAAGGGGGTATCAACTGTCCCAGTGTCATTCCTGTCCCACTATATGCCACCCCCATTTTTCAGCTTTAAATAGGTCCACCATGTTGGATCACACGTTAACCGTATCTGCAATGGCGTAGCATACCGGATGGCCAAAGGAGCTGGTGATTAAAACCAAAACCATGAAAACAAAAGCAGCACCATTTGATTTGATTACTTTTCTGAACTGGATTCAGTTTTTATTTTTGCAAAGTGCAGCAAAGACTTGGCCCCCCCTTCAGGGATGGAGGGTGCTGATTAACAGAGTCTTCTGATTAACCGATGGGAAAACAAATAGGAAGGAGACCTGCCAATGCCTCTTCCTTAATAAGCAAGGCATGCAAAGGATCAAAACCAAGTCTCTGCAGTACTGGCCGCGACCATCTGCTGGGCATTCACCAAAATAAGGACCTACAATCATAAAGACAGATCTTCTGCCTGAAGAGTCCCTCAGGGCCAAGGGGAGAGTCATGCTCTGGAATGTTGATCATGTGAAGAATAGGACCCAGGTCTCTGGACTCCTGAGGGCGGAGTCCCAACAGTGACCATCTCCAGCCACAGGACAGGCAGCTGGCTTCCATTTGCACTAACTGACCCCTAATTGTTTCTGCTTCTCTGTTACTCACCGTCGGTTGACCTTGAGCATCTGACTCTGGAGGTCATGCAGAGGAGCTGTGCTCCCAGCATCCCACTGGCTGCGCTAGACAACCCCGGTGAGCTCTGATGATGGACGGGTCACGATGACAATCATTGACTGTGTTGCTTTTCAGGGTCTTGAGAGCCAATGGTTGTTGAAACTAATGACTTTTCTTTGGGGGTCCACGTGTCTGATTGGTGACCTGTGACATCAGGAGGTCAAAAACTCCATCTCAGATCATGGCAATGACACCTTTTGATCATGCCATTCCAAGAGGCCACACACTTTGAATCTGCATGCAGTATCCTTACGTATAAGCAAACTTCAGATGCTTCACCTCCAATCACTTTTCACCAAGCCTTAAAATCAAATCACCTTGCTGCTTAGTCCTGTCAATACTCCAAACCCAACCCCTAGGAAGGCACACTGGAACCCCGGGTCTGTCCATTCACTGGTATGCTGTGTGGCCCACAGCCTGCTTTGATCAAAGAATTGCACTCACACTTCAAATGATCTTTAGGCTTGCCTAAAGTTACAAATGGTGCCTGAGGAGGGATGATAGAGACAGTCTTAGAGAGCAGGAGGGACACTCCGGGGAGGAAGAAGTTACAAGAGAGCTATAGGGAAGACACACTTTTCATTCTCAGCAAAATTAGCTTCTGGAACTGCGCTGTGTAACTAGAATTCTGAACTATTTGTCAATGAGAAGAGACCCTTCCAGAAAGATGTATCTAGACCCAGGGTCTTCAACTGACTTCCCAGATTCCACCCTGCTCCTGGCTTTCCCGTGGGTTCTTTGGTTGGAAAATTGACTAACACATCAGTATGAGATGTTTCTCCTATGATGACTCACTCGCCCACCCCCACCCACCCCCGACCTGTTTTAATCTCCGTTTCTTAGGCTCTCTCACCAAATAAACTCAGGCTCAGCGAAGGGTTTGAGAGCTGAGCCAAGCCATCCAGCAAACACAGGCAGGTCTTTCCCAGAACTCCTGTTATTTTAATAATTGAACTCTCATCAGAGAGTGCTGTCTGACCCTGAAAGCATTCTAAGTGTTTGGGGTTTTGTTTTGCTTTTTCCCCAAGTGATTGAGCTGCTCCTTTGTTCTCTGTAATCATTCGGCAAGGAAGGCTGCTGAGCCCAGATCTGGACACTGAAAGAACATTCTTCAGCTTGAAAGCAGCTATGGGAGCCACCAGGAACCACAGTTCACACCCTCAGTCATGTGGAAGCCATGGTGCAGTTAAAAAGAGACAGCATGTTCACGGGTGCAAATGAACGAAAATGCAGCCAGAAACAAGTTGCAAAGGCATTTGCATGCTGTTAGGGGGTCTGGGCAGCTGAATTAGATGCATATGCATTGCATTGACTGATGCAGGGCAGGAACACAGCATCCATTATTCATGCCCATCACCTCCAGCAGCTGCAGACTACCCAAGCTGGAGAGGCAGAGCTACAGGCTTCACTGACGAGTGCTACAAACATCCGGTCTTCTGCAGACCTCGGCTCCTCAAGGACCCATCCTTACCCAGAATAGTAAGGCACAGGAATGTGTTTGAGATTACCTTTTATCATTATTTTTTTGTGCATAAAAGTTTTAGAATTTTGACAAGAAAATAAACAGGATCTTTTCTTCCGGGAGGCCAACTGGAGACACTTTATTGATTGACTTGATTGCGAGTGAGCAGATTGCTAGAGTTCACACGCAGCCTTGTCCTCAGGAGTACTTCAGCAGTTTGATCACAGGTTACCATCTTGTCCGGAACTTTCCTTGTTCAAGTTCTCAGTGACACAAATTAACTATTATTTTCAAGTCAGGGAACAAGGCAAGAAAACTGAAAACTAGGAATGGAACATATGAATAGTAAGTGGAATCTGATATTGGTAACTTGACTGTGTTTGGCCCTTTGGACAGCTCAGAAAACGTCTCAGTGATGCTTTGTGGGTTGCTCAGAGGCTAAAATCAATCGCAAGACGTTGGGGTGTGAAGCAGCCCTATTATAACTAAGTATGGGCCCTCATCAGCCAAGAAAGTGTAAACAAAAAAATCCTGAAACAGACTCCTCAGCAAGAGGCAATACACAGGGCATATACCCAGGCAGGCTCAGCAGAATAGGAAGTAGCCCCAGAATGTGATAGTTGGAAAGACTTTGCCACTGACAACAACACACTGTCTGCTGGTTGAAAGCAAGAACTTGTGAGTCCCAGGAATGAATTGTGACCCCAAACAACAGACACTTTGGTCTCGATTCTGAACGGATAGAAGAGTATCTGTTAAAGCTTAGACCAACATTTTTAGGATGAAATTCTTCTAAGAAATAAGGCTGAGGAGGTGGCTTGGTGGATGAAGTACTCGTTGCATAAGCATGATCACTGAGTTCAGATCCCCAGAACCCATGTAAAGCCAAACATCACGGCCCACATCTGTAATCTCAGCACTCCTAGGTGAGACGGGAGGAGAGGAACTCTTAGAAGCTCCTGGGCCAGCTGGTCTCATCTATGCAGCCATGAGTAACAAGAGCCTCCATCACAAACAAGGCAGAAGACAAGGATGGATAGCTGAAATTGTCCTTGGGCCTCCACAGGTGCAATGGGGCCATCCATGCTGCATGCACACATGTGCGCACATGTCTACACACACACATAATACATACACACACACACAAACACATCATACACACAAAGATGAAAAAAACTTTTAAGAACTAGCCTAACCACCATGAATACCCTGGAGCACACGAGGAGTTCCACACATGAGCTACGGTGACCATCTGTTGTCCTTGTTCAGTTACCTCTGTGTTCGCCATCACCAGACTGGGCCAATCACGTGGGAAGCCCAACTTCCTGAGGTCTGTGCTGACTTCTTTCAATCTTAATTTACTCCCTGCTTCTCGTCACTGATGTGTGCACTTTGTATTTGTGCCAAGGGCCCTTCATTGCATCTTCCACAAAGGCCTCTGAAAGCTGTTTGGAGACAACAGGGAGAGGGCCCAGCCCTGCAGGGCACAGAGGTCCCTCAGGCTGCCACCAGGGGGAGAAGACACTGTCCCCTGGGAGAGAAGTCTGTACCTGACCCATGCATGGCTTTTATGCTGCAACTAAACCGTACCCAACTTTGAAATGACAAAAGCCTCCATCACAGCTGGCTGTGAGATATTCTGACATCTGTCCTCCTTGCTTCTTTGCCACAGGAATCTTCTGCCCTGCAACATATTACCATTCCCAAAAGTTCAAGAGGGTGTACCTACCCCTCGTTAAGTTTAAAACCTCAAAGCGCAAAATGCCCAATGTAGATAATTAAAGGTTATGTGATTCAATTACAATTATATTTATTATGTTATAATATATTCTAATTATAATAGCTGTTACTATAATTAAATATTTGCTACATGGCAAATGTTATGCCAGCATATCTTGTTATACTTTCATAACAGCAAGTCAGGAAATGTTGCAGCCAATCACAGCCTCTGAGAAAAAGCATCAGCCCTGCTTGGCACACTATCTATATGATGAGCTCTGACTGGGCCTTGCTTTCCTTGTTTGTTTTTTTATCATTTTTTAGTAATTGATTTAATTCATGTATATGAATGCTTGCCCAGAGTCTAAGGAGACCAAAGAGGGTGATGAACCCCTTATAAGTGGAGTTATAGATAGTCCTGAGCTAATATGTGGGTGCTAGAAACTGAACCTAGGCTCTGTAAGAGCAGCAAGTGTTTTAACAGCTGAAACATATCTCCAGAACCTCACTGGTATCATTTATAAATTGGAGATGATGCTGAAATGCCTATGATAGAGAATCCTTGGACGACTAACAATACACATACATGTCAATCACTTTGAGACACTTGGAAGGGCTACAGTGTATCTCAGTGAACAAGCCCATCAGCATGCAGTACACCCATCGCTGATGGTCCGGCAACTGCAGCAGTCCAAGAAAAGACCAAGAACGTGTGTAGGGAAGCTCAACTGTCCTCACCAATAAGCCTCATACTGCTGTTTTCAGATTTCACAGGAAAAAGGAAAATGAAGCCAGATGTGTACTACACAGCAAGCAAGCAAAGGCCTAGGGAAGCAGCTCAACTCACTCTCCAGCCCTGATCACTTAGCTTTCGCTGTCAAAGCATATCCTGCAACAATAAACGTTATCCATCCTATTAAAATAAATTCAATACACATTTGGCTCACATCTGCAGCATGAAACTTATGGGCAACTGGAAGACTTAGTTTAACTTAGGTTGTCGGGCTTGGAGACAGGCAGGCAAATAGTGGTAGGAAGTTAAACGAGGCAGTTAAATGAAGACTACGGCTTTAACCCTGAGAAATTAATAAGAAGCAATGGGAGATGTCAGCTAAATGCTTAAACACACACACACACACACACACACACACACAAAGTAGAAAGTTGGATAGGGAATTTTCTGCACGCCAGTTGGACGCGGATAAGGAAGAGCTGGAGAAAGAAGGTCAGAGAACGTTGTAGCTCAGCTCAGGAATACTGATAAGACCCCAAGGACTCTGAGAATGAGATAAGCGTCCTTCAAACACAGTAAAGAGTGTGCGCGACAAGCAGAATTTGCAAAGCAAAGCACACACTGAGAAAAGCTGTGTCTATGTGCAAGAAAGCCAGGGTCCCCAAAGGAGTGAAGCATGAAAAAAAAAACCAAGGTCTGAAAGTGAGTGAGTCTGGCACAGCTGTGGGCCAGGCCTTGGTCTTGGCTATGAGGCTGAGTTTAGATTTATTCTCTGTGGTTGTAAGGCTGATGAAAAAGTGGTATGCTTGGACTTCTGCCTGGGGAAAGTGCTCTGACGTCTCCAAGAAGACTGGCTGGGAGAGGCAGCAGCAGGGAGTGTGAGGTGGGCTGGAAGTCAAGTGAGGGAGGGAGGCAAGTCTGACTGACCCACAGCTGCTTCAGGGGGAATTAAAAAGAAAACACAGTGTCAAGAACAACAATTAATAAATGGGACCTCCTGGAACTGAGAAGCTTCTGTAAAGCAAAGGACACAGTCAACAAGACAAAATGGCAGCCTACAGAATGGGAAAAGATCTTCACCAACGCCACATCTGACAGAGGGCTGATCTCCGAAATATACAAAGAACTCAAGAAATTGGTCATCAAAAGAACAAACAATCCAATAAAAAAAAAATGGGGTACTGACCTAAACAGAGAACTCTCAACAGAGGATTCTAAAACGGCTGAAAGACACTTAAGGAAATGTTCTAAATCCTTAGTCATCAGAGAAATGCAAATCAAAACAATTCTGAGATTCCATCTTACACCTATAAGAATAACCAAATCAAAAACACTGATAACAACTTATGCTGGAGAGGTTGTGGGGTAAAGGGAACACTTTTGCATTGCTGGTGGGAATGCAAGCTGGTACAGCCCCTTTGGATGTCAATGCGGCAATTTCTCAGAAAATTAGGAAACAACCTACCTCGAGACCCAGAACTACCACTTTTGGTATATACCCAAAGGATGCTCAATCATCCCACAAGGACATGTGCTCAACTATGTTCATAGCAGCATTATTTGTCATAGCCAGAACCTGGAAACAACCTAAATGCGCCTCGACTGTCGAATGGATAAGAAAGATGTGGTACATTTACACAATGGAGTACTACACATCAGAAAAAAATGATGACATCTTGAAATTTGTGGGCAAATACATGGATCTAGAAAAAAAATACTGAGTGAGGTAACCCAGACCCAGAAAGACAAATATCACATGTACTTACTCATAAGTGGCTTTTAGACATAAAGCAAAGAAAAAACAGCCTACAATTCACAACCCCAAAGAACCTAGACAACAACAAAGAGGACCCTAAGAGAGACATACATGGATCTAATCTACATGGGAATTAGAACGAGACAAGATCGCCTGAGTAAATCGGGAGCAGGAGTGTGGGGATCATGGGAGAGGGTGGGGAGGGGAGTGGAGAAAAAATATATAGCTCAATAAAATCAATTTAAAAAAGAAACAAAAAATTAAAAAAAGACAGTGTCCACGGAACAGATGATTGAACAAAGGAAGTGAAGGGAATGTAAATGAGGGTGGTTCTAGGGCGAGCATCTGGGAGGAGTCTGGTGCGCTTTACTGAAAAGAGGAATGGGCCAGCAAGAGTCTCAAATCCGGAACTTCAGTGGGCAGAGAAGTGGCCGCAGCCATCGCAACTGCCATCTGGGCGAGAGTCAGGTCCTAAGCTGGCATTCGAGGGACAGTCCCTATAAGGGGTGGAAGATGTGGCTGGACTCAGGGCTGGGCTGGAAAGCAGAGAGTTACACTTCAGAAAAGACTGGCCATATTGCCTCAGTGAGAAAGATCTGGAACGATGGAGAACCGACACAGGAATGTAGAGAAAGAAAGGAGAAGGAACCACCCTAGGGGATACACCAGAGGAAGCATCCCTGCCTCCCCCGAGAGAGACCAGCCAATGAAAGCTAGAAAAAAACACCAGGCTGGGGCGGTGGTAGAGATGGGGAGCAGGGAGAGATGGGGAGACTGGGTTGAATGGTTGATTGCAGACAAACTTCCGGGTTAGACCCATGAATTACAGCGAGGACAAAAGCCAATAACTCTCTCCTGTTGCGTCAATTTAAGAAGAAAACAGCTCCTTACAAAGAACCCCAGAAGGACTTTTGCTTTGCAGATGTTCACATTTGGGGACGGTCAAATCATTTTGAACACACTGCTTAACCTAAACAGTAGCACAACGCATTATAAACCTGTAGACAAATATAGTATAGTCAAACTTTTCCACTCTTTACTTACCTACCTGTTCTTATAAAGTGGATTAGCTTGCACACTACGTGTCTACTCAGACACCCCAATGTTTGCTATTAAGATGCTGGAAGAACAATCCTTTATGTCTTAGTCTTTGGGACATTCTGCTTATCTATTTGAATTCTGAAGGAGTGAAAATGCTGGCAATTTGCCGGAAATATGAGCATGTTTTTATAAAGGAAAGGGACCCACGGAAAGCATGCTAACACTTGGATTTAGTAAGGAAAAGATTCTAAAGCAACCAACAGCAATGGAACTGGGGAGCCTGCACATGAGCCTATGAATTCCACAGGCCAAACAGGCTGAGTCAGGGGGGACACGGCACCTCCCTTTGCCTTCCTAACGAAGGCTTTTCAAGTGCTGCCGTGTTATGAACGGCTGCTGATAATCGGTGTTCTCAGCAGAGAATTTGTTCTTAACTACTTCTCTTCTGCCAAGGAACGCTCCAGGGCAGCTCTTTAAATCATGTACTCCACAGGAAAATTGGACTCGCTGTCTTCTGGGTTTCTCATGCAGCTAAGATCATGCCTGGGGGAAAGCCAACTGCAGAGGCAGTTTTCTGCCTGTGAGCTGGAAAGTCCCACTGAAGTAAAGTTCAGAAGGTTAGAAAAAGAACCTTCAGAGAGGGAGAGGCAAGTCCACGTGGTGGTGCAGGACAGTCACAGACGCCTGACCCCAACTGGGCTCTGGTCCTCGAGCGGCAGGACAACATGGCGGGTTCTCCCTCTCGTCAGCTTGACTCTTGCTTTCTTCACAGAAAGTCCTCTGTAAATACATGGTAATTTGATTTCAACTCCTGAAAATATCCCTTGTTTGGATTCCAAAAGTTCTTATTTAGTTAAATAGTTCTAAATATCATTTTGATTTTCCCAAGCTTTTCCTTTTAAACATTTGTTAAAAAAAAATCTCACTCACATCATATTGTCAACTGCAAACAACCTACTAAAAACAGACAAACAGAAGAGTTCAGCCCTAGGACAGTGGGCAGCAGGGGAAACTGAGTTTCCTTAGACTGCAGAGGTGACTTGCCAGCTCCCTGGAATGCAAGTTTAAGCACATGGTCTTGGATCGTGTGTACGTATAACCCCAAGTTCAGACTTTAAAGCAAAAAGTTGGAAACTACAGCATACTGTCTGTCTGCCTAGAGACAATGGTGAAACTATCTCAGCAATAAACTGGAAGCCCAAAAGCAAAGAATTTCTTCACAAATGAAGAACTGGAGATGGTGGGAATTTAGGTTTCTATCACCATAGGAAAAACCTGGGGCAGGCAGTAAAGAGAAAGGTTCATTTGGGCTCAGGGTTTTGGAGGTTAACATCCATTTGGCAGGGCATATGTATGTGTGTTCGCACAAGTGTGTGTGTGTGAGAGAGAGAGAGAGAGAGAGAGAGAGAGAGAGAGAGAGAGAGAGAGAGAGAGAAGCAGTGGTATATAATGTAAAAAGCGTGTTAAACAAAATAGCTCATCTTCAGGTCTTCAATCAGGAAGCAAAGGAGAAAGAGCGAGAAGGGGGTGGAGTGTGTGGGTATGTGGGTGTGTGTCTGTCTGTCTGTTTGTGTCCCATCCTTTTTAAGGCATGCTCTAAATGACCTGAACTCTCCCTACATGAGACTTCATCTCTTAAAGACCCCAAGTTTCAGTAGTATTGAGCTGGGGACCAAGGCTGTAGCACATGAGACATTCCGGATCTAAACTATAGTAGACAGCAAGGGAACGTCTTCCTCCTTACACAGCCAGTGCCCCAGATGGACAGGGAGAGGTATGTAGAGAGAATAAATGTGTCAATTCTCTTTTGTTTGGTTCAGGTCTGTTCACGGCTTGTCTAGGACAGGATTTGGCAAATTCTTTCTCTACAGGTAAGAAGTGGGTTATCCTTTGCAGGACGTGGGGCAACAACAGTCCAGGCTGCCTTTGCGGTACAGAAGCAAATACCAAATACACAAGCCAAGAGCCTACCTCTAACGAGTAAAGCTTCATTTACCAAACCAAGCGCCAGGCTTTCTTGCACCTGCCACAGTGTGCAATCATTAAATGGTTTTGTTTTGCCTTTCATATGTTAATTATTAACAAAGGCATTTTCATGAGCGCCTGGAGTTGAATTGGAGGGCCTGTAGGATTGATCTGCTTTATTGGGCCAGACATTGAACTCAGTCCTTGGGAGATGAAAAACCTTGCAATTTTACATTTCTCTATTAAAATTTAGCTGTCTTTAGGTCTTTCTTCAAAAAGAAAGTGTTCTGTTTTATCAAAGGTTCTGCCTGATTATGTGGTAGCAAGAATTTAAAAGCTGCCTCTGAGGTGTCTACAGTGTCAGCTATACTCCTGTTTCTACAGGTAACTGCTTGTTTTAGGAGAAGCAGTCAAATTACTTCAAAAACATACAAAATATTCATTAGGGTTTCCTATTCGGTACTGAAGGAGAACTTCCAGGTCAGTGCAAGCTTCTCTTATAAATAGAAAACCAACCACTAGGCACGATGGATACAAAGCTGGCCTCAGAGAAGACTCTTGGGCTTTTCAGTTTTGTACACTTGTTCTGCCGCTATTCTTTAGTGATCTTTGAAATGATTTCAGTTGACATATTTCTGCTTCTTAAATATTAGACTGAATACAATTTAAATGTTTCTTTCCAGAATAGGAGAATTCAAATATCAAGGGGGAAAAAAGACTCTCAAAACTAAGAAATTTACTTTCTTGGGGCTGGAGAAATGGCTCCGTGGTTAAGAACACTTATTGCTCTTACAGAGGAGCTGGGTTTGGGTCTCAGCACCCACATCAGGTGACTCACAGTCTCCTGTGACTTCAGTTCCAGAGAATTTGGTTCTTTCTTTCTTCTGGCTACTATGGGCAC
This sequence comes from Microtus ochrogaster, assembly GCF_000317375.1. NCBI lineage: Eukaryota > Metazoa > Chordata > Mammalia > Rodentia > Cricetidae > Microtus > Microtus ochrogaster. The sequence continues at coordinate 49,171,447 of NC_022020.1, forward strand.
CTGGCTGCATCTAGAACACATACATACACTCAAGCACGCACACACACACAGGAAGTAAGAATTAAGAGGCTGGTGAAATGGCTCAAACAGTAGACTCACTTGCCGCTAAGTCTGATGACCGGAATTTGAGTCCCTGAACTCATGTGGTGGAATCGGAGAACTGGCTCCTGCGGGATGTCCTTTGTCCTCCCAATAATCACCGTGGCGTGTGTGCACTTGCACGTACAAATGTGTACACAAACACACACATCAAATAAATAAATGCAAAAAATGATGTGGTACTAAAAATAAAAATTAAATCTTAAAAAAGAAGGAATTGGCATTGTTAAGTATCACCATATATTAGTCTGTTTGTTTTTCTGCAGCTTTTCTTTGAGGCCCAGTCATACCCAAAGGAAAATTATAAACTAAGAGACAAAGTTCCTAGCATTCTGGAAATACCCAAAGAATCAGCACCTACTTCTCACTTCCACGAAAAACTAAACTTGCCAAGATAAAGGCAAGCCTGTCTCCACTTATTTAACCCATATCTGAGGAACTCCTACTTGCTTTTAGCTTTATGAAGCTACTTGAGTTGGTCTCTGATAAACAGCAGATGTCCCCTTGAATGTTTTGTAAGGAATACGTACTTTAAAAAAAAAATGACAGACAACCATATACACCCATGACTAAAATGATCTGTTAAGAAATGAAATGGTGAGATCTGGACAGGTAGCTCAGTAAATATGGAAAGAAAATAAGAAGGTAACAATATTTGAAAAGGAACATGGAATGCTTTTTAAAAATTCCAAGCTCAGTTCTCAGGACCTGTGTTGGGCAGCTCATAATGGTTTATAGCTCCTGCTCCAAGGGCATCTGAGACCTCCAGCCTCTGTGGGTTCTTTTATTCCCACATACTTCTACAGATGCGTGCGTGCGCACGCGCACACACACACACACACACACACACACACACACACACAGTTATTTTAAAAAGAAAGAATAACATGAAATTGTCTCACTCAGGCAACACTAGGGGTGAGTTTCTTGACCACTCAGACCATCTTTAACATTTTCACATAAAGTAGCCAGCACCCTGTTCCAGGGAGACCATGTCTTCTCAGCCATCATCACGCTGATTCTCAAGAGAAACTTGCTCTTCAGTTTACACACTCTAGGGAGTCGATGGGAAGGATCCTTTTATGTGTCACAGGTCAAACTGTCCCTGTGAACGGGAGTTGAGATTAAGCACCACGCCACACAAGCAAAGGCTTGCTGCTTTTACATCCAGACATCTTGAGATGGGAGAATTTCCAAAGACTCCCAGAGGACCGAGTCCTCTGTGAGCGGCAATCATCCCCTGAACATTACAGGAAACCCCTAATCTTCCAGTAACCACCACATTTGAATTGCTGTCTGACATTTTATAGATAAACAAACAATGCAATGGCTGATAAGAAAGGCTAACAGCATTCTCCACCTGCCACACAACCTGGACCATTCAAATTTAGACATGACTAGCATCCCATCTACAATGGAACATTCCACAACAGGGCCTGATCCTCCGGGTAGCTCTTTAATCTGTCACTGGGCAAGAAAGAAAGAGAGAGGGAGGGAGGAAGGGAGGGAAGAAGGGAGGGAGGAAGGAAGGAAGGAAGGAAGGAAGGAAGGAAGGAAGGAAGGAAGGAAGAAAGGAAGGAAGGAAGACAGTGAAGTCTGGAGGTTGAAGGTTACAGACCTGGAAGGCTTGAGGTTTGAGGTCACAGACATGGGACATCTGCCATGCTTTTGAACACCCCTGTTCTCCCTTTGACATATGTAGTCCCTTCTCCTACAAGAAGAGGCTAACCACAGAACAAAGAAAGATGATTATCATTGAGAAGAAAAGGTACGCTAAGGCTTCCAGTGCCTGTAAAATATTTTATCGTCTTTCTTCCCTTACTCCTTTTTAGAGGAGTAACCCCAAGAATGCAAACATTACAATTTTATCATATATATGAAATATATACTTTCAGTGGTGGTCAGCGTAACAAAGAAAGATGGAATGAACTAGAGGCACAGTGGAAAGGTGCCAAATTTCAACTGAGAGCAACAGCCCCTGGAAGGACACTCTCCAGTTGAGTTCAGGAGCTGCCCACACACGGGCAGGAGTCCAGTTAGCACAGTGAGGTGCACTGAGAAGATGACAGCAGTGTCCTGGAATGCGAAGAAAGAAGAAAATGATCATCAAAGACAAGAAATACAGCAGTCGTCAAAGCCTTTGTAGGGCTGTGTTCTTGACGATGGAGAGAAAGCAGAGAACTAACAGCCAGAGGATTATATAATTAACCTGTGTGATTACCGCTCTCCATTGCTGCAATGAGATACCTGAGGTAACCAATTTATCAGGAGAAAGGTTTGCTTTGGTTCATGGCTGCAGAAGTTTCAGTCGGTGCTTCCTTTGTCCCATTACCTAGGCCTATGGTGAGATCATGGTGGATGCATGTAGAAGACAGAAGCTCTTCACTTAATAGCAACGAGGAAGATGTCACAGTTAGTGTTAGCTGTCAACTTGATACAGCCTCAAATCACCTGAAGAATGACTCAGTGGGTCTGCGGGTCTGTCTCTGGAGGGATTGTCATGATGGTTAATTGATACAGAAGCATATAGTCCATTATGGGTTGAACCATTCCTTGGGCAAAGTGGTCCTGGGCTGCTAGGTAAGCAGAGAAAACTAGCTGAGCGTGAGTCTGGGAGCCATTCAGCAAGCAAGGCTCCTCAGCAGTTTCTGCCTCAAGTTCCTGCTGAGTCTCTGTCCTGAGTTCCCTCGGTGATGGACTGTGATGTATCATCTAAATAAACCCTTCATCCTCTAAGCTGCCTTTATGCCAGTGGTTTTTGCTGTTTCACAGCAATAGAAAGGAAAGTAAAACAGAACCAGAGAGAGAGAATGGCTGGGGGCACCAGCATCCTTCCAAGGGCAGTCCCGTAATGATAAAACGTCTTTCCACAAAATCCCAACTTCTAAAGGTCCCACTACGCCCCAGTACACCGTGGGCTATGGACTAAGGCAGGTAATCCAAATGCAAGCTTACAGCAATTTACAGTCTCATGATGGCGGAAGAGCGAACACAGACGGTGGGGAGCAGTTATCACAGAAATATATTATGAGTACCTGTTCCATGGTGATGGTGATGGAAATGAATAGGTGAGCAGATTCTGGAGCTGTGCTGAATTAGGGACACCTCTCTAAAGGCACAGTCCTGTCCTCGTGCACAGATGTTTCTGTAAAGCACTTGTCTGTCCTTCTTTCCCCCACCTAGAGACAGTTGCCGGGGCAGGAACAGTGTCTCTGATAAGTGTGTCTTTACTCTCGGTACCACGTCCTTCTATTGCTACAGGGCTGTCCTCCAGGAAGAAGGAATGCCGAATCCAGGAGAGTGGAAAGGAGCGAAGGTGGGTTAGGGAGGGTCCACCGGTAGCCATGGAGATCTCGTGGCAGAGCAAGCCTGCTTACAAGCTTGGAGTAAACTAGGAGAGGGAGGAAACAAAACGCCACAGTCCTCTTTGAGGTCACCCCTCCCTGCAGTGCTCTGAGGACTTCCCACAAGGCTCTACCCCTCAACGTTTCTGCTACCCCTCAGTAATCATTCTGGGACACAAATATTTAACATAGGGGCAAGGGAGACTTTTAAGACCCAAACTACAGCACTCAGTAGTTTCTCCGAAGATGCTTATTTTGGCTCGCAGTGAAGTGCTTGGCCCACGACTCAGGCCACAGTACTGTCTAGAAATGTCAGTGGCTGCAGCAGGGTTTTTTTTGGCTCTGGAGGGGTAAGAGCTAAGGGACATCTTTCTGGGGTGAACTAGGACAGCATCACCTAGAGAAAGTCAGGACCGTGAATTACTGTGAGTCTGGTCTCTCTCTGCTGATAAAGCCACCGGAATTCAGTCGTGTGCCTCCACCCTCATGTCTTTACCCAGCCAAAGGCCTTGTCTCTGAGCACCATGGTCAGATTAAATCCCCCTGCCCATACTTCACAAGTGAGATTAAACTTCAGCATTAGTTTTAGAGGAACAAACCATATTTATGCCCAGCAAGAGGCAACAACCACCCTAGTGTTTTCCTAGTAATTTCCCATTCCATCTGCTCGTTGCCCCTAATAAATGATTGGTAATAATAGAATATCTCTTCTATTTTTTAACTATTCTTGAGATTATAATATAATTATATAATTCTTCCTTCCCTTCCCATCCTCCAAATTCTCCCTTATATCTCTTCTTTGTCTTTTTCAAATTCATGGCCTCTTTTGGCCATTCATTTTGTTATATACATGTATATATAATATATACACGCACAAATATATACATACACATATGATATATACATACATATACATCACATATATACACGTATGATGTATACATGCACATATACATACACACATACACACACACATATACATAAAACCTTTTGGCTCTTTAAAATGTTACCCATGTGGATGTTTCTGTGATGACCATCCTGAACATATGCCTATCTCATCTGGTCTCGGAAGCTAAGCAGGGATGGGCTTTAGGTCTACATCTGTGTGCACAGTGCTCTCTGGAAGGACTTTGGCAGCCAGCACTCTCTGCTCACACTTGGGATGCACATGGCTAATAGCACTGTGGCAGACCGCACTGGGCAGGCCTCCCATACTGGCACGGGTACAAGGTTCCAGCTTGGCACTCTCTTTCCCAGGCAGTGGATGCTCAGCTCTTAATGCAATCAGACCTGGGAGTGCACATATCCTGGTGCCTCCCCGGGCAGAAGAATCTTATACAGAAAGGGAGGGCACATTCTCTTGGGAAAATGGTAATCTAAACGCTTCCATCTTCCTTAACTTCTAGGAAAATGAAACTGGTAGACGCTGAGGGGCACTCGCGTAGAAGAGCTGTGTCAGCTGCCTTTGGGCTTGTGACCCATTTGGACAGAGATCCTGCTGTCAAGGGAGAAGGCTCCTAGAACTCAGTGAGGATCCGGCGTGATTCGCTCCACATCGGCCACTCACACCCGTCAGTGCACTGTCGTGGACAAATGTGTGACAGACCCAGGGTCTTCCTGACAGGGAGATGCCCTACCAGGTGAGATGCCTGGGAACAGGCCAAAGGAGCCCTCCTCCATACTTCAGGTGCCTCCTCACCCCACCCATCAACGCTCTCCTCTGAGTTCATCATTATGAACAACCTTTTAGCATGGTTTTCCTGAACTCCAGGCACCTCTATCCCAGTAGCCTTCAGGGCTTATGACTTCTTCTCCACCCTCCCATCCCATCCCTGATCCCTGGCGCACATTCAGTTAAGGGCCACTAGAGAATCCGTGTGGGAGTGGCCTAGTGGCAGACGGACCGAGGACTGGGCCAGTGCTAGGAAAGAGGTCAGATACTGCCTGTCAAGGAAGGGCTGGACTGCACTTGGGGGACATGCTGAGAGGGGCAGCCAGGAAGCACGGATAAACACCCAGATAAGGGTCCATCCCCCTTGGCAGATACTCACAGGTGTCTGGCTCTGGGATGTGATATAGATGTAGCTCTAGTCGGATATTCCAATGAGATTCTTACCTGAACAATGGGCTAAAACCCAAATTTATATAAGTGATTATGAGCTCCTTTTAGGGTATGTCTGGGTCTGAGCCCTGTGCAGCCTGCCACAAAAGGTCTAGTTCATAGATAATTGCTTTGTTCTACCCCTTCCCTTGCTTGTCTATCATTTATCCTAATTCTCCCCTGGGTGAGATGCTAGGAACGCAACGGAGAATGAAGACAGATTCAGCATTTCCTCATACAGCTCACAACGTGATCGAGAGAAACAAGTAAACAGGCTAACTCAATCTGAGGTCTAGGTGCACAGCTAGCTGGGCCTCAAAGGGCAGGATGTCGGGAGCTGAGAGGTGAGAGGCCAGCCTTAGCTTTGGCAACTCAGAAAAAAAGCCTGAAGGTCCTGGTTTCTGGATGAACTCCTGCAACTCCCATCCCAAAGCCAAGCCTTTCCTGTGAGGCCTGCCTCAGAATTTTCTCTAATATCCCAGGCCCCATTCCAGGCAGAGTTTATCCCCTTCACTGCAATTCCTTATTCTGTGAGTGGTTTGTTTGCTTTTCAAGTGGATGCCTATGCTGAAAGCCTCCCCTCCTTTTGAACGTGTAAGGTAGTGGGACCTTGGGAGATGAGAAAGATTCCCTGGGGTAGGTGAGGTTATGTGAGCAGAGCCTCAAGAGGATGAGCATCCCTCCAAGAGTCTGTGAGAGCTGGCTTTGCCTTTTTCTATTCAATTTAAGGATACACAGAGATGTGTTCAACTTGCCACTCAGGAGGAGGTTGCCACCAGAGCCCTGATGTTCAGAAACCCTGACCTCATAATTCCAGCTCTCCAGCACTGTAAGAAAGAAATATTCGTTGCCAACCTGTGACAACTGGATATAGCAGCCCAGGCTGGTTGAAATACACACCTTGGAAAGGTTAGGTACACAGTCTCCAAGAGGTGTACTTGCCTCAGCACGTGTATGCAGCAACCTGGATGGCAGTGTTCAACGTTCTTACGTCCAAGTTCATCTTTATCTAAAGCCAGCCAAACTCTGTCATCTCACCTCCAATTGTGTCGCTCACTGCCAGATGGGACACAGGCGTACGTGCATCCTTGCTGGCTCCCTGTCGCGTCACAACTCACACAGCGTTCTCACCCACTCTGTGCATATGCCTGTGTTCTATTGGTTATACCAGCTTCCTTTGTCTGAGGCTCAGAAGAAACCACGGACTGGAGAAAATGCTCATGATCGATACCTAGGGGAGAGACGGGAGAGGTTCAACTCTCCTACTGAAAGCCACGCTTGCTGGTAAGAATAACTATGACCTCATTTCTGTAACAAACTTTAGAGATTTCAATTCACTTGAAATACAAAATGTAGGTGGAGCACAGAATTGTCCTATGTTTATTAATGTCTCTATACACTAAGAAAACGCTTACAGAACTTCATCCATACCTCTTTGCTTTTTTAACTGTCTGAAAGAACACCTAGGATGGCCTAAAAGCCTTACATAAACAGCACTGCCCTGTCAGGTAGGCAGTTAGTTCCTCCTACCCTGAGCTGACTGGCTTTGGCTTGTCTCTGCCTCACACCAGTCCTGCTGTCTATACCAGCAACTAACAAGACAACAAAATTGAGTCTTCAGTAAAGCATGGGGGACCCGAGAAGTCTTTTCTTTCCTGCTGAAATCCTGCAGGTTCAAGACAGGCCTCTGTTCACGTTCTGCTTGGCTCAGATCAAGATCCATGACGGGTCTATGAAATCCTTTCTCTGGTTTAGCTCCTGGTGATTTGTCCTTCCAAGTCTTACCTTGTTCTGGGAGGAAACCATGTAAAATTCGCACATCTTATGTTGTTTCCCTCCTTACTCATTGGCTTCCACCCAACATAAACCTCAGCCCTGACTGCCTCATCCTCCAGCATGAGGTTACAAATCCCAGAGAAACATGTATCAAATCTGACTTGCATCTATAGCTCTTTCTTCTGCATTTATCTACCCGACCTTAAAGGTGGCAGAACACACAAGAATCTTGGATTCCCATCCAATTTTCTTACCCAGAAATGTATTCTTTTTTTTTACAAAAAGATAATGTAGCCTTGAGGGTCACAATAAAATTAATAGAAATATAACATTTTAATCATTTTTAAGGATATAGTACGTGATGATGGTCAGTGTAACCTGACAGATAAGGAAAAACCAAAACAGAAATCTTCAACAAAGGTTGGCTTAGATCTTAGTGTTGCAAATTGTTAAATATCCTCTCTACACCCAGTAGAGAACATCATGGTCCTAAAAAAAAAAAAAAATACCTCAATATTTTCTGTGCATTGCATTTACAAGAACAAGCATAGTATGGGTTAAGAAAAACCTACATGAATGCGGTATTTGTCTGAGACAGAGCTGGCAGGCAGGTTTTGCAGAGTTAGCACTACCTGGAAAAGCACTGCCTTGGCAATGAATGCTTATATTGTACACAGAGTACAAACCCACCGCAGGCACTACAGCCTATAAATATCACACAGGAAATTAACATAAAGGCATTTGTGAAGCAAATGTTTATATATCGTTATCCTCCTGAGTAACGAGACTTGGTTTCATCCCCCCAAATGCTAGAGCCAAGGGGGCACGTAAACCCACGTATTGACTTCACTAGTCACAGGAGGGAGGGAATGAACACACTCCCAAATAAATGGAGAGAAAGGGGCTTTTTCACTGCCCTAATATTTATTATCATTCCTCATGCCCAGAAGTGCCACATGATGGAGGTCAGACGTCTGGCCAGATTTGGACTCTGGGCCACAGGGAAGCACAGTTTGCCACTGCCTGAGATTCCCTCTATACCCAGCAGACAAAGATGAAGATAGCCCACACAAGGAGGCTGCCTGTGCATGCACAGGCTTCTTGAGACACAGCACTGACGGATGCAGTCAGTTGAGTTCAGCCTACCCTTTAGACATGTGCCAATTGGACAAAGGAAACTACTTTAATCGTGCTGGTACCTTACATATTGGTGGCTGCCAGAACTGAAGAAGGTAAATGTTCATCCATGTGCAGGAAATGACTACCCCCTAAACTGAGATTTTAGAATTGGGGGTGGGATAGGGATCACCACACAGGACAACCCAAGTGCATAAAATACCCAGGCTGCATATATGAGAGCATCTTTATTTTACTAAGTTGTACAACCTCCCAACTCATTTTGTGTTGTTGACAACTGGTGGACACCAGTCTGTTCCCCTGTGTGACACCTAGGGAGAAGTTGTCCTTATCAAATCCCTCGTGTTTTATGAGTTTGGGTTTCTTATCCACAAACCAGGCAGCAGATGGAAACATCGATTACTGAACTTGATGAGAGATCTTTGCAGGGTTCATCTGGGAGGAAAGTGGGAGTGTCTCCCGGCTGTCCATCAAATCTAAGAGACCATTGATACAGCTTTGTTTGTGTGTTTCTGGGGAAAGTTACGCAGCACCAGCTGACAGTGGAGAAGCCATTGGGGGGATGCAAGGTTGCTCCGTGGAGATATTAAATGTAAAAATAACATGGAGGTATTAAATGTAAACATAACTTGGAGTATGTAAAGTGTTTTGTCTGGGCTACTTCTATTCCCCTTTGTTCATCAGACCTGGTGTCTATCAGACATGGGGCAAACTGTCAGTAAGTCCTTCACTAGCCCCACGGCAGTGCAATACTTACATGTGGTGGGTCAGAGCAGGCCAGTCAGCCCCTCTGCTCAGTGAGTTTAAGAACAAGCCCAAGGAACTAACAGATCATGTGAGTCAGGACCAGCCCTCCAGACAGCAAACACCTGTACAGGGCAGAATCCTGGAGAACCTGATCCGGTAAATCCCCAGGGATGCCTCTTTTGTTTGCAAACAGATTCCCTGAGCTTACTCCCTGCAAATGAAGAACACTTGCCTAAACCATTTCTATTTTAAACAAACAAGCAAACAAACAAAGCTAAACCATGCAAAGGTGCCCCAAATCACAGATGGGAGAACACTGTGGAGGAAGAAGCAAAGGATGCTGGGAGAACATCCTTTGAGATGGGAGTGGTCATTGGGGTTCACATACTTTGAAGCAGAATGTTAATCTCCACTTCTTCCAAGAGCCTTAACCCTCCCCACTTAGGCATGGTTCCTGCAGGAAACTCTCTTTGGGACTGGACTTCATTATCGTTTTGCCCTGAAACCTACTTCCTAAAGTAATCAGTACAGCTATTGAAAACAGACCCCAAACTGTCCAGACTGAAAGACAGGCTGTGTGGGTTGGCCTCACTAACTCAAAGAGCCCAGGCTCCAGGCCCAATGCTAGCACCCCACTCTTGACTTCCAGCTTTAATGTTTCTTCAGCCTGCAAAACTCAAACTGTCCACCCCACAGGGACAGGGGCCGGTTCTTCATCCCGCTTCCCTCTCCAGAATGCCTCACAAGCAAACATTCCGGCCTCCTTTACTCTGCTGGCATAATTTCAATTGTTAAAAGTTCCAGGAAAGCCCACAGCTAACAATGCCCTTCTGAAGCTGCTGCTGCTGCAGATTCCTGCCCACCCAGCCATCTGCAAAGGTTCTCCTCAGAGCTGGAAGCGCTGAAATGGTCTGCGGACTCAGAACATCGCCTTCCCCAGGCAGAGCCTAGTCTTGGTGCAGAGGTCCAGACGACGTTGTCATCACCTAGGTTCTTCTTCTAGCATTTTAAGGATGTATTTGGTGCCGTTGACAGCGCTGAATAAGGAGATCCTTGCCGTTATCCCTCCATGGCCCACTTAGTTCAGAAGTGAGCAGGAACACTGACTCTCCCTGCCTTGTCTTAGTCATTTCTTTCTAGACCTGCTTGGGACTAATAATTGTTCTCCTGTGTCAAATGCTATGATGTTCGCAGGACACTTTTCCTTGTATTACTACGATCCAAATTCACAAACACATTTGTGAAGAGACCCATCAAGGCACAAAACATTTTATTTTAGTTTCATCTTTAGGTTACGAAGTAGGAAAATAAGCTTCTTTGTTGACTTTTGAGCTTATCTTTAAATTTTAACATGAAAATATAATATATATGCTTTGTAATTTTAATGTTAAAATTTAAGTAGATAGATGCATGGGTGGATAGATAGATAGATAGATAGATAGATAGATAGATAGATAGATAGATAGATAGATAGATAGAAATACTTTATACTCATTCAGCATAGTACCTCAATAGATTTTATAGTATCATTTTAAGAAGTGTTTTCAGGCAGCATACGTGAGTCTTTCTTAAAGTGCAGCATATTTGGTTGCTAGAGAAAGGAAATGGCTAAGGATTAGGAAAAGCGGGTGGGAGTGGGTTACAGAGTAGCTCACGGTGGAGCTGAGGTCTTGTGAAGAGCAAGGCACTCCTGTCAGGACCTGCACCTGGGCCGCCCCATCACAAATGGGCTCCTGGCTGCTTGTGAGCAAAGCCAGAGTCACGTGGGCCACTGTGACCAGATGTGGAAGGATCATTGAGCCCTGGAGTGCTGGCTCAAAAGACATGCTGTCAGGAAGGCACAACGATTCGACCTCTGTTCATGGAAGATGACTCAGGAATTTCTGACAATAAACGATACCATGTGGGTGCTGGGAATGGCACCTAGGTCCTCAAAAGAGGGTTAGGGTTAGGGCTAGGGCTTCATTCCTGCTGGTTTGGCACAGATGAGCCTGCTCACCTATGGAGAGCGGAATGAAAACCCAGCAAGAATAAAGGGTCAGTGTCCTGCCGTGGCCTTGGAAGACACACCCCTTAGTAACCTAACTTCTCCTCCTATGAGTTCCTACCCCTAACATTTCCAACAGGCCCACAGCACAGACAAAAAGTCCCTAGATCCACAGGGTCTTTACAGACAAGAGATGCAGATCCCACCGGCATCCTCCACCCTTGAAGCTTGCGCTCACCCTTGAACACACGTGCTTTGAGGGAGGAGTTACGGTTGGCTGGTGAGAGAGCTCAGCCCAGTGCCTCCTCTAATAATCGAGTTCCTCATAAATAAATATACATATTTGAAAACTCATGAGACTTTTAAAAGAACTCAGAGCACACTGGGGAATAATGACCTATGTAAACAATGAGAACGGGAGGCCCTCAAGAAAACCCCAGAGAGTAAGTTGGAAGGAAACCGGTTAAATACGTTAGAATTGAGAGAGAACTTGTGCCGTGTACATTCTATTTTAAAAGAAGAACTCACAGCGAAATGAAAGCGTCAATGAACAAAACAAAACAAAAACAAGTACAGAGATGCCAGGAACTAAAACACTGCCCGAGAACAGGACAGAATGATGGAAAAAGAGGGGTCAATCGAGTTCATTTTGTGTTGGTCATTTACTGTTGTCGTGGGGCCCTTAAGAGTGGTTTGTGTATCCAGTCAATGAGACTCCACTGGAGAAAACTAGCTTCTCTTTTGCGAACTGACACCGAGTGGAGGTAGCTTCTGGCTTAAGCATGTATGTTTGTGTCTGCTTCCCCTCTCGGCACTAGGACCCCATCTGGCTTAGACCTGCATGGGTTCTGCGAGTCCATCTATGTTCCAGTCCTGTTGTGTCTAGAAGGCCTATTTCCTCGGTGTCCTCCATCCTCTCTGGCTCTTACAATCTTTCTGCCTCCTCTTCCTCGGAGTTTCCTAAGCCCTGAGGGGAGGAATTTGTTAGAGACATCTCATGTAGGATTGAGTGTTCTAAGGTTGCTCACTCTCTGCACATCGTTCAGTCCTATCTTTTTTAAAAAAAAAAGATTTATTTATTTCATATATATATATATATATAGTGTTCTGCCTGCATGTATGCCTGCCTGCACACCAGAAGAGGGCACCAGATCTCATTATAGATGGTTGTGAGCCACCATGTGGTTGGGGGGAATTGAACTCAGGACCTTTGGAAGAGCAGCCAGAGTTCTTAACCTCTGAACCATCTCTCCAGCCCCTTTCTTTTTTAATTGAAGAGCTTAATCCACTTCCATTTACTGCAAGTACTGCTAAGGTTGTAATTGCATCTGCCACTTTACCGTTTGTTTTCCTAGATGGCTTAGCTTTTTCTCCCCCTCATTCCTTTCATACTGTCTCCTTCTGTGCCCTGCATGCACCTTCTAAAACAAATTGAAACCCTGTTTACTAAGAAAATACATACGTCAATTCCTATGCCACTAGCAATGTGTCTACTTCTGCTTTTTCCATTGAATTATCAATCATCAGTGAAAAAAAGTAATAAAATTAGTGAACGCAGACTATAAGACAAAATCATTATTCAAGCTGTTAGGAAAATCAGAAGATTCAGTGATTGGGTGTTGTGGAATATTAGTTTAAGATGTGTTACATTCGTGTATGCTGTGGAACATTTGTTTAATGATGCAAAGATGGGTTGTACTCTTTGTTGTTGCATTTGTTTAACTCTGTGAAGCTGTGTTACCTTGACTGCCTAAAACACCTAATTGGTCTAATAAAGAGCCGAATGGCTAATGGCTAGGTAGAAGATAGAAACAGGAAGGGCTGCCAGGCAGAGAGAATGAATAGGAGGAGAAATCTAGGCTCAGGAGAAGAAGGAGGAAGGAGTAAGAAAAGGAGAGAGAAGGATGCGAGGGGCCAGCCACACAGCCACACAACCACACAACCACACAGCCAGCCATGGAGTAAGAGGGAAAGAAAGATATATAGAATAAAGAAAGTTAAAAAGCCCACAGGCAAAATGTAGTTAAAGAGAGATGGAATGATTTAAGCTAGAAAAGCTGGCTAGAAATAAGCCAAGCTGAGACCGGGCATTTGTAAGTAAGAATAAACCTCCGTGAGTTTATTTGGGAACCAAGTGGTGGGTTCCCAAAGAGTAAAAAACCAACTATAACTGGGAGTATCTAAAAACTAAGCCTTAGGCTCAAAGAAGCAATGGACAGCTCTAAGTCTGATGGCCAGAAGATAGGAAAGAATTCTACCAAGAGGGCAGAAAGACTTGCACTCATGACCAGCGCTTGTGTGGTTTTAGCTGCTGCACTTGATTTACCTGAGCCAGTCTAACAATCCATATCTGTTCTCCCAGCATCCCCAGAACACTATTCGCACAACCCATCCTCCACACATTTCCCTGGGAAATGTCTCGCCCACAGTTGCCCTGCTTCCTCCCAGTGTCGTTAGAAAGGAGTTAATAAACTAGCTGTAATTGTTTCTTGGCCATTACAGCACAATATCAGGGACAAGGGACTTTATGATGAAAGGACACATCCCCACTGTGACATTTCTGTTATTATCAGCAGGAAGAAGATCTGGTCCTGAGGATGCTCTCCATCCAGCTGTAGCAGCTGCTGCACCATCACCCCCGGTTTACCCTGTCATGGCCCCAAGGGTCCTTGTCTGCAGGATAATCTCCCTCTCTGCAAAGAACCCATGAACCGTCTCTATCGCTGTCCTTTTCTGACATTTGAAGTTTGGCACTGCCTGAAAGAAGTCTATGCCTTCCAGGCCATAACACTAAAGTTTAAAGGCAAATTCTAGCTGTCCCAAGAAGTCCACCATGAACACTTCTCCTTATTATAAAAGCATATATAAAAGTGCTGTATAGAGAACCCAAGGTAACTAAGGACCACTTTTCCTCTGTGGTATCCATTGCATCCATTAAATCTCATCTAAAATAAGTTATCTGTAATTCCAAACATGGTGGGAGGGTTAGATTCAATAGCGATTCAAAGTCAGAGGATAAATAAAAACATTCATCTTTGGCACAAAAGAATGCCTGAAGACAGGAAGTGGTTACCAGAAGGACATTTCTCTTAAAGTTATCAGATTCTTGGTATTCAGAGAAGACAATTCTAAAGAGGTCATTTCCTTCTGAGAGCCTACATCAAAGACTATGAATCCAGTTTCCAATAGGACCGAATGTTCAGGGCTGCCCACGCTTCCCAGTTATTTTTAACATAATGAAACCAGGTTGGGTTAACATACAATACTCCAGGTTGAAAAGTAAGCTAATAATCTAACATTATATTGCCACTCTAGTGAAACAAGTTTCAGGACAGCAAATTAGGAAAGGGACAATTATAGGATTAATCATGACGAGAAATACCTTGGTTTATAGTTTGAGTAGTTGATATAACTTATAGAGAGAGTATAAGTCAGTGACATCTAAAGTAGAGGAGGTGGGAATGACACCTAGCAGTCGGTGTGAGGGGGAAGTGACAAGTCTATATAGGGGCATGATTGGCCTGAGACGCCCATAGGAAACTCAGAAAGAAAGGCCAAGTATATGACAGGCTACCAATTTAGGAACCATAGAAATTTAAGCAAGAGACACAAATATAGGAAAACCCAGTATATAAATAGTGTCATAAAGTCGGAGAGTGCAGGTTTAGACTCTGCGCAAAGGCCTGGAGCTGGATGCAGTGAAACCACACAAGGCATCCCTTGGTGGCAGGAGCATCATTTTCAGTCTCTCAGCAGGTTTTATACCCGATGCCATCTGTACTTTATAAAATACGTTCAGAGGTGGTATTCCCAATGACGCAGTAAGATTGTGTCTTCTTATCTTAAGGAACGTTGATCATTGTTGACTCTACAGGGATCATCTTGAGTGATGCTTATTAGTGACGCTCATAGCGAGGCCGACGTGACTGTTTACAGTGGTGGAAATGGTTTTGCCCTCTACAATAACCACTAACTATTGGTGGTAATTTAACACTTGAAATGTGATTAGTATAAAATAAAGTCCTGAACTTTTACTATTTCTCTTCTATTAGTGGCTTTTCAAAACCATATATGAAGATAGCTACTGTATTACACATGGAAGAGTGTGTATTTTGCAGAATGATCCTGTGTGTGCTTTATTACATATTCTGCTTTACACATGAGCCCATACACATCTGGACAGATGAGGCAAAAGCCTGGGATCCTGTTTCCTCCCACACGGAAGTTGCCTTCTTCATCTGATGAACAGCAACTGAACTCCAGCCCAGACTCAGAATGAACAGACAGCAGGATGGGGGCTATGTGATCTCATTGCTGCACTAGCTGCCAATCAGAGCAAGGGCCTATCTTGAATTAAAGGTGATAGAACATTAGTAATGAGTTTCATATAATGTAGTAAGAGTAATGATGGGGACTTCAGAATGCTAAGAAGCCAGTGGAAGAACGCTCAGCCTGTTCCAGGAAGGCAGGGGTCTTTGGCTATTATCCAGAAAGATCACATCTCAGTTTTCCAGGACAGTCCTGATTGATGTTTACCGTAGAGGTTACTGTGTGCTCAATATGTGTCTTTGCTTTCTCAGACATGCCCCACACAGGACTCCACAGAATCTTCATGAATCAGCCTGGGAGTTCCGGCTAGGTGTTGCTCCCTGGGAAGGAACACCCTCTCAAGGAGCAGAGTCATCTCTGTGATTCTTTACATCGCTTAGGGAGGTCACCATGACAAGAACTGAGACAATCAGTGACGGATGGTGTGCCTGTTAGGTGCCAGGTAATGGCATCGATATCCTTTCCCCGCCTCCGCATATTGCATCACCTTGTTTAAAATATAAAGGTCAGAGAGAAAACATTTGGACACTTGCTGAAGTTCAACTGCATGGCACCTGGCAGAGACCTGGCCTGGAACATTCCATCCTGCTCCCAAGGCCTGTTTCCACCAGGCCAGCACCTGGGTTTGGGCTCTTACCAAGGTTCCACTACCCAGATTTGGATAGGTCAAGGGTTTACTGCTCTAAGGGATCGTAACCTCGTCTGCACACATCCATAGAATATCCGCAGGCCCTGATCCTCTGTACACAGCGTCCTCATCCTGCCTCACGGTCAGAGACTGGAGACTCCCTCAGAAAAGATAGAGGTCAACTCTTAAGTTCTTGGAGGAAAAAGTCCAAAAAAAACCATGAAGGTCTCCAAGGCCTGCAGACTCCACGGAAGGTGTTTCCTTTCTGACTCCCTGTCCCACTTGAAGGCTCCCTCAGCAACAGCGTTTCTTTGTCGACCTTTGTCTCACAGGCTCTTTTAACTCCCTGTGCCTGGTGTTCATAGGCCACGGCAGGTAGTATCACTTCTTAAAAAGATTGCTTTAACTTAAATCCACTGTTGGTAGTCACATGTGGCTCATGGTGACTCTGTCAGGCAGTAAGAATCTATTTTAGACTCTCCTTCATTCATAATGGATGCCCATTATGTTCATAAGGAAAAAAAACTCACATTTTTTTTCCATAAAAAGAAATTAAATCAATGCAATGGCTTCTTCTCCATTGGCTGCTGAGGGCACCCGTAGGTTTTGGCTATTAAAACAGATCCCAACTTTGTGACTGAAGAAAATGAAGAGTATCTGAAACACTGTTGCTCTCAGAGGATAGATTTTTAACCAGGCCTTGACTAGCCAATCCTGAGAACGTTTAAATCCTCAACTGAAAGGCCATTGAGCCTGTGGTCACCCCCTGGGTTCCCTTGAAAGGATTGCAGAACCTTTGTTCTTTCCCAGGGGAGCAACCCTGGGAAGGAAGAGACGGATTTATAGACTGGTCTTTCAGTCTCTGTACCCTAAGAGCCAGCGATACAAGCACATACATTTCTGTTCTGTCACATATCCTGCACTACCAACATTTCCTACTGATTCCTTGCTTTCTCCCAGGGTACGCATCCCATTCACCATAGTCCATGAACCTTATCAGCAACTGTAGGAAGCTCTAGGAAAGAGCCATTTTAAAAACCGAGAGTGTTTCTCAGAGCACAGTTTTCTAACTTCAGTTCAGGGCTTTCCCAGTCCGTGTGTCAAGTAGTGATATATCAGGGCCAATAATCAAATGACCTTCAAAATCTCAGAGAGGTCCAAAAATGTATGGTTTTGATGTGGCCATTGAGACAGTGGTCAAAAAAGCACTATCCTAGACAGGCTAAAAACACGTGTTTCTATTTTGTTAGTTCAAAAATAAGTACCAAGTTCCTGCAAAAAAGTCTTCTGGGCTACTAAAAAAAATCACAAAACTCCTGGAAACCTTAGGAATCTAGAGCAGAAGACTGGCCTGCAAACTTCCTGGGGATGTGAGTTAAGTTTGTGAGAATTCAGGATGGGACATGGATCATCCCAATCAGGTTTTGCATCAAAAGATTTATGAGAATGGGGGGGTGTGGTCCTGAGAAAGAAAGAGCTGTAGGGCAGGAATCTTAGATGCCAGAAGATAGAATAAATGACACTTTAACTTCTGTCTGGAGTGTCCCCACACATTTTTGCACAGAAGGTAGACAAAAGTCAAGGAAAATCTGTAGAGTTTGCCTGAAGTGAGGGTCAGGAGAGTCCTAGATCCTGCCCTGGGTGTCATCCATTGGCTCACTTTATAAACACACAGAGAAAGCAGTATGTTAATTAAAACCAAGGTTTATGATTGTCTTTTCTCCTTTCTTATGCCCATTCGGTCTCAGGCTCAGGCAGTTGGTCCTCCAGGTTGCCTGGAAACCTGTCTGACAGTCACGGCTAAGATAGTTACTGGGTCTTATTCTGGGAACACTTATACCTGACCTGACTTGATTGAAATTATTGTTATTTATTTATACAACATTTTTGTAGTCATTTGTGTTATCCTGACTACTATGTACCTCCATTTGCAAAACATCTAAAGTAATTGCTTCGTGAATCCAAAAGTTATTATTGCCCACTGAGGGCATTCTGGGTCCAGAAGGAAGCAGGCTGCAACAGTTCTGGTGGATTTGGTAATCACGGGGAATTTTATTCCTTGCCATTTACATTTGGTTTGAAAAAAAATTGTCACAGTTCTTGAATGATAATCTTTACAGCAATATTCTTATCTGTTAAGGTATTTCAGCTATTTGCCTTATGAGATCCTAACAGAATGGCCCACCACTCTGGAAGCAAGGAAAGGGCCTGGATAGCCTCCATCCCATATCTGAAGGGGTCAGTTGACTTGTTTAGGTTAGCTTTACTTAGCCCTAGACATTCATTTTTGTGTATTTATTACAAGTTGAGAATGAAATGTTAGAGATTAATAAATCCTACCAGCTCTCCTCAGACAGTCTAAAAGAAACAGTAATGGTTCTTTGCCAAAACTCTCAAGTAGTAAATTGTCTTTTGCAGGAAATATTTGGTTGACACAGAACCAAACAAATGGCCTCCACTTATTTTTTAATTTTATGTTGAGCTAGGATGTAGATTATTTATGTGACTTTCATGGAATAAATGATAATTTGGCGTTGAAAGATGCAGACACAAGCCTCTGCAGTTAACTAAATAGGAGAGGACATTCGACATTTCTTCTGCTGTTGTTGGGATGGAATACCCTAACTAAAGCAACTTCAGGAAGGGAGGGATTATTTTGGTCCACAGGTCCAGGATACACAATCTTTCATGGCAGCAGGAGCTTGAGGGAGCCGATTACACTGCATCTACAGTCGGGAAGCAGAGGGAGATGAACATTAGCAGTCAGCTAGCTTTGTCCCTTTCCCTCCAGGATCCCTGCCCACAGAGAAGATAGGTCTCCCTATGTCCGTTACCCTAATCAAGATAACCCTTCCTAGGTATGCTCAGGGAACCATCTCTCAGCTGATTCCAAGACTGATTTATTAATATGTATGTGTGTGTGACTGTATAAATGTATGAGCACTTCATGTGTTCCGGGGCTTTTAGAGGCCAGAGGGGTCAGACCCACTGGAATTGGTGTTACGGGCAAATACTGTCCATCATGTGTGTGCTGAGAACAGGACCCGCTCCCCTACAAGAGTGCCAAGTGCTCTTAAGCACTGAGCCATCTTGCCAGCTCCTTCCAGGTGGTTCCAGATCTCCTCAGGTTGACAGTCGTCAGGTTGACAGTCATCAGGTTGACAGTCATCAGGTTGACAGTCTTTAGGTTGTCAACACTACCATCACAGAGTGCTTGGAAATGATGGTTTTGCAGTCACACAAACAGCAGAAGGGAATCTTAATTAGCTTTGAACTTAGAATGCAAGGCTAGGAGCTTGATGTTCCCCATTTCAGAGATTCGGGGATACAGAACAAAAAAAAAAGCTGTGCAATTAGAGACCCAATCAAGAGTCATACAGTTTTCACTGTCTTACCTCTGTACCAGCATGATCCCAAAAGTCCTGGGCCTTTGTAGCCTAGAGAAATGTTCTGTTGAGTATATACAGACCCAGTTTTATCTTCCTCTATTAATTCCAAGGAATTCAGGGAAGACTGACTTTCAAATACAGTAGGACCTAAAGAAATCTTTAGTGAATGAAATGAGTCCTTTTAAAAAATATTAAATAATTTTTGTTGGTGTTTGGACCAGTACTCAGATGTTTTTATTTTCTTTCCCTTTTAAAGGTTAAAATAGAACTACATCACTTCCCCCCTTCCCTTTCCTTTTTCCAATCCCATCTATTTCATGTCCGTGATTCTCTCTTGAAATCATGGCCTCTTTCTCTTTAGTTGCTATCGTTATACACACACTCAAACACACATGCACACACCACACACACACACACACTCACACGCACCCACTCACTCACTCATACACTCAGCAAGCATGCATGCATGCACACACCTAAATATAAAAGAAGTACAACCTGCTTAGTGCATTCATTGTTACTTGAACGTATATTATTTTAGGGCTGAGCACTTGGTATTGGATAACCAATTAATAGCCTTGGGAGAACTCTTTCTTCCGCTCTCCACATTTCTGCATTGCCTGTAGCCTTTATCTGTGGGTGAGGTCCCGTAAGACTTCCCACTTTGTGTATTGGCATTGTGCATCATCAGGGCTTGTTTGGGCAGCCATGTTGTTGAGGAATCACAGGAGAGGCTTCCCTGCCATTGGAGTGATAATTTACTTTTTCCTTAAAAGTTTTAAAAGATGGGCTGAGCTACATTCACAGGGAGAGCATGGCCTGAGCAGTCATGCATGTTTATGCATGTGTGGGTATATGCATGTATGCATGAATTTTGAATTAGAGAAAGAGGGAGCTCTGGAAAATCTCTTTACCTTGCATTGATAACAGCAAAGGTCATTGTGCTGTTTAGTGATCACCATTGTTGAGTGATTCTTTAACAGTCTATTAATATGATCTGTCCTTTGGTACAGGTGTTTTACTTCTGGTCAGAATTTATTACTTTAATTTTACCTGTAAGTTAATGTATTCTAATTTAAAAAAAAGGAAACTACGCCCTCTGATATAACCAAGACACAAGCAACTACTTTATTAGCTCTTTTTAAAGATATTCATGCTCTGTGGCTAAGACCACTAGGTGCTCTTGCAGAGAACTTGGATTCAGTTTCCAGTACCTACATTGTAGTTTTTAACTACACACCAGTTCAAGGGATCCAACATCCTCTTCTGATCTCCCTGGGCGATAGGCATATATGTGGTACATATACAAACATGCAAGCAAAATATACATACACATTAATTTTTTTAACCTTAAAGGAGTCCATGAAACTTTTAGACTTGCTCTTTTTGAAAAAGAAGATGTTGGCCTTGGTGGCACACCACTTTAACTTTGGCACTCAGGATGCAGAGGCATGTGGATCTCTGAGTTCGAGGCTAGCCTGGTTTACAGGACCATTTCTGGTATAGCCAGGGCTATACTGAGAAATCTTGAAACCTTATACAAAAAAAAAAATCTGAGAGAGAAGTTGGCAGACTTCCTCTGTAGTGGCATAAATGAAGGCAGACAGAAATTATAATAATATGTTCATCTTTAATTGGTAAAAGACTTACAGAACCCGTGGTTCCAACGGAGAACAGGAAAGCAGAAGGGGAGGGGGAGAGCACACCAGCAATATTTATTAGTAAAAAATATCCTCAGGCGACCCTGCCCTACAAGCAAGGTGATTGGCTGGGGCTACCCCTACATTCCTATATAAAGTATTTGCTTGCACGCTTGCATAGAATTGTTTACATACAGGGGCTTGGCCATACACATTAATGTGAGTCAAATACTTTTTATAAACTCAATATTCTCAAATTTTTATAGGCCCCAAAATCATCTGTTCAGTTAGTTAACAATTTTTATATACTTACTTCATTAGAAAAGTGTAGTTGTTGAATCTATTGGAAGTTCCAGCAAGTCACCCAAATAAAGACAGGGGACTTTTCACATTGACTTTGCATTGTCACGGGCTGAGTCTAGTATTAGTGTTGGCATTGGAGGTGGTGTGTATTTGAAGAAGCTCTGGTCATCACTTGGAGACAATGACTTAGAGACATGGCAAACTTTAATATCACACTTCATAGGATAATGAAGATTTAATTGCTGCGGTATAATATCCTATCCTATTATGTAATGAAGATTTGGATTGTTATAGGATAATATTCTATTCTTGTGAGGTAGATCCTAAGGCAGAACACAAAATTAATAATGAAGTTTCACCTTTGGAAAACTGTTTTATAGTAAACATCTCATTGTCTATCATTTTTACCCCAACTGGAATTATTTCTGCATACATTAATTCACGGTTTACTGTCTCAGTGAGTCTGAGGCCTGTAAAGGCAGAGAGGAACATTTTCTCCATTTATCCCTCACCACTTGTATTACTCGTTACCTTTCTGTCACTGTGTTCAAACACCATGACCAAAAGCAACTTGAAAGAAAGGATTTTGACTCAGAGTTCCACAGTCCTCATGGCAGGGAAGGCATGGCAACACATGGCAGGAGAAGGAAAATGGTTGATCACATGTTTATCCAGGCACAAGAAGCAAAGGGAGCCAGAAGACAGCAGGGCAAGACTATACATTCTTTTTTTTCCGTTTATTTATTTATTAAAGATTTCTGTCTCTTCCCCACCACCACCTCCCATTTCCCTCCCCC
>NC_022020.1:49194781-49204016 GCF_000317375.1 Microtus ochrogaster
CTAAGGAAGTTGAGCATGAAAGACTATACATTCTTAACTCTGTCCCTAGAGACACACTTCCACCATCAAGGCTCTACCTCCTAAAGATTCCCCAACAGTGCCACCCACTGCAGACCGAGTGTTCAAATACATGAGCCTACAGAGGACAGTTCTCATTCAAACCACAGCACCACTGACTGCCCAGCACAAACGGCAGTAATTCTACAGCACTATATGCAGTGCTATAAAGGTGTTTCTGTGTTTGCAAAGTGCGGAAATGAAACAGAGGATGGTGTAGAAGACTTGTCATTTGAGTAACACAGCAACACGACGAGGCTGTGGCTGACAATCGAGCCTGGCTTAAAGGATCATCCAGGAGTGCTATTTACTGGCTTTCTACCATCAATGCTTCCTTCTACTTTCATTCAGTGCTGCCATTTCCAGAGCTGGAAAGCTCTGTTTTAAGTTCATGGAAATTATGCTGGCTCCGCAGTGTTGCATGAGAGATAACAGAATAAACTTCCTCTTTATATTTCCTAAGGAGTCTGAGGAGTGTTTCGAAAGTTATGAGAATGTTCTTGGCTTTTGAATAGTTGATGCTGTCTCCACCCAGATAGTCCCGATGCCTCCATTCAAACACCATTGGTTGCCAACTGGTTTATGGTTTCACTTAGCGAGGTGCAGAATGAGACAAGAGCTTAAGACAAAACACTGCGACACACACACCCAGACCGTTAAGGCAATGAGAATATCAGAATGTGTTCTGTTCCTTAGTCTTGGAGATTGAGTGCTTAAATTGGGACATTTTCAAGAAAACAATCACAGAAGGAGTTCCTTATGGAAACAGATTTGTGAAGAAAAGTGATCAAAAGCACATCTCACTTTCAATACTCAGCAAACCGTCAGTACTAACTAGTTTTAGAACAGACAGAGGGCCTGGGGCCCTCGTTCTCAAATTCCACCACAGACCGTGACTGCCTCGAGTGCTTAAAGCAATGAATGGCCTCTTGGCACAAATGATCATCATGCCTTAACATATGATTTATTCTACACAAAATATAGTGTAGGAGAAATATGATTTTTATCACCCCGCTCTTGTCTTGAATCTTGATTTTGGCATGCCCGCTATTTATTTACAAGATTTTGAGGATGATTAAGTCAAACAAAAGATCATCAGGGATATATGTAGGAGCTCATCAAGATCTGTTACGCTAGCTGTATTACCCAGAACATTTTATTGAATTCCTGACCAATGGCTTTCTGCTGCATTCCCCACCCAATTTCTCAACTCAGACGAGTTAATGTGTTTATTTTCATAGTTATATGGCACAAAAGCCAACTTGTCTGTGTCTTTCTTTGTTCCCACCCAATCAAGTTAACTCTGTGGCACCTGGCTCTCACTATTGCCCCACCCTGGTGGTGTCCACACGCAATGGACTATGGGGAGGTGAGAAGGGGCAGGCAGCAGCCCTAGCTAAAGTGACCGCTGTCTTACCAAAGGTGAAGGGACAATATCTTCAGCCCAGCATCTCTCCAGAATCTCGCCATGGGAAGGGTTAGCCTGGGGTGGGGCAGGGCGTTTAGATGGATGGAAATAGAAAGGAAAGCATCCTTAAGGATAAATTCAATATTTCGGCATCGTGACACAAAGTTGCTGTCTACAATGTTAGTGCCTGAAAACCACAGCATCGAGTTATCAAGAAGAAAGCAAGTGAGAGAAAGAGAGACAGAGACAGAGATGACAAAGACAGAGACAGAGAAAGAAAGGGAGGGGAGAAAGGAAAGGAAACCATGAAAATAATCTCACAGTTCAGGTAAATTTAAATGTAAGCAAATCAAAATACCAGTCAGGAGGTGTACAGTGGCTAAACTGATCAAATAGTGATATCCAACTATGCGCTGCCCGCAAGAGACTCACAAAGCTCTCAAAACCACAGGTAGGCTAGATGGAAAGGGACAGAGAAACGCTCTCCATGTAAATGGTAAGTCAGAGAGCACAGGTGATTATACTCACACCTGAAAACACAGACTGTAGGTCAAAAGCCATCACATTAGCAAAGGAATCATCATGCAATGCTCGTTTCATCAAGAGAATATAACGTATGCACTCAACAGTGAAACATACCGAAACATACAAACAAGTATTAACCGAACGAATGAGAAGTAAACTCAGTGCCACAATAGTAGGGATTTTAGTACCCCACTTTCATGAATAAATCAGTCAGCTAGAAAAGCTATCAATAAAGAAATACTGGGCTTAAACTGCATTATCTAATCTCACATTACCAAATTCCGGTGGGATTGCTGGTAAGAACATAAAATGGCAGAGCCACTTGGAGGATAGATTTGCAGTTTGGTGCACATGTCTGCAACATGATCCCGTCAACTTTCCTCTAGATAGTCACTCAAATAAGGTAAACAGTTATACTCAGACGGAGTTTTATAGTACGTTTATTAATTTTTGTTAAATGAAATCAAAACATTCCTCAATGCATAGATAAATAAGCAAATTATGGAATTATGCCATGTGCATGCAAATGAGTGTTGTGCAATGATTAAAAAATAAGATTTTAATCCTAAAAAATATGTGGAGACATGTAGGTACCTTAAGTGTATACTTCAAAGTGGAATGTCCACTTTAAAAAGGCTGTATACCATGTGACTCCAACTTACAGCAACCTAGACAAGGCAAATTGGATTGGAAATCTAGACTCAGCGGTTGCTGAGGACCAGAGGGGCATCAGGGAAGCATGAATAGGGAGGGCAAAGGGCAGATTCAGTGCAGCAAAGCTATTTGTTATGATGTTGTAATTGTGGAAATCTAAACTATACACTTACAAAAACCAAGGTGCATTTTAATGTAAATGATATGCTTGTGTTAACAGTAATGTAATGATTGAGGTCCACTGATTGTAACAGTCATATCTCATTAATTCTGTACGTGAACAATATATCAACTGCAGTGAAAGAGTGGGGGGCTGGAGAAATGGCTCAGAGGTTAAGAGCATTGCCTGCTCTTTCAAAGGTCCTGAGTTCAATTCCCAGCAACCACATGGTGGCTTACAACCATCTGTAATGGGGTCTGGTGCCCTCTTCTGGCCTGCAGGCATACACACAGACAGAATATTGTATACATAACAAATAAATAAATATTAAAAAAAAGGAAAAAGAAAGAGTAGGGTATATGTAAACTATATGATCCACTCAATATTTTATAAATCTACCTAAAATAGTCTAAATATGAAATCTATTATTACAAAAATGTGATTGTTTTTGTGTTCTTACCACATTTAACAGGGACAGCATCTACTGATACATTCGTGTCAAAATGAAGACGATAGCAAAAGAGGGACAGAGAAGGGTCAGGGAGGCAGCCAGAGGACTATTATAAGGTCTGCTCCATTCCTACACAGGGGCTAATTGGGAGGAGACGAAGTGGCCAGAAGTACGCCCAAAGTATGGATTTCTCTACACACAGAGAGACAGAGAATATTCACAGCCCCAATAGCAACAAGAGTAAAGGCAAAGTTCTGCTTGGCCTTTGGAATGTTATAAATACTTCTAGAGGAATGTTCAAAAATGTGTTTGCAATCCAGGATTCCAGCCCTGTGAAATGAACATGTCTAGACAGAAGACTCTAAATTCCCAGGTTATCTCAGGGATACTCAATCTTGTCTTTCACTGTCCCGGGTTTCTTCCCAGGAATGCAATCGTTTGTCACTCTCAGGAAAATCAAAGAACTTCTGTTGTGTTCGGGATGGGTGTGAACCAGCTTCATCATCAAGGGGATGTATGTTTGCAGCTATAATAATTGAGTCAGAAGAAAAATAAAATATTTGAAGGTCAAAGAAAGGCATTCCATAGCATTTCATTTCCATTCCATTTTCAATGGCCCAGAGGCCAGAACTTTATAGATACAAGAAAAATCGAGAGATTTATTTTGTCATGTATTTTAAGCCTAAAAACTCCCTTCTGTTGGCTGACTTAAGGGTATTTCACAAAAGCTGTCTTGGAATTTATATACTCTTGACAATATTTCTCAATTTATCTTAATGACTCCCTCCCCTCTCTCCTTCCTTCTCTCTCTTCTTTGAAATATTTTAAATCATGCTTCTTTGCTTCCAGCCATCTGAGGGGATATATGGATTTCTCAGTCTTATTTTATTGCCTAGCTGAAGTCAGTATGTGACCAAATAATATAATGAGAAGCTGATAGCAGCTTCTCGCTGGACTTTGTCAAAGTCTCGTGTGCTTTGTAGTTTCAGTTCCACATGAATTTTCTTTTGTATTGTGGTTCTCCACTCTCATTTGTAGATGTGGCTCTGTGGTGTTTGAATAAACAGCAAAACCAGGAAGGTTCCTGCCCAGCTTCTGACCAGAAGCTATCAGAAAACACAGGAAGGTCACTCCATAGCTCACCCTTCTACCCAGAGGATGTCTTAAGGTCCTCATTATGAGATGTCATTTCTTACTTAGAGGAAAGAAATATCCTTGTCTCTGATTATTCCAGGGCAGAGAATAGATCATGTACAAACAGGCCATGTTAATCCTTCCTCCATTGACGTCCATTGACTCAGACCTGCCTTTCTCCAGGCACATTTCCCCTCAACTACCCTTTCTTCATCCTAAGCATAGAAACACTCAGCTTCAGTTTTGTTTTTTTTTTTGTTTTTTTACTACCCTTTCTTCATCCTAAGCATAGAAACACTCAGCTTCAGTTTTGTTTGTTTGTTTGTCTCACTCATTTCCTTCTGAAGGTTCCTTAGTCAGAGAAATTTTGTACTAATAAATGGTATAGTTTGAATCAGTAATACCACACACAGGATTATCTGTGGAAGCCTTAGCCCCCATCTGGTGGCACCACTTGGAGAAGTGGCAGAAACTTTGGGAGTGGAGGTCATATCTTGGGGGGGGGGTCACAACTTGTCCTTGTCCTTTTCCTCTGTGTCCTTCTACTTCCAGGCCACCACAAATAGAATAGCATCTGCCAAATGTTCTAAACACACTGTGTTATTTTTGCTTTGCTTGAGGCCCAAAGCAATGGAATCAGCCAAACTCAGACTAAACCCTCCAAAATGTGAGCCAAAAATAAATCTTTCCTCTTTTAAGGTTTCTCCCAGGTATTAATTATAACATATAATTATATACTACAGAATACGTACTTCACTCTTATTGACCCGTGTTTTGTTAAAGAAGCCTCAGTCATGAACTCTGAAATATATATAAAAAAATCTTAGCCCATATACATGCAGAAATAAGTTACAAATGATAGACACAGAGAGACAAACATCATAAACTTTTCATTTCAACCATCTATAAGTGTACAATTCAATGTCATCAATAAGGGTTTTATAATCTCTTACTTTAATTGACAGCTTCCAATGGATTTTTTTAAAAATTAATACTACAGGGTCACTCAAATCTATGCCCTTTTTAAACTTTTTCTGCTGTTTTTCTACTTACTATTTCAAAGAGTATAAATCTTATTATAATTCCATGATTTTTTTTCTAAAAATTTAGTATTCTGCACCATATATTTGCACAGTGGGTTTCAGGAGTGATTATTATATATCCTAGAAGTTAATCATCTTGTCAGGACATAATTGTCAGTAGTAGGTCTTGGCCTTGAGTTTCAGGCTGAAGAAAGTGGCCCGTGTAGCAGGGGCCACAGCATTTGGTTTCTTTCTCTTCTCATGGGTGGTCATGTGAAAGTAACTGAACCACATGGGAGAAGAGGGACTTCTGTGGAATGAAAAGCAAAGGCTGAGTTTTCTATGATTCAGCTGTCCTGTGGGAGGGCTGTGTCCTCACAGATAACACGGCCCCCTGCTCCTTCCCGTGACTCTGAGTCATCTTGCCGGTGGCAAGGCATATGGTACTTCACAAGACCTGGTCTTCTTTCTTCTGCCTTTCATGCTTGTGTTGTTTTCCGTCACCAGAAAATTTATTCTATTTTTTTTTCTCTCTTCTACTTCTCTCCCAAGATGGCTTTGTTCCTCTGGTGGGTCCTCATGCTTGAGTGGTGAGTGTTTTGTCCACATCGGCATTTTCCCAACCCAGATTCATATTTTTAAGGAATGAAGCATCCAGCATGGCAGTAGCCAGCAGTCCCAGTTCTTTGGACTTGTAATGCTGAGACAGGAGGGTTGTTTTACAGGAGGGTTGTTTTAGGAGCTGGGCATATATCCAAAGGATTCACAATCAAACCACAAGGACATTGCTCAACTATGTTCATAGCAACATTATTTGTCATAGCCAGAACCTGGAAAGAACCTAGATGCCCATCAATTGAAGAATGGATAAAAAAAAAAATGAGGTAAAGTTATACAACAGAGTATTAGTGTGTGTGTTTTTTTTTTCAAAAGAGCATGGCAGTGAGGTAGATGCAGGAAATGGAAATGTTTGTGAACCACGGCAGAGAACCACTAGCTCTCCCTTTGAAGGGCTTGCAAAGAATGGAAGAACTGTTCTCTGCTGAAGCGAGCCAGGGACAAAAGCTCTCTGACCAAGCAAGGTCCTTCCTTGCTCCCTACCTTTTCACTCACTCACATTCCACTCTTTTTCTTTCTTTTTTTGTTTTAATTTTAAAAATTTACTTTTCACTTTACATACCAGCCCCAATTCCCCCTACCTCACTGCCATGCTCTTTTGAAAAACGTCTCTATCTCCATAGCAGATACACACACACACACATGCGCATGCACACACACTCATGCACACACACATACATACACATACTCAGGCACGCACACACGCACACATACACACGTACATACACGCACACGCTTTATTGCTTGAAACGTTTGTTGATGCTTCTAAAAATCTATCCGGTTCTACAAAATATGCCTTCCTGTCACAGGAAGACATGGACACCGTTAAATTCTCTGGGTCTGACAGGAGGTGGTAGAAATCAATATTTGTCTCTCCGTCTCTGTTGTGAGTCCTTCCTCCCCTATTGTAAGAATTCTCCCACACTTACTCGATAACCTCAGAGATTTGCTCCACAAGCCCATGAATCTCCCTGCTAAAGTTTGTGGCTGTGTGGAGGAAGGTTCTTTTGGATCACTTTTGTCTCTGTTTTCAGTGTGGCAATGCACATGTCACCGTAAATGTACCAGCTTAACCCTTCACCCCTAACTGGTGGAGGCAGCCAGAACCTGCCCTCCTGAACATGCCTCTGGGCCTGAAGATTATTCTGAGATGAATTAGAGCCAGAAGACATTGCAGAATCTCTGAACATTAGAGAAGCGACTCTTTTATAGAGAAAACAGTTAGGCAGGACATCTCCATTGGGAAGTGTCTCCGCACCACGGAGGGAGGGAGAGTCTCGGTCATTACAGGCTTCTCACTGGTGAAGGCACGGGGCCCTTCCCACTGTTTAAGGTGATTCTCTGTCTTCTTTTCACTCGGTCATGCCCATTATCTTGTTCTCCTCTTCACCTTCTTCTATCTGAAGATGGTAATTAAGCCTGAACTGCTTTCTTGGTTTTGTTTGATACCTAAACCTTGTGCATTTTTTCTGTTACTCATTTCCTAGGTCTCTCCCACACCATTAGTAGATAGATGTAATTGTAACACTCTGTTTTTCTCTGGTCAGCCTATCCTTTGGGTAGGTGTCCCAGTTGGGAACTTAGAAAAGTGAAAAGAAGTTTCTCACCCACCAGAGTTCAGTGATCTGGTGCTTGGCAAAGCCCTACAGCCCCACGATCCATCACTGCCAACCTGCACGAAACCCCTTCCTCTTGGACACCTGGGAGCCCACACCCAAGAGTACTGACTCCCTCTCTCCTCCTGCCTGGAAGAACACCATTCTGCTTTCTGCCCTCAGGAGTTACTCTACCCCAGGCACTTCACCTGGCAACAATCATCTTAGTTTTCTTTCCATGCGTGGCTGATTTCTTCATTCACTTAGAGACCTGAAATATGGGACCCCAGCGTATTTACTTCTTACAATAACATCCTCTGGGTCCTCCCCCCTGCCCCCCACCTAGAAGCATATTGGAATTTCCTTCGTTTTAAAGTCTAGCTAATACCCATTGTCTTAGAGTTCCTATTGCTGTGATGAAACACCACAACCAAATGTAAGTTGGGGAGGAGAGGGTTTATTTAGCTTATACTTCCACATCATAGTCTGCCATTGATGGGAGTCAGAACAGGAATCAGGCAGAAAGGAACTTGAAGAGAGAGCTGATGAAGAAGTAGTAGGTAGGTGCTACTTACTGGCTTGCTCCTTATGCCTTGCTCAGCCTGCTTTCTTACAATGGGCTGGGCCCTCCCCCATCAGTCACTAATTAAGAAAATGCTCCCACAGGTTTGCCTATAGCCTGATCTTCTGGAGGCAGATTCTCAGTTGAGGCTCTTTCCTCTCCAATGGCTCTAGCAGGCATTGACATAGAACTAGCCAGGACACCCAATGTGTGAGCATATCCTATTTTACTTATTCATTCGTCCTCCAAGAGACCTGGGTCATTTCCACCTTCCCACTACTAGAATAATTGTTTTCCGGGAGAAAGCAGAACAAAACTGGCTATAAAACTGTCCAGAGAGGTGAGAGTCAGGCACTGACAGAATGACAATTATCCATTCTCTTGGTCATAGCCCAGAGACAGTCATTTTTATCAATGCTAGGGACGACTTCCCCACATTTTTCTCTGTTTATATACAGAGATAAAGAGATACGGATAAAGATAAGAGATTGATGCTTTGTATAAACAATCTCTTGCCGCATACCATTTTTTAGCAAGTCAACAAACTAATGCTCATGTACTATTTAGCTTTGCTCGGGGCCTCCGTTCCATCACGTGCTATGTCTAATATTTTATCCTTCCCACGTCTTTGCAATTCGAGTGCTTCGCAAACGCAACCATTGCTGTTCTGCTATGCACTTTTTGTTTTTCTTTTATTTTCTTAACTCTTAGGCTATCCTATGAGGGAGAGGGGCTGTAACTTTACTAATTATCACCACATACAGAGCAGAATTTCAGTATCCTACAGAATATATTTACTTCAGGAATGATACTTTTCTGTAAAAATTATCTCCTTAACAGCTAAGTATATTGCTCAATTAATGCTATCTTCATTTATGTTCTTTAGTAAGACATTTTTATCATTTTCTTCATTTTAATCATTTTTGGTAGGTACTGTCACAAAGCAAAAAAATATAAGCTTTTCAGTTTAAAGACCTTAATTACCTTATGTTCTGTTCTAGGACTCTCTCTCTCTCTCTCTCTCTCTCTCTCTCTCTCTCTCTCTCTCT
>NC_022020.1:49204116-49213217 GCF_000317375.1 Microtus ochrogaster
GGCTTTCTGACTTTTCCTGCTAGCTCCCCATCTCATTTCCTGCCCTTCTGATGTCATCCATCAGAACCAAACCACAAGGTTCACAGACTTTGAACTAACCTCTAGAAATTAAAGCTAAGGAAACCTTTTCTCTATATGAAGTACTTTGTATCAGGTTATTTGATGAAAGTTGGGAAAACAAAGGCATGATACATTTACAGAAACTTCGTTGCCAGGAAGTCTAGCAGGTTAAATGGTCCCTTTCTCCTTCATAATTAATTACTTGCCTACAGGGTGGATGGATATGGAAACTTCAGAATCTTTTGCTCATCAAAATCTTGCCTGCCACTTCCCGCATCCCATGATCAAGTTTGCCTGAGTCAGCTGTGACTAAGCAGGAGGTAGAAAGGTTCAGACTATCATGTGTTTTCATGTCATCAGCATGAAGTTTTCCTAAGAGTTAAAAAGCTTTAGCTTCTGTGTAGATACTCTTTCCCTCTGTCATCCCCCCCCCCCACTTCCATCTGTCCTGTGGACTATGAATTCTTTTCTCTCCTGTGGCCATTACTACCCTATGAGCTATTCTGTTGAGGTATCCCATTCTACTTGTTAACCCTGTATATACTAATCATCAGTCTTTAAGAGTGATAGTGAGATACAGTTGTCTATGCTACCCTTTCCGGCTTTAGTTCATTTTAAAATAGGTGCTGCAAATATCGTTAGGAAAAGTTTAAGACAATTGAAATAACAGTCATTTTTATTTCATTTGAGGAATTTCTCCTCAAAGCTTTTGAGATTGGCTCAACCTTCTGATCCTTTCCTTCTTGCTCCGATGTCTGGATTTCACTTCTATTCGGACACTGAACCTTGGATCAAGCTTTGAGAGTCGAGCGACCCTCCAGTTTGCTCATGTGTCATGTACGTCCAGATGCAAACAAATGCAGATTCTGTTTCTGCATCTATGGCATGACAGAGAAGTCCAACCCTGTATCTCTGTCTCGTGTGGATGGTTAGTGACCTGTCTCTAGAGAGCTGTGCTGCCTGTGGCTAGGCTGGCCTGCAGCCACCGTCCTCAAACAGCTGCGCCCACTTGCTCATAACTCTTCAAAAAGATTTTCATCTCTGATACGGAAGGCAATAAAGATGGCCGTTTGTTCTGTGCTTGCAAATGTCACTGCACAAATAGGTTAAAGTAAAAACGTGTTCTGAGTCACAATGGTTTTGAACTATTACACTAAGAAAATTAATATATTGATATCGACAAGGTTAATGTCCCCAAACACCTGACTGATGCTTACTTCAAGAAGCAGCAGCTGTGCAAGCCCAGGCACCAGGAGGACAAGATCTTTGACACAAGGAAGGAGAAATACGAGATTACAGAGCCAAGCAAGGCTGATCAGAAAATTGTGTCCTTACAGATTTGCCAAAAATCAAAGCTGTTCCTCAGCTCCGGGGCTACCTACAATCTCAGTTCTCTCTGACAAATGGGATGTATCCTCGCAAATTGGTTTTCTAAATTGCTAACAACCTAATTAGACAGCTTCATATGTTAAAAAAGAAAGAGAAAAAGAGAGATGGGGAAGGGAGGAAGAAGGAAGGAAGGAAGGAAGGAAGGAAGGAAGGAAGGAAGGAAGGAAGGAAGGAAGGAAGGATTGGCTGAATAGATCTTCTCTGAAGTCTAATAGAATTATGCTATGAATCTATCTGTTCCTGAACTTTTTAGTTGGAAGGTCTTTTATTATTCTCCTAAAGCCACCTCCCACGATACATCTAACCTTTCCACCCACCCACACAGTCCTACCCCAACACTACAATTTTGGACAAGGGTATAAAAGCCACACATCAGTTTAGTCTCCTCTGTCCACCAAAACCATTTCCAACCTGCAGGCCGAATCAGATAATATCAGACAAAAGATATTTTCTTTTGCTCCAACCTCTACTGTCTGTATCAGACACAGAACTTAATAAAATTCCACTAGCTCAGATCTTATTGCAAAAGCACCAGTATGAAAGATCAAGCCAGTATCTCCCCTGCAAAACTTACCAGTCCTTTAGAAATGTTCACCAGGGAGCCCATGTTACTGAACCCTGAATGAATCCATGGGAGCCAGTTTCTGATGCAAATGACATGAGAGTCTTTGTTTAGTAAGCTTAAGTTCAGACCACAGATTTCCAACACCCCAACTTCGTGGGTGAGGAGAGAGTGCTGCCCCAGCCTGGAGAAAGGAGAGTTTTTAAAGGGGAAATGCTGCAGTTAAGGGAATCCATGTCTTGGCAACTCAGGATTAGGCAGGGGGAATACAGATAAGAAGATTCTGAAACCATTGGTCAGTTTTGGGGTTTGAAATCCCAATAAAGAACAATAAGTAATTGACAAGGTATCTGCAAGGGCAGGATGTCTTCAGAGACATCTGGACCTCATTAACTTTCATAGCCTTGCTCCTTAGCTCCTTAATTAGGAGAGGAAGGCAAGAAGGCTCCTGGCAGAATCCTAAGGGTCTGTTGCAGGGCAGTCAGGGGTGGCTCAAACTATGGGGGTCCAAGCTAGATCTGGCCGGTTTGGGAGGATTCATGAAGGGGAAGCTCAGCCAGACCCACTGGGCCAGAGCCTGGAGAAGATGTGCAACATCTGACCAGCTAGAGAGGTTACCTGAGGCCTTTAATTACAACTTCCCAAAAAGGCATTTGGGAGGTGTGAAAAGGGACCTAAGAAATCCTGAAGATGAGGCAGGAGGGAGGAAGAAGGGAGGCAGAGGCCTCAGACTCAGAGGCTATAGGGAAGCTGGGACCCTGAGGAAAGGCCACTAACCAGGTAGAGTGGGGACAGCTGCTAATCACACTCTCCTCTTTCTACACTGGCCAAGGCCCTTGATCAGAGAGCCCAGCAGCAGTGTGGACAAGGTAAGCTGTAACAGGAAGGTTGGCACTATGTGCACAGTGCCACAAGCCAGGTGGAGTCCTGGGCATCACAGAGAACTGGGTGACACTGCTGTGGTTTCTAAACCCACCTCCACACACGGGGCTGTGCGAGTATCTGGTGGGGGCTGCAGGTGCCGTTGAAGGATGGTAACGCGGTGAGGACATTTCTATGAAGAGCGAGCCAAAAATGCAGGAATAGTTCAGCCATAAGCAAGGGCTGAGAAAGCAGTTGTGCTGGTTCCAGGGCGCTCAGAGCCACTGGCAGTGCCTTCAGATAATCCCCAAAGTGCTACATGAGTGGGCAAGGACAGAGTTCTTGAGAGAGGAAGAAGATTGAGTTCTTGCGGGCGGGTGGCGCAATGAGGAAGGGCCAGGAAGGGGCATTCAGTGTCTCCCCGCACACACGCTGGGGAAGGAGAGCCAGGAAGACTGCCTGACTACAACACCCCTTCAGGACAACAGTTCAGGGACATCTGAAACACCTGGCAGGCAGGCAGCCACACTGCCCATATGCCGCTTTCAGCAGGTAGGGGCCAGCGCACGGTGGGGGGTGGGGAGAGGTGGCTCCTTTCTAAACCAAAGGAAAAGGCATGTGGCCTTTAGTTCACCTGAATACTGGTGAAATGACAGTGAAGACCACCCAATGACCTCAGAAAGTCCTCTGGACAGTCAGGCAAAGTGTAGGACAGCCAAGAGGTAAGACACTAGAGACACACATTCTCCCACACAAGCCAACCAGGCGGCACTGCAAACTCCAGGGGCTGGCTCCCATGGAGAGGGCTGCTCATGCAGTTTGCTGTGGCAGAGACTGTGACCTGACCGGGAGACGCTGTGCATCAGCAAAATCCATTGCTGCTTTGCTCCTGTCGAGCTCCCATTTGCTGTCATGAAGCCTCTGGCTAATCTGGAAAATACCCAAGCATGGGGGTGTGGTTCCAGGCCAGCTCAGACAGCCAAACTTTTGGGAGAAATTTGAAAATAATAATTTTTTAAAAAGCTATGTTTTTCTCCTTAAGAAGACTATTTGGCGTGAGTAAGCGGAATGTAAATTACCCTGTCTTCAAGAGGAACCATTTATTTCTCCAAAAAAAAGTGTGACCCCAAGAAGTTCCAATCCACACTGGCGCTGACTGGGGAGCCCACTGGAAGGCACTACACTGACCACCACGGCATGGTTTAAGGAAGTCAGAGGAAGCAGTGAGCAATCCAGATGTCATTGTCCCCAGTAGCCCAGTTATGCGTGGCATTATCAGTCTCTGGGGCATAGGACAGGCAGAGGGTGGGAAAGTTCTGAGCGGGGTAGATGGAATCCATGTATCACATCCATCACGCTCGGCCAGCAATTGGTCCAACTTTCTGAGTGTTGATCGAATTGGGAGTGCCTCAGTGAATCGGGAGGGCTTTAGGCTGGGGTTGGGGGAAGCCTATGCTGCAAATATCCTAGACCTGGTAGGCATGGTGACTCACAGCAGAGGATTCAACAGGTAGGCCCAACCCTAGGACCATGCTTCCATAGACAGACTGGCAATGGCAACGGTAATATAGAGCATGCAAGAGCGGACGTCACCCTAACATCCAAATGGGCATCGTATCACAGGAGGTGATCCTTGCTGGCACTGTCCTAAGCACCAGGGTGGGCTCAAAGAAAGACTTCTGATCCTGAGGGGCAGTCGCACTGGCAGCAGATCCAGGAGAGATGGGAGCTGAACTGAGGCTGGGCCATGAATTCGTTCATGTGCGCAATAATAAGAGCTGCTTGTGATCTGTTTAAACCAAACCCACCTCGCCCCCACTTCTACCCGCTGCCCACATGATGGGAAGCAATCCTGAACCCCGAGAGCAAGGGTTTGCTCCATCACTAACTTAAGCTTTTATCTCTCAACCCCTCTGTGATAGACACTTTCCAGGCTGAAGGGACAAAGGGGCAAATGGCACTGCACACTTCACGGAACTCACCTGGTAAAGAATCCCAGTGGTGTGCCCTTAATCCCAGCACTTTGGAGGCAGAGGCAGGTGGATCTCTGTGAGTTTGAGACCAGCCTGGTCTACAAGAGCTAGTTCCAGGATTGGTCCCAAAGCTACATAGAAAAACTCTGTCTCAAAAAAAAAAAGAATCTAAAACTAAAATTAGTCATTTGTGACTAGTTTCAAGGTAGAAAACTAGACAGAACAAACACCCAAGGTCCTGGGGACCACCCACAATGCTTAAAAAAGGAAAATGTATAACTAGAAGTTGATTTTTCTTTTGTTTTTGTTTGTTTGTTTCTCAAGAACAAACAGACAGCCCTGGCTGTCCTTGGCTATCCTGGAACTCTTTCTGCAGACCAGGCTGACCTCAAACTCAAGAGATCCACCTACCTCTGTCTCCTGAGGGCTGGGATTAAAGGGGTGCGCCACCACCACCCAGCAAGAAGTTGATTCTTTAAGGACAGACACACTGCACATCATTGTCTTACCAGGGTCTCAGGACCTGAAATCCTTTGTGCACTGACCCATGACAGATGCAGTAAAGACTTGCCTGGCCAACAAACACATTTTGGTCTGCTGCCTTCTGGATGGTGTAATACTACACCTCAGAAAACAAGTGAGGGGGTACGTGAAACTGGAGAGGGTCCTGAGGTGAGTGGCAGAGCAAATGGATTCATCTAGGTCATAGTATACAAACTACAATTAGTAAGACGAGAATAGAAAAATAATGTAAGAACACCTCCACCCCTAGACAACAAAGAGGACCCTAAGAGAGACATACATGGATCTAATCTGCATGAGAAGTAGAAAAAGACAAGATCTCCTGAGTAAATTGGGAGCATAGGGATCATGAGAGAGGGTAGAAGGGGAGGGGAAAGGTAGAGAGAGGGTCGGAGAAAAATATATAGCTCAATAAAAACAATTTTAAATAAAAGACCACCTCCATGAATGCCAAGTGTGTACTCAAAGCAAGTCTTAGCAGGAGTGGGGGAAGTGTTTGCAGCAGGCAATCCCATGTCACAGGCTTTTAGTTCATGGATTCTGGTGCCCACCTTCATCCCCATCAATTTAATTTGCTTCCAAGATCACACGTAAACTATAACACGAGTGCTGCCAGATTCCCAGGGCATTTCTTCTTTCTGCCTGCATTAGCAGCAGTCTTTAATTGCTTTAATTGAACTCTTGCTTCACATACACAGAGTTGTAAGGGAAACACTGACCCTGCACAGAAGAGATTTCTTCTAGGCCTGTGTCCGTTCATGGACTAAAGACAGATTGGGCTGTGGCACTTGTTTTCAAAATTTGGCACAGTATTAAAAAAGAAATCAGTACCCAGCTCAGGAAAAGGGAAATCAGTCAACTATTTTTCATAAGCAGTGAACTTTGAACTTTCGGTATTAAATTTTTTTTCCTCCCAGAAATAACAGCAATTTTGTTCACTTTGATAAAAAAAAAACTGTTTGGAAGGGCCTCATATTTTAATAGAAAAAAGAAAAATCTCTACTTTTCAAGAACTATAATTTTGAGTGTCCCTGGGGAACTTGGAGTTGAAAGCCAAAAACAGGAATTTTCCAAGCTCAGGGAAAAATCTGGCAGGGCCCCTCAGAGTGTGGACCAACCAATCTGTGCTAATGGATAAACAGAAAGTCCAGAGTCTTTGGAGCCAGAATTCCAGAGAGGACTGGAGTTTCCGCCCCAACTCTGCCTGCACCAAAACAGGGTGGACTCCCTCGCTGCTGGGGAAGCTCATCTCACTGAAGGCCAACAAAAGCCAAACCAAAGCCCTGCTGGAGATTCACCTCAAGTATGGTCTAAGGTACGGCTCAGTTTACTCTGAGCAAAGAGATGCATGAATTATGAAAAATAAACCAATTTGGATTTTCTTTTGCCAGTGTCTCCCTCTGGAAACCAGCCTGGATTTGACTTCAGAATCCTCCTGCCTCATCCACTAGAGTTCTGTCATGGGTTTGCAGCCCCACATTTATCTCCTCAATCCCTTTTCATCTTCAGCAAGCATAGGGATTAGAATAGGGATGATAAGAGTGATTTAGCTTTTAAACAAGATAAACTAAATATTTGAATTCTATACATATCTCCATCAGGGCCTGGAGAGATGACTCAGCGGTCAGAAGCAGGTACTGCTCTCCTGCTTTGTTCCGAGCTCCTACCTGAAGCTGCAGCTGCTTTCAACTGCCCATCACTCTAGCAGATCCAACGACATCCCCTTCCGGTCTCTGTGGGCAGATGTGTAAACATGATACATATAAATTCTCTCTCTTTCTGTCATACGCATGCATGCACACGCGCACGTGCACACACACACACACAGAGAAATTTATTTTTATCATTTCATGTGTATGAGTGTTTTGCCTGCATGTGTATCTATGTACCACATGTACGCCTGGTGCCTGAGGAGGTGATGAGTCTCCATGTGGGTGCTGGGAATGAAACCTAGGCCCTTCGTAAGAATGATAAGTACTCATTATAATTTAGCCAAATCTCCACTCCCCCGAAGAGATAAATCTTAAAGATAAAATAAAACACCTGTTTTCAACAAGGAAAGCAAAGCGCTGCTCTCCTCAAGTGAGCAAGTTGATTTTCCCTTGACTCTCAGGGCAAACCATGAGCATTTTTATTGTTTGACACTGACTTTTTTGTTGTTGTTGTTGTTATCATGGGATTTTAGTACATCAACTAAAGCTGATAAAAAGCAGTTTGATTTTAATACATCAAACTGAAGCTGAGAGAGATGACATAGACAGTACCTTAGTACAGACAACATTAAAACTGCAAACCAGCGTCAAGTACTTCTCACTGTGATAGAGTGGCTGAGGGTGGGAACATTCCTGACTGCAAAGGTCTTCCAGTTGCTCTGTTGATGAATTCCCTACTGCAAGCTAACCATCCTCGATTATCCTACTTTGTTGGTCTTGTTTGTTTTGAATTTGTTTGATTTGGGAGGGGCAGAGAGAGGGGATGAGACCATCTGATGCCTTTTAAGGACACGACAGACTTGAAAATTTCTATACCTGACCACACATGACAGATTGCATCAAGATGCAGGCAGATACTTCCTATTACTGAGGTTTCTACTAACTCTTCCACCCTGGGGACTGTCGGTTACACGCGGGAGTTGTTACTATTGTTCTGTAAAGCAACAGTAGCTGCCCTTTTACAGGACCATGGCAGTCAAGAGTTTAAGTAATGAAGCCAGGCAATAGTGGCTCATGCCTTTAATCCCTGCATTCAGGAGGCAAGGGACAGGTGATCTCTGAATTTGAGGTCAGTTTGTACTACAGAACAAGTTCCAGGACAGCCAGGGCTATACAGAGAAATCCTGTCTTGAAAAAACAAAAAAGAAAAGGGTTTAAAATAATGAAATTTTAAATTTATTTCCTTCAGGTAAAGTAAGGCTCTTGAGATATGAAAATGAATGTCATGTTTAGTCTGAGGTTCTCTCTCTAAACTATCTCAACATGCAAGTGAAAATCTTCCAAAATCTGAAAACACTTCTGGTCTCAAGCAATACAAATAAGAGATGTTTACATGTGCTTAGTTCTAAAGGTGAAAAGACCGATGTATCTCCTCACTGTTACTGTGCTGCTCCCAATAGGGAGCTCGGCTGAACCTCTGGAATCTTCCTAAGGGTTTACCTAAAAAGTGGGTATTCTGTAAACTTCTACATCAAAAACAAAAGTTCTTGTCGAATTTTAGTTTCATGGGGAAAGCAGGAAAGTGTAATATTTACATATTTCTATTGCTTGATTTGTTATTTGATCTAGAGCTTCAATATTTAAAATAAGATAGTAAGATGAATTATCTCACATTAGGCAAAATTCAAAGCCCAGGTTCTGCAGTTTTTAATGTTGCGTGACTTCAAGTTAAAGCAGAAGGAAAAAAAGGAAACCATGTTTCTTTCTATAAGGAAGTCTTGCAGTATTGCCAACAAATAAACCGCGAGCCAAACAATACTTGAACCTGTGATCAATTATAACACTGATTACAGGAAGTGACACAGGACAACACCAGCATACAGCCACACATTCATGGGATCACTGCACGCAGACATGATAGGTACATGCCTATGGACAACTATTAGTATTCATTACATCTGTGTAGCTGGAAAGGTCCAAATGACATGGACCAAACTAGTTGTTTATGGAAATCTTCATCCTCTGTCTTTGGGTGAGCAATGATTTTCTAGAATTTCTGCAAAGAACAAAAAGACTGGCAGA
>NC_022020.1:49213762-49214876 GCF_000317375.1 Microtus ochrogaster
CTACCATATGTATTTAGATGCCACAGGGACAGCCTTTCATATCTGACCACAGGCCACACAATTGTGTATGTCTTCCATTGCTACCAGAAATGTAAGTGAAACATGGAGGCGATTACTGTAGTTCATTTCCTGGAGCTTCTCTACCAGGTCTGTCTTAGGACTTCATTAACTGTGACCATTGAGAGTAGATAGAGTCAAGGGAAACCCACATAGCCCAAAGGAATTACCATAAAGTCAAGAGCTATGATACTTCTGTTTTTCTTGGGACATTAAGTCATCCTGAAAGTCTTTTAAGTCCCTGGACCCTGAAATGAACTCACTTTCTATCTTATTTCCAATTTTAACTCATTTTCCCCATGGGCCTTCCTAATCAGTGAAGTTCTTCCTGTCCCGAGTTTGCCACATAGGCTGGGAGCAGAGGAAGAGTTTCTGGATACATGACATTATAGCCGGCACAACAGTTCAGAGGATCCCATGTTTTTAAAAAGGAAGCAAACAAAATTTCACTTTGTACCACGATGACGGAGCTGCCTGGGGCCTAGGCAAGATGAATTTCCAAATCAAAAGCTCTTCCCAATGCCACTCAAGCTGGGGAGAATGGGCTGGGACTTGGCAGGAGACAGGGCATGGGGATGAGTTCCCCGAAGGGCATTGCTTCAAATCAATCTTCCAACAAGCACTACACTGCTATCACCTAAAAAGTCAAAAACCAAGATTTTCCAAAGGACCAGAGCTGTGTTCTAGAAAGTAACTCATAAATATTGACAGGAATATCACCCCCACATGCTAAGAATTAACAGCATAAAATGAAATATTGGAACATCTGGTCAAAAATGACCAGAAAGAAGCAAAGCAATCCAGTAACAAAGACAATTGTCAATCAGTAGATACAGACCCAGTTAAAAAAAAAAAATAGACGTAGCAAAACTGGTCGGGCACAACACTTAGCGCCACTGTGACTGCAGAATGCAGGCTAGGGGGAGCATAGTGCCTACCAGATAAAGAGACACATGGAGTAGAGTGGATACAGACAATACAGGTGAATCACCACACACTGAGGCCGAGTAAAAGAAGCCAAATCAAAGGGGGAAAGCACATACAATTTAACATGCAT
>NC_022020.1:49215706-49232176 GCF_000317375.1 Microtus ochrogaster
CATGTGGGTTCTGGAGATCACACTAAGGTCATCAGGCTTAGTGGAAACCACCCCCAACTGCTGAGCCATCTCAGCAGCCCGTCCAATTCATACACTTTCAAAGACCACAGATGACTTGCGTATGTCAAGTATACATCAATAAAACTATGTGTTCCTTTACAATTTTATTAACCGAGAAAAGGCTGCCTAATATCTTTCCACTCTCAAAGCCCTATCATGTCCTCTCCGCAGGGCCATGATCCAGCAAGAGGAAGGCAGGGCTTGCCAAGGATGCTCATGAAGATGTCACTTCTTTCGCCCAGCCGTCTTTCCCATTTGAAGCATTTGGCTAAACCAACCCCACAGACACAAGTCCTAAGTGCCTGACTGGAAGCATGGAAACTCAGCTAGAAACTGGAAACTCAACCGTACAAAATCACCACAGAAATAGTTTTACTTTCTTTTTTAGGATATAGTTCCTGACATTTTTTTTAACAAGTTTAATGTTACCGTGACCAGGTTTTTCCTAAATTCTGACAATTGCAATCCATAGTAATCTTAGATCCAGTTGGTAGCCTGTGACTATCACTCAGAAGAAACCCATGGCACCTGGATTATTCCCAGCCCACGTTTACCTCTGAATGTTTATTATTCCCATTAGTTAGTCTTTGGATCTGATCATCCAAAGATCTGAAATGCAAAATGGTTTTTGATAAAAGCAGTGTGTTGGTTGGATTTCAGATAAGGGTACCCTAACAATGAGGCCTGAGAGTATGGAGCCCAGGGCAGGCAGCTTCATTTAGGAGGACAGAGGGTACAGGAGTCATTGCCAAGAAAGGGACTCAGAAAAGGGGGCAGGAAGAGATTTTAGAGGTAGGGGAACAGCTAAGGACAGAGAGTAACCAATGGACTCCATGACACAGTGGCTGCCCTGTCGATAACAGCAGTCACAATGGTAAAAGTTCTCCTGAGGGCTGAGGGGCATCAGTGGGAAAAAAAGAAAAAGAAGCCAGCAGGAAACTGACGCAAAGATGGACTTCCCACTGCAGAGGTAGCACAGTGACCCATTCCAGCAAGCATGGGGACTAAAAGGACACTTTGGTTTCTCCCAAACACTAAGGGGAATGTGTGACATCATATGGGGAACCAATATAAACAGAATCAAGCAAAAAAAAAAAAAGCCCTCTATGGGGAGAGATAGTTACATGTATTGAACCACAGCATTGCAGGTCCTAAATCTTCTTAGGTTCTTCCCCCCTCTTCCCCCCGCCCCACACCACTCCCTTCACTCATAAGCAAATACATTCATTCATAGGAATGTCTGTGCTAAGGGCCAGAATCAAAGGAGTTGATAAGAAAAAAAACCTATAATTCAGGCAGGATTTTACACATTTACACTGATCACAGAAACAGCGAGTGTGTGAGCTGATTTGGTTCACACCAATCATTTGTAAAGTAAGCAACTGTAGGAAGACCACGCCAGGAGGGGAGCTAGAAGCAAATGAACGGCCCTACCAGACACAGGCCACCCCCTTTTAACTCACTTCTGATCCACTGAAC
This sequence comes from Microtus ochrogaster, assembly GCF_000317375.1. Lineage (NCBI taxonomy): Eukaryota > Metazoa > Chordata > Mammalia > Rodentia > Cricetidae > Microtus > Microtus ochrogaster. The sequence goes on from NC_022020.1 coordinate 49,217,246, forward strand.
CCTGGACCAGTGAGGCGATAGGTGTTTATCTTTGGAGTGCGTCTGAGTCCTGGGAAGGAAACATTTTCGTTGGCAGGGACTGTCTTGGGGTTCAGTGCTAAGTATCCCCTATTAGATGAGAGGATGGGAAACTCGACGCGAAGATGAAGACCAGAAACGGAGAAGGGAGGGTACGAATCACCTGTGGCTGCTGGTTCTCTCTGCATTAGCAGCGGCCATCAATAAAGCCGGCGTACTTTCAACCGAAGAGACAACTACATTAACGGAGCTCCGCGAGCCACTTTGATGAGCATGAATAATGTTTTCAGTTAACAACCTAAGGACTGCATCTCCATTATCGGAAGGGTTTTTAAAATTTATCTCCCTTAAGCATTACCGAAAGCATCTCCAAGCCGGAGAGGTCTGGAGACTTCCGCAGGTACAATCAAGCCATGAATAATGCACACAACTCAGGTTGGCCCTTCCTTTCATATTTCCTCTCCAAAAGGGCCATAAATCACCTCAGTAAAAGTGCATTTCTTTTTTAAACTCTTATCTAAGTTACATCTCTGTGTTTTTGACTTCACGCCACTGATATGGAGGGAGTGAAATCGGTGCCCTGCTCTGCAATGTCATCGCCATGTGCTCAGCACTCAGTACTTCTAGCAAGAGGAGGCTCCCCCAAAGTAGGAGAGCAAACATTATCTTCTCCTTTCTCCGAAAAGCTCACTCTCTGTGTTCTGACCCAGGTCTATAGTCATAGGAACTGATTTTCTTTAATGATTCCTTTCTATAGAAGATGGCATGGGGTGGGGGTGGGGGGGGTAAGGGAGTCTCTTTTATTAAATACTCAAATGTAACCATGCACGGTTTATCCTATTTTCTACACTCTGCAGACTGGGTCCTGTTCTCCATATGGTGCTGGGTTTGCAGGTGTACAAATGGAAGTGTAAGGGACCCTGGAGGTTATGCAGATTTCCATAGAGGCTTGCACAGGGGTTCCAGGAAGCTGCTAAGAGCACTTAGCAAATGTCAGGGATGGAGTCTCTGCAAGGTGGCTATTGTATGATGCCTTAAATATGAAGCTCAAGATGATATGGAAACCTCAGAATGTTGGTGATCCACCATGGAACATCCATCAAGGAAAGCTGCAGGCACACAGTCAAGCCAGCCCGAGAGAGAGGCTATGCCTGCCGCAGATGAACTGGTGGAGCTACCCAAGGCCGTGGGAGCCCAGATGCTACCACCAAAGCCCAAGATGCCAGACAGAGTTGCACCGTTTGTTTACCTCATAGTTTCATTTTCTTTGCCTTGATCTACCCTTTCCTTGCTGGGATCCCACTCATCTCTTTTGAAATGTTCATGTTTATTCTCTGCCACTGTGCAGAGACCCCAGGGGCTGCAGCTCCCCTGAGTCATCACCTGGGCGGGGTCGACTTTTCCATGCTGGGTGACACTTTTGAGTCATCCCCGCATGGGCAAGTATCCCCTCACCCTAGAATGCCTATGAAAAGCTTGTAAGTAACAGGATTCTAATCATCATCCAGGGAATTGCCAGATTCATTTGCTGGTATGGAGAAAGAATAGGACACCAAGGAAAAATAGAGGCTGTGTTGAGGAGAGAGAGAAAGAAACAGCTTTATTCTCCCCAGGGTAGGAGAGGCCTAAAATCCACCGTCCACTCAACAGGAATTGGCTTAAATATTCTGTAGGTCTCCTGGCTAAGAAAATCCACTAATGTTGGTACACATGTGGTTGGTACACATGAGCATTATTGTGTTGCTCCACAGTGTCTTCTGGGAACAGAAGCCACCATCCCAGGCCAGTCTGAACCAGTCTGAACAAGTGAAAACCGGTCTTAACCTGTCTGGTCTGGTCTAAACCAGCATGAGCTGGCCTGAACCCATCTGGTCCCGTCTAAACGGTCTGGTTTAGTCTAAGCTGTTCAAGACTGGCCAAATATGACATACAAGACAAACATGATGCGCTCAACAAACACGACACATGTGACAAACATGACATGTGCGACAGGCACATGTGTGCCCGATTCGACACACTACCAGACGCAACATATGCCCAATATGACACGTGTGCCCAATTTTGGCCGACACGTGTGTCCGATCTGACATGTGCGTCTCAGTTCACGCGTGTTCATGCATGCTCGACCCACAGGCGTGTTCACTCGTGTTCGCACATGTTCAACCCACGCTCGTGTTCACGCATGTTCACGTGTGCTAGACCCCACACATGTGTTCACGCGTGTTTGATTTTGACCAGCGCACATGTTTGATCTGATGTGTGTGTTTGATCTGGCATGCATGCTCGATCTGACATGCGTGTCGGGTCATGAAAATCAGGCGTGCGTGTTTGAATGGGCACATGTGTCAGAAAGGGCACGTGTGTCTTTGTTGTGTTTTTTTGTCATCATTTTTTTCGTGTTTTTTCATCTGAATCTGTCTTTAGTGCTCAGAAGATATATTAATTTATAAACTGTTTGGCCTATTGCTCAGGCTTATTATTAACTACCTCTTACAACTTAAATTTATCCATAATTCTTATCTATGTTTAGCCACGTGGCTTGGTACCTTTTCTCAGTAAGGCATTCTCATCTTGCTTCCTCTACATCTGGCTTGGTGACTGACTCTCTGCCTTTCCTCTTCCAAGAATTTTCCTATTTTGGTTTGATGTGGGAGTGACTTCTTTCTAATCTGTTGCTTTCATTGGTTAATTAATAAAGAAACTGCCTAGGCCCATTTGATAGGCCAACCCTTAGGTGGGTGGAGTAAACAGAACAGAATGCTGGGAGAAAGAAGCCGAATCAGGGAGTCGCCATGATTCTCCCACTCCAGACAGATGCAGGTTAAGATCTTCCCTAGTAAGCCACTTCGTGGGCTACACAGATTATTAGAAATGGGTTAGATCAATATGTAAGAGCTAGCCAATAAGAGGCTGGAACTAATGGGCCAGGCAGTGTTTAAAAGAATACTGTTTCCGTGTAATTATTTTGGCTATAAAGCTAGCCGGGTGGCTGGATGCAGCCCGCTGCTGTGGAGCTGGGAGGGAACCTATACTTCCTACCTGGCTACTGGCCAGTCAGTTCATAATTAATATAAGCCTCTATATGTTTCTTTGGGACAGAATAGCTACGGGACCAGGTGGGACACTACACTAAACCTACCAATATTTGATGATTTTTCAGCTATACAACACAGCTATATTGAAAGAGGACAAATGTGTACAAAGCTACCTTGATACATAACATCCAGTTCATAATCGTTCTCGAGAGCTAGAAATGTCCTAACTTGCCTGAAAATCCCACACCATTGCTACACCTGTCCCTCTGAAGTTTTGCATTGTGTGTGAGCACCTGGGCCTAATCTTGAAACACCATGCGATCAATCTGCTGGGCAGAAAATTCCATAGCAAAGTGAGGAATGCTATAATCTAACATGAAGGTCTATGTTCTCTGGTTCTAAACTGTCACCTCTCCTCGGAAAGCAGCAGTACCTGCCACTACCGTGTTCCCTGAACCACGACAACAAAACAAAATATGTGACTGTTATTCTTCGTCCTCCTCCATTATCTGTGAAAAAGAGAAGAGATTGTAAACGTCTGTATCAGACAGTGCCTACAACAGAGCTCCTAGCGATGCTACCCGAGTGAGAATCTCAGAGAAAGAGACAGAGAAGTGAACATGATAGAAACGCTTGGTGCACATCACAAGGCCGTCTGAAGCCAGCTGGTGTTGGGAGCAGCGAGACCCCAGATCCTGAATTTCTTGTAATCCCCTGATCTGAGTGCCTACCGCTGCTCTGAGCATGAGACCTTCAGGAGTTCCTGATGGCAGGAGAGTGGTTTCTGGTGGGTTTGGCTGGGGCGTGGCTATCTCTATATAATCTGCCCCTGAACACAATAAAGGTGGCATTTTTGGGGAATTCAAGGGTGACCCGTGTTGCCGTCTCTCTGTCTGTGTGTGTCTGTGTATTTTAACCTCCAGCCGCTTGCCTGAAGCTCACGAACTGGGTAATAAGGCACAGAGCGCAGATACGGGGGCACAGTGTGCAGCAAGCTGGTCCTGCTGCTGTATCTCAAAACTGCTTGAAGCATGTAATTTGCCCTATCTATGGAGAATTGCCCAGAGTTTTAAACACCTTCTGTTTTTATGGAATTAGAAGCAATGTATAATTTTAAACTGAGTGAGAAGGGACTAAAGAGATGGCTCAGTGGCTAAGAGCACTTGCTGCTCTTGCAAAGGACCTGGGTTCGGTGCCCAACAGTCACACGGTGGGTGACTCCCTTCGTAATTCCAGTTGCTCCAGTTACAAGGGATCTGACCCCCTCTTCTGATTTCCTCAGGCACTCGGCCTGCACGTGGTGCACAGATACATACACATGCAGACGAAAACTTCTTGTACATAAAATTAATAAATAAATCTGAAAATCCAAAAAGCTTTAGAAGGCTCTTCTAAAAAATAAATAAAATATAAATAAGCAAACAAAAATAAGCAATAACAGTACAAAATCTGGCTGTGTTTTCTCTGAAAAGTTATAGCTGTACTGTAAAATCTGCTGCATTTGACTTGAAATACATACTCCATTTCCCTGTCCCCTCAGCTTTAAGAACATGTCGTCTTTTCCCAGTTTGTAAGTTAATAATTCCTGCAGTCTGATGAAGGTGGAATTTTTGAATGTGTGTTTGTCTTTTTTCTCTAAAGATCATGGAGCATTATATGAGTATGGGAGAAATAATTTGTGAATATCCCGTCCATAGTGCTGTGCTTCTGAAGGACACAGCTGGACGGTGATACCACCCAGCGAGAAATGGCTACCGTGTTTTAAGAACTGTATGGGAATCACTATGCAGCTTTCCATGACCTGATCTGAAGCATTCTTTCAGGGACTTCACGGGGAGACACTCTTCTGCAGTAAGTGGGTAATAGCGCGCAGGTGGCTGGCATGGAGAAGTGCATTTGCACTGAGGATAGCTGCCCACCAGGAATGGGCTGCACTCTTCCCTTACCCTCTTCTCTCCTGGGTGCTTGCTAGTAAGCCCTGCCCACCCCGCCCACTTCCCCCACACCCACGCACACATTGGGTAAGAGATGCCTCTAAATGGTGATGACTCAGAGTAGCATCTCCTTTAACTGGGGACACAGCAAGGAGGGAGCAGCCAGAAAAGTCAGCACATGCTCTCCAGTGGTTCATTCCTCAAGGATCAGTGAACTAGGGCTGGCCAGTCCGAGCTGTCTCTTCCTGAACATGGGATAGTTTTCGTTTGCCGAAACCATCTAGTTTTTACCCCATCCAGATCTTTTAGGAGAGCAAGAGAATATCCGTCGTCTGGATAAAACAAGTGTCTTTCTATTGCTGAAAATACTGAAATAATTTTGGTTTCAATGTATAATCGTTTAATTATAGTACTTAGGAACAAAAACACCACTTGTGGTCCCAAAATAATAACTATTAAATAAGATAATAGGACAAACTATATCTGAAAGACAAAATGTCTTTTCTAGACTATGGCAACGCAGAATTCTTTGTGACTAGTGTTTGTGAACACCCATTTATCCAGGCAAGAAACTTTTTACAGGGAAACATTTCCCAACAAATTAGCTGAAAATTCGCTCCGGGCCTCCCTTGTCAGCCTGCCTGTGCTGTGGTTTTATGATAATTATTGCCTGTATCATCAATTTGTATTTACTATATTCCACTCTTAAGTGAAAACTCAGTTTACTGCATAAACCACAAGAGCCCCTTGCTATTCTTCTCGATCCAGCATTAATAATGTATCTTGATTCGATGTTCGTGAATGCAAGTGCATTTACAAACTGCACATTAACCATCAAGGCCTCCCAGGCCTCCAGAGAGCCTACTACCCTGGCAGCCACAGAAGCAACAGAGATGGATCAGCCGGGCCCTAGCGCAATAACTGCCCGCTGGCCACCACCCATTAAAACCCACAGTGGTGGCAAGCTCCCCTAGCCCCGTGGCAGACACTGAGACTCTAACTAGGTTGGCTCCTCAAAAGGAGGCATCCTTAAATAATTTTCTCCAGAATGTGATGGATTGTGTTGTGGCCATGGGAAGCTGAATAAAGCAAGGGAGGCACCGTAGACATTTCACTTGAAGTGAAAATACCCCCTGCAAATGAAGCCCTCCCCCAGCCACCCGCCCACCTCGGCCTCTATTTTCCCACCTCAAGACGGACCTAATACTTTCCCACTCCATTTTCCTGACTTGAAATAGCATTCTCTTGTTTCTGAGATTTTAGGAAAAGGTGAGAGTGCCACGCAGGCTGTGTGACTGGTGACCCCTACCACCCTCCCGCTCCCGCTCCCGCTCCCGCTCCCGCTCCCGCTCCCGCTCCCGCTCCCGCTCCGCTCCCGCTCCCGCTCCCGCTCCCGCTCCCGCTCCCGCTCCCGCTCCCGCTCCCGCTCCCGCTCCCGCTCCCGCTCCATCACCGCCATTCCTATGAGCTCTTGGGCATCAACATTATCCTTTAGTTTGTACATCGTGCTGCTTTGCTCTCTTTTCTCTACCCCTACCTCTTTGCCTCCCTGTCTATCCCTCACCATCTCCCTCCCCCGTCCTTTTTCTCTCTTGTTGGAAATCCAGGATTTTAGAGGTAGCCATCTCGGGGAGGGGGATGCCATTTATAAGCTATGCCCTGCAATGGGTTTATCCCAACTTGTAGCAAACCCATGGGCAAAGCCAGGAAGATGCCTGTCTTTCAGAAGTCTTGTGGCAATCAGATGATATCATGTGTGGCAGCGCCTGGCAAGCTTGGGCCATGAGTTTGTTTCTAAGTTCTAGCTTCCCCTGGCCTTTCTTCCTAGGTCCCATTTCTCTGTGCAACTTGGCCTGATCTGAGATAACACATTCTCTAGTTAATACATAAGGACATAATGAGTTCTTACCTTCTTTTTATGTTGTCTTGGCATCCACTTCAGTCTGAACAAGTCCTTTGGAAGCCAGTTGTCCATACCCCATCACTTCTAGACTAATCAAAATCTCTCCCACCCACCCCCATAAGGCGATTTATGATATAGCCTAAATGTCCTTCATCCAATTACACAAAGCCCAGTATAGCCCACAGCTTCCACTATAGCAAAGCCTAATGCCAATACTAGAATCAGATGACAGTGGTCTCCACTTCCCACCCGTTTTCCGTAGGCTGGTCAACCCTCCACTTCTATGGGAAAGTCGAGAACAATAATTGTGGGCACCAGTAAACCATAGTTTGACCATCCCCCTTCTCTGCATCCTGCTACCTTCGGGCTTTCTGGTGGCCCTACAGCTCCCCTTCTTTTGCCCAAACTGGAAGGAAAGCAACCCTTCTGTTGTTGTTTTCTTATGTCCTCAGCTCTGTCTCTCACCACGACACACACACACCTGAGCCTGACCTGCTCTTCATCCGGCTCTCACAGAAAGCAGCTACTGAGGCTGGATATTCTACAGGCAGACCCTGAGGCCAAGCCAGGAGGAATCACCACAGATGACAGCTGGAGACAGCAACCCAGCAATTTTCTTGCTTATGTGAGAATTGTCCTGGCTGCCATGAATCCAAATGCCAATGTTGGGAGAAATATGACAAATATGTGTAATAAAGATAGTCCACCATTCATACTCTTGCCATTTATCTCAAGGCTGCCTTACCCTGATTCCCAGATTCAAAATATTTTAAAAATCCAGATGAACAAAATGATCGCAATCTCCTCAAGACATCCATAAAGTACAGTAGTTTATCCTGTTAGCTGTTAAATGTCACCGAATTCCATGGGACTTAAGGAGTTAAACTCTACACTGGCGATGACATTAGATATTTAGCAGAATTATCTGGATGGACCCATGATTTGGAGATGGTTTTATGGCCACTGAGATAGCATATGGGATATGTCATAGAATGGGATGTGTTGGTTTTCGTGTGGGAAGAAGCATCTCTCTCAGTGCCCTTGCTCAGCTACTAATACTAACTAATTTAGAAGACCTTCACCTGGGGAGGATACCTTCTGACCATCTGCCTGCAGATGACTTCAGAGCGGAGACCCATCTTGGGCCCCTCCCAGTAAGTTAGTGGGGAAATCTCCTAAAGGAAGACAATATCCAGTTGTCTCAGGCAATTTTGTTTCTCTAAATAATGAATGTCTAAGTAATGAAAAAATAAGCCCAAGATGATTTCCCTAAGCTATGAGTGGCTATGAAGGAGGCAAAGAAGTCTCATTACGAGCAATTTAAGTTTTATGAGTCACATTATCTGAACATCATAAAAGAAACATTTGTGTGGCTGTTTTATTACACTGAGTGTGTTTTAAACAATGTGAGAGACATGAAGCTGATGCCCCCTTTCTTCTCTATCAGGGAGAGTGTAATCTAGCAAAGGCTCCTTACAGAACACTGTCCAAAAGTAATCTGCAAACTAAACGCAAGTTATATTTGAAAGGCACAGCTAAAATATTTGAGACAGAGAAAACATCTTCCTCCAAAACATATGGATTTAAATAGTTGACAAAATTTGAAAGATGTTCAAAGGGAATTAGAATTTTCTTGGCAACAGAGAGCTTGCCTAGTGAGGACAAGGCCATGGGTTTGGGACCCCCATCTTCAAACACTAAAATAAAATCTATTTGAGTGATTTAGTTACTGACTATTACTGTGAAGAGACACCATGACCAAAGCAATTTGGGGAGGTAAGGGTTTCTTTGGCTTATGCTTCTATATCACAGTTCGTCATTAATGGAAGTCAGGGCAGGAACTCAAACAGCACAGAAACTTGGAGGCAAGAGCAGATGCAGAGGTCATGGAAGAGTGCTGCTTCCTGCCTTCCTCCTCATGGCTTGCTCAGCCTGCTTCCTTATAGAACCCAAGACAACAAGCCCAGAGATGGCCCCACCCAAAAATGGTCTGGGTCCTCCCCTACCAACCACTAATTAAGAAAATTTCCTACAGGCTTGTGCACAGCCTGATCTTCTGGAGGCATTTTCTCAAGAGAGGCTCCCTCCTCTCTGATGATTTTAGCTTGTGTCAAGTTGATATAAAACTAGCCAGTATGTTGAGTTTTATCTTTTCCCTGAATACTTATACACAGATCAGTGGAGTCTGTTGCAGACTTAATCAAAACAAGTATTGAATGAATTTTTGTTCGCTCAGTCAATGAGAAAAACATCAAAAGTCAGAAAAGACATCATGCTAAGTTGTGAATTTTCACCTGAAATACAACATGATCCTGGGATTCCAATTTAAAAAAAAAAATGTAAAAAGCCACAGAGGTGGACTCACTTTCACATGGTGCTATGTTAAATTGACCCAAATCCTTTAGGACTGATCCTGCTGTGTATGCCTCCTCTTAAGCTCAACTTTAATTCATATAGAAGGATCGGACCCCAATCTTCTATCTGTGACGCTCTTGAAGACCGAGAAAGAGCATTTGGAGTGAGGGGGCCCAGATGCATGGTTAAACTGAATCCAGGAAGGCCTTGTTGCAGTTTGTAATGACCACACAGTGAGCACAGCAGGCTGGATCATCCACAGCATCAAACACAAGTCTGTAACAGAATGGAAACCTCCCTAGAGTCCACTCTGTAAACGCTAGCTCCAGGCTGGTTACCTGATAGAAGTTATTTGACTTGTGCAAACTTGGTTTGTGTTCCCTTGGAGGTGGTCTTTGAACAGGGATGGGTGCACACATCACTTACTGAGGTGGAAAACAAAGCCACTGCCAGGAGAATAGAGACACTGGATAAGCCAGTGAAGTTATCAGGCACATGCTCATTATCCACTCATTGTCAGCCAGGACCCTGGGGAATTGTGGGAGCTGATAATGGACTTAAAGCTATGACTTTTCAGCCAGGGTGCTTATAGACCAATTCTTATCAATGACCAAAGACCACATTCTTTAAGTTCACTGCAGGTAGGGTCTTTGTTGTTTGGCTACACAGGCCAGCAAAGAGATGCAAACAGTTGTTAGACCTGACCTGGGCTTAAATTTGTCAAGAGCAAGGAAAGCCATATGGGGCCAATAGCACACACCACTCATGAAATGCAAGTCAGTCATGGTCAGGCCAAAACATAGGGCAAACATATTCAAATCAGTGGTGCCGCAGGTCTGAGAGGCAGTAGATGGGTCACCTTCAAAACTACCATGGGCTCTGCTGGCTTCATTGTAAGGCTCTGAAAGTGGCTGGCTCATCTATTATCCCCTTCTTCATATCAGTCTCATAAGAACATACAATGCGTTCCTAAACCAGGTCAAAACCAGGAGCAATTCCATGTCCCTGAAAGCCACCAGAGAAACGAGCTCCAACACTCAAAGATTCACCCCTTGCTATTTCCCAAGAAATGCAAGAGAGAAATAAACCACAATGCTGCTCTCTGCCAAAACACATACAGCCACCCTAAGTAGACTCAAGCAATTTTAGAGAAAGGACCAAAAAAGCTTAGGCCAACCCAACTGAGAACATCACTCAAAGTCGCTCTAAATTAAATTACTATATCTAAAGCCCGTAATGGCTTTCTGATGACTGTCTAGAGATTTAAAGAGAAAACTTCCCTGCTAGTATCAATCAGCTGTGGACAGTGTCAGCACAGTCGGCCTCGCTCCACAGTCGGCCCATGACAAATGCATTGTCAGACCATCAGCCATGCTGCGGCCATCAGCAGACACAGCCCCCATGTACCCTTGGAATGGCTGTGTCTGTAGTCACCACAGCTCTTCAGTCCTGTCATAGACAGGGAGACCTCATTCACCTCAGCTAAAGGAGTGAGGGTTTCCCTTCAGGCTTGGGATTTCTGAGAAATATTCCGTTTTGAGGACTATGGTGTTCTGAAATTCTGAACAAAAATGCACCCCCCCCCATGTCTGTCTTCAGCAGGCCTGCCTCTGTGGTACTGCAGGCAACCCATGCTCAGGGTCATTAATTGTTCTACAGACACACACGGTGGGAATACCTCAATGAAGATTCTGTATGCGGTTGTGGGATATTTGATAGCACTGTGACACCTGCAAACTGTGCCCATAAAGTTAACCTTGAATCAGGGGACCATGCCAGCGACTAGCCTGACTGGAATTAACTAGAGAAGCCAGGATATGGACAGAAAGGAATAGGGAGGAACTTGGAGATTTCACACGCTCTTCCATCTGGGCTGTGCAGAGAGAAAGGCCCTTGCTGGGTCTCTGGTGAAAAGGGGAAGGTCAACAGGGCACTTCTTCTCTGCTCTTTTGATTTATCAGGTTTTCGCCGCCATATCTGGCTTCCATGTCTTTAATGGTAAAAGAATAACGTAGATTAAAAACAGCAATTAAGAGGTCAAACCAGCTTATTTTTAATTTAGTTGTGCAAGCACACTTCTTTCTTCACATTCATTTTAGTAGTTTTTAGAATAACATACATTTTCTGTGTTTCCATCATTTCCACACCCCCCTCTTTTCCCCAACTACTCCTCAAATTCATGCCTTTTTTCATTGTTATATATCTATGTGTATGTATATATAATAGATATAGATATGAAACCAGCCTTTTGAATCCAGTCAGTGTTGCTCATATGTACATGTGTTTGTTACTGCATAACCTATCAGGGGGTTCATCCCTGGAGAAGACTGATTTCCTCTTAGGACTCATCAATTACCTATAGCTCATCATCTAAGGGTGAAGTCTTGGGAGATTTCCCCCATCACTGATGGCGGGGTGCCAACTGTTGTTGGCACTGTGCAAGTCTTGTTGAGGCAACCATACTGTTAAGATTTCTTAGGTTAAACACACTTTCTTAATGTCTGTATTTTGATTATTTCTTTCTTAATTTTTAAAAAAAAATTTTCTCTTGGGTTTATTCATCTTTATTTGCATGAATGTTTGGCCTGCATGTGTGCAAGTGCACTCACTCTGTGTGTGTCTGGTGCCTTCAAAGACCACAAGAGGACACCCTCTCCCAGAAACTGGAGTTACTGGTGGTAGTTAAGTTGCCTTGTGAACGATGGGAACTAACCTGGGTCCTTTGTAGAGCCGCCAATGCTCTTAACCACTGAGCCACCTCTGCGGCGCCTTCCTGAATTCTGTTAACAAATCCTTGTTGTCCGAACTAGAGGTGCTAACCACGTGCTAGACATTAGGTGCCATACAAGAAAAAGCAAGGAGTTTAATCTTGCAGCTCTTACATAATATTCAGTGTGATCCTACTTAGCTGGGTAGCTGCTTGTACCCAAAGCCTTTCAGAACTCACTTCTCACCCCAAGCGGGTTATATTCACAACCATGGAAAGGAAGAGACACACAAAAAAATAAGAGACTGACTAATTGCTTGCAGCCTGTGCACTCGAGCCTAGTTTTCTTGCTGATGGGACAAGATGCCTGACTGAAGAAGTTAGGAGAAGGATTTCCTTCAGTTCACATTTTCATGGCAGGAAAGGTCCTTCTGACTATGGCGGGGACAGCTCCTCTTCATGGTGATAGGCTTGCAAAAGGGCTTGTCTGTGTTTCAGTGGCCAGTGAGAAGACAAGGGGCCTGGGCCAGAACCTGGACGGGGCTTCAATCAATAAGATCTAGCCCAGCAACCTGTATTCTCCAGTAAGGCCCCCTTTCTAAAGGTTTCCAAACAGTACCCCAAAGTGGAACATAACTCACGCTCCAGTTATATGAATGACATTTTAGAATTTAAATTATAGTAATGTTTTGAAGTCACAGGTTATTGGAAGAAGAAGAGGGAGGCTAGAATGTATATTTTTTTACATTTATTTTTTCATTACACAACAACACTTAGACATGAAACCAAGACTTTTTTTTTCTTTCAAATTACATTGATTTTAAAAAGGCAAAAACTTCTTCAGGTTCCCATTATTATTTCGACAGAGACCACCAGGAATCTTCATCCCCACTTCTCTTACTTATTTAGAAGTTTACAAAATGAGAGTTTGTGGCCTCTCAAGATCAATTGGATTTGCCTGCGTAATGGACCACACCAAGAAGAGAGGTTCAGAACCTTCAACTTAAAGCCACTTCCAGGCAGGTTTTAGAGACCACTCCACGAGCATTTAGTCCTAGGAAAAAAAGTCATGATTATTTGGCAGGAAAATGTGGTCACACTGATGGAAAAGTATTAGCTAGATATCTAGGCATGCTGAGAGGCAAGGCAATGTGGGGAGTGAGATGGTCTAGAGAAAAGGCCATCTGTAAATCTATTGTCAATTTCCGTGGGGTGTTTTACTGAGAGCAATTGGAGATTTGTGACAGATGCTCATTTCGGCTGCCTGCCCAGTTCATGTGGGCTGAAACCATTAATCAGTCAGTTACAAGTGGAACATAGTTTTATTTTATGTTTCAAATTGAACTTTCCAAATGGCAGTGAGTGTTGGAGCCTAAGAGCCCTCCTCCTCGCTGTCCGTATGTTTTATTTTTCTGTTCTCTGAGGCCGCGGTGATTTCACTGGATCAGGCTCACGGGATCTGAGCGTGTCTGAGTTTGCACACAAGAAGCAGGCCGCATCCTGTCTCTTCAAGCCTCTTTGCGGTTTGCTGTGTTGAATGAGTGCTACAGGTGTTACATTTAATTAACTGACCAATTTGTTTCCCCAACTTTTTATGACACTCCCTTGAGACAGATCACATGCATGGAAAGGACACGCGTGGGTGCAGACATGCATTTGGTTTGTTCCTGATGAAGATGCAAAAGTGCATTTAAGATGCATCCTTGTAAATAGGGAAGGTATTTAGTATATAGAAACTTTCAGCAGGAAAGGATCTAAGTGGTTAGTTATCTAACCCAAAATCACCATGTTAAGGGTTGCCTTGATGATTCCTCTCTCTCTCTCTCTCTCTCTCTCTCTCTCTCTCTCTCTCTCTCTCTCTCTGTGTCTGTGTGTGTGTGTGTGTGTGGCCACTATAAGTTCAGATATAGAGTTTGTCCCTCAGAGGAACTCATAAGAAGAATGGAGCTGCTATGTGAACTGGTTAACTATCACCGCTTCTGAAAACACAGGCATAAGAAGGAGCAAAGATCTCAACCCCGCCATCTCAGTGAGCGAAGTGCTCAGAGCTACCTATAGCTGATTGCTACCCTGCTCTGTGAGGGATAATCTCCCTGTCTTTCTCTGTGATGATGTGTCAAGTGGGCTAATGGGCCCAGAATCCAGACTCACTTTTTTTTAAGGAGTATAATCATTTGAATATATGCAAAAAATGTGGAAAGGTCACTGTAGTTGCAGCTCACAAGTTTTAATATTTAATCTGTCCATTGTCAGAAACTTCACTCACTTCTCTGATTTAGACAACTTCACTGAAGCCCAGCAACTTCAGAGTCTGATCAATGGGCTTAGGCCAACGAGTTTTATACTGTAACTAGAACCATATTCAAGATCCATGCCACTGCCTCCACCCAGAAATGCTCCTCAGAGCATCTGCATGTATCCCTCCATCTCATCAGCCAGCCCCACTGGCTCATATGGTTACTATGAGCCAAGAGTTAGCTACCTTCCATGAGATGTAGGTCAGGGAAACCCTGAGGCTAACATGACAGGCAATTGTCCTTGCTGTTGGTTGCATGCCATAACTATATGGTAAAACCCTGTAACTGACAAGCCATACCTTTTGGTTACAGGACATGAAGATATAATGCCGAAGCTGTATTGGAGGCAGGCTTCCTGTTGCCTAGCATTCACAGTGACAGAAGGTTCTAATCAGATCTGGTGAGGAATTGTTACCAATGACCCTGATTATAAACACAACACACTAACCCTATCGGCACGCCAGGCAAGATGTGTCTGTTGGCGTAATAGTGGCACCTGATGTTATAGGCGCTATTAACTATTTTCCAGTTGTACTTAAGGCCTCTTCCACAGGAATCGACCTTTGTAAGAAGGAAATTGTAAGGAAAATTAGCTTTGACTGGGGAGGTCATGGGCATTAGTGGAGAAAGCTACTGCTGCTAATTTGCTAAATGGATATGGCACACCTGTTACATTTGCTAA
>NC_022020.1:49232386-49234265 GCF_000317375.1 Microtus ochrogaster
ACACCTGTTACATTTGCTAAGTGGATATGGCACGCCTGTTACATTTACTTCTAAACACTTGTGTTTGTGCCCATAGATTATTCCTTTTGTCAGCCTCAGTTGTGGAGAAAAACATCATTTTTCACGGATGGTTGTTTCTGCCCAGACTCAGCCAGTGTAGCTACTGAGAATAAAGTGACTGTTTCTGTGGCATAATTAATCGAATGTTAAAATATAGATTCTCGTTATCTAGCATAATTTCTTTTTTTCAAACCTACAGAGTCATGAATTCTGGGCAAGTATTCCATCACTGACATAAATCCCTGAGCCCTTTCCTTGTCGTTTTAATTTTGATACAGGGTCACACGAGGTTGTCCAAGCTAGACTTTGTCACCTGAGAAACCCTCAAACTTATAATCCTACTTCCTCAACTTCACAAGCAGCTGGGATCCCAGGCTTGCATGTCCTGGTCTTGGTGATCTTGCATAGTATGATGCAGTGACAACCTAGTTTAGGACTAAGTTTTGCGTCTCTCCATGGAGTAATGGAAAAGCTGTCTATTATGGTTGTGGTTGCCTGCTGGCATTGTTATGGTGCCTAATAAGTCTACTTCCAATATCATTAACATAGTTCCTATTTTATACCATATTGCCTTTAAATTGGTCTACCTACCACAGTGCAGAGTGAGTCACACAAGAAAGAGTGGCCATGTCATGTCTATTGGGCACATAAACCATCCCTAAAACAAATCAGGAGTACACAAGTCAGTTTCCCTCATACCTTCTTGCATACCATCCTGAAGTCTGCCCAGTGAGTGGACAGACGCTTTCTCTGCCATCATCCAGACAACTGTAGATCACAGAGCAAATGCCCTTCAGATGGCCTTCTACCATGCTAGATTTACTGCCTACTGGTGATCTTCAATATTAACCATATGGGGATACCAACCCACTGTGGGGTTAGCCAACTCTTTAAGATTTGTCTAGGGATAGAAGCCATAGCAGCCACCCACTCGTGTCTGTAATGGGCCCCTCCAGGGCGCTCCCCTAAAACATGTTCTAGGCACTTAACTTGCAAGTACAGCAGTTTTATGACATATTCGAACCACATTTAAAGCATTCCAGGTCACAAATGGTTTGTGTCATTTAGTAATAGATACACTTTTGGTGATCAATAACAGGATAATAGTAGTTTCTCAAAAAGAATTTATCTGGCAGCCATCGCAGACAATTTCCTAATATTAAATATTGAGAAGCCATCACTCATGGGCAATCAAGGGCTTTTGTCAAGCATCAAGTCAGCATAAATACATGCTGCTGACATTTTTTACATCATTTATTTGAGTTATTTTTAGGAATTGCTTTAGGGATTGCAACAGGCATCTTTAATTTATCATAATCTACTTGAAGTTAATTTTTAATTACTTTGGATAAAAGTTGAAACTTCAACCAAAGTGGATAAAAATTGGAGATAAATGCAAACACCTCTGTACACACATTTATGTTTATATATTCGCCATATGTGCTGGTTTTGTTTCTTTGTTGTACCATTGAGCCTCTGTTGTACCATTTTATTTCAGTCTGAAATAAAATTACGGTGCGTAATATTCTGAATTGTGAAAGATTTCCTTCCACACATCTTGAAATAAATGTTGGTACTCAATGAAATCTGATGTTCATATGGGAATGTCCTAATTTAATACTACAACTTTGAAAGACAGTTTCTATGGTCATAGAGTTATTATTTATAGTGGCTTGTTTTTGTTCTCTCTGTCTCTCTTTCTCTCTGTCTGTCTATCTCTTTCTCTCCATCTCTTTGTCTCTCTCGGTGTCTCTCTTTCTCTTGTCTCTCTCTCTCTCTCTCTCTCTCTCTCTCTCTCTCTCTCTCTCTCTCTCTCTCT
>NC_022020.1:49234365-49235092 GCF_000317375.1 Microtus ochrogaster
TACAGGTGCCAGGTGAGGCCAGAAGAGGACATTGGATCCCTTGGAGCTGGAGTTCAGGAGGTTGTGAGCTACGGGTATGGATGCTGGTAACTGAAGTCTGGCCCTCTGTAAGAAGAGCAAGCCCTTTTAACCAGTAAGCCTTTTCTTCAGTTCCTGTTTCAAATCCTTTGAATGTGACCTTTTAATATCTTCTGTCCGCCTTTATTTCTATTGCACTGGTGTCAACTAGTAAACTCATTGCTTGCCTGTTTGTAATATATCATTTTCTTGCTTTATTCCGTATTTTTGCCTGGTTTCTTGACTTTTTGACTTTGAATAATTTTATTATGATATACCTAACCTGCCTTCTTGTATTTCTTTAGAATTTTCTGAGCTGCTGCTTCTGTGAATTAAAGAGTTTCACTAAGTTTAAGTATTTCAGAAGCTGTTGTTTCTCTCTCTTGAACCTCCACTTTTGTATATGGAATGTCACCCCAAAATTCATGTATTGGAGGTTTGTTCTCTAATGCGATGTTGATAGATTTCGGGAATTGATTGGATCGTGAGGACTGATCATACCAATGGACTAATTCATTTATTGAGCTAATAGTATTATTAGAAGTCACGGAAGCTAGGAGGTCCAGCTTAGCTGAAGATCCCTGGGTGTCTACGCATGTAGATGTACCTTGTCCCTACCCACCCACATAAAGTGGGTGACTCTATTCCTCTATGCCCTCTTTGCCATGAT
>NC_022020.1:49235698-49243889 GCF_000317375.1 Microtus ochrogaster
AAAAATAAAAACAGTAATAGAAATAAATGCATTTGTTAACTCCAACTTCAAGAGAGTTTTGAAGTCTTTTTTTTAGCATATTTTTTTCTAGTGACTGTTACATTTTGTCAATTTTCCCATGCCTAGGGATTTAGGCATATTAGGCTCTGTGGATGATACTGCCCCAAAGTTTTTGATTATATTGGTGAATCCTAAACACTGTTTACTTTTGCTCTTGTGCAGTTGATCAGGTTGTTGTTTACTTTTTACAAGCAGAGTCTCGATTTTCAGCTCACTGGGGACCAGAAAGTCAGCAGGCTTCTTTTAGTTAAGCCATCATTATTGTTCAGACACAACTAATTTTTCTTCAGTAATAGACTCTCCAGGATTTCAGTGGAAAGGCAAAACCACTCTAACTAGATTCAACTTTAAAGAAGTTGGCTGGGTGTGGTGGCACATGCTCTTAATCCCAGCACCAGAGAGACAAAGAGAGGCACTCGGATCTCTGTAAATTTGAGGCCAGGCTGGACAGTCAGACCTACATAGTAAAACCAGTCTCAAAAAAAATAAATAAATAAAAATAAAAATCCTGCTTGGATTTATTCTGGACGTCTGTCTTTTTCCTGTTGTGGTGATAGAATAACCAACAAAAGCAACTCCAGAAAGGAAGAGCCCATTCTGGCTCACAGTGTGAGCTTATGGTCCATTATGATGGGTGAGTCACAGTGGCAGGCATTGAAGCAGATAGTAGAATTTTGTATCTGTAGTCAAGAGGCAAATAGCAGGGTTGTGGATTTAGCTCAGTGAAGGAGCTAGTACAAGTACAAGGCCATCGGTTTGGTCCTCAACTCCAGAAAGAAAAAAAAAAAGACAACAAGAAAGACAAAAGAAGAAAAAGGAAGGAAGGAAGGAAGGAAGGAAGGAAGGAAGGAAGGAAGGAAAGAAGGAAGGAAGGTAGGAGACAGATAGCAATGAATACTTGTCCTCAATTGTCTCCTTTGTATATAGCCCAGGATCCCAGCCCAGAGAATGCAAGGAATGGTACCAATCACAGCGGGTTGGTCCTTATAGCTCTATTAACTTAACCAAAATAATCCCTCATAGTCATTCCCAGAAGCCCATCTTCAAGGTCATCATAGACGGCATCAGGTTTGACAACTGAATTTAACTATCACAACTCCTTTCTCACCTTTACAATTTGACAACAAAACATAGTACTCTAGGTCACAGCCTTTCAACCTTGGTCCCTAAGTCTCATGTTCATTTCATAATGCAAAATTCAACCCAACTTCCAAAGTTCCTTTAGTCTTTAACAGTGTCCCTGCTTTCTTACAGGCTCTTTGCAGTCACTGTAGAGTTCTTTGCTTGACTAAGAAAATATGAGTAGGTTTTTAAGATTTTTGAGCCCTTTCCTCTGCCTGCCTCTGTTTCAGGACATTTCTCTTCCATTTCTAGCGTCTCTGCTACCACGATCTCCTTCTGTGACAGGATACATTAACATGATAGTGATGTCATCCTGCTTGAGTTCTGGTTATTCCAAAAGGACACGGCTGCAGTAGTTTCAGAAGACGATGGCATGTGTATAATACGCATTAGTGATTAGCTCGGAGTCACCAATAATGCATTGGTGTTGCATTAAAAACCGAGGTGTTTAACCAAGATCGAGTTCAGTTTTGAATTTTCTACTTCATGCTCCCTGTTTTCTGTCCTCTGACTGTTGTATGAGTCTGAATCTGTGTCTTCCTGAGAGCTGTCTGGTGAGCCTGTCCCTGTCTGTGTCTGTGTGTCTGTTGCATCTGTGTGTTTGTTCCTAACAATAAACTGTGTTCTGTCCTTATTGACCAGAAGAAAAGGTACCACATGGGGAAAGGGTTGGGATACTTTACAGAAATCTTTAATAGAATTTCTACAAGTTACTGGCTCCAACTGATCCCAGCTCACCCAGATAACAAGCATCATTGTTTATCAGTCAATATCCATATATGTTTGCTGTCAACATTTATGGTAGATTTTAGCAAGTTGTTTTCTACTTCTGTATTTGCTACATCCAGCAAGTGACACACACACACATCATCTGGGTCAGTGGCATAGAAGAGTTCACAGCTTAAGACTGCAGCTATGCATTAACTTAGGTTGTTAATGAAAATTGGTTACAAGGGAAATCCAAGAAAATGAGATTAATTATTAGATTGTTCTCTTAAAGTCAAGTTAAACAGACAGGCTGGGTACATAGTAGGATAGCAGTCTTACGTTTTAAGTGATCATAAGGTGTATTAACCCTGGCCGTGAGGTCCAGCCAAATTTCCAGTCTCTTAGAAAGTGAGAGATATTTTCATAATATTGCATTGCTAGAGGGTAGGGCAAATGCCTTTTTTTTTCCTTTCAATGGTCAATCAATCATCTTTCCCTTAGCTTGAGCCCACTGCTGTTCATTGCTCAGGAGCCTCTAACAGTTGTGGTTAGACAAGTATTTTATCCATAGTTTGACAAAAAGGATTCCACTATTTTTGGACCTGGAACTTCAAGAACTATGTTTAAATATTAATTGGCTTACAGGTTTTTGGTTTACCAGATCAAATAGGCAATATATATGCCAACCACAAACCACACGAGAACAGGCCTGTGGTTACAAATTCTCAGGTGTAATTCTTCATTTGTATCCAGAACTCTGGCTAAACTCAACATATCCACCTGCCATTTTACAAGGGGGTCAAAACACCTTCTACACTCACTGTTCCTGTGGTACTTTGCACGGTGTTCCAGAGTCCCAATGTCATACAAGCATTTCAGGTCCAGCAATTCCCTTTACTTTATGCCCCTACCTAAGTGCGTGCCGCTACACGGCCATTTAACATCCTCTTTTTTTTGTTGTTTCTAGCACTATTAGCTGCTGTGAAGAACACCAGAAGAAATGAATCATATGTATGCCCCTTAATATAGTACCCTAACACCTAATAGGTCCTTCAGTCACTATGTGCCTAACAGAGCTGCTGAGCTCTTCCCTCTACCATCTCTTTCCCTCAGACTTCTAAAGTCCCAAACATCCTGATTGTCCTCCACTTTCCTAAGTCCTTTCATTTCCCCTAAATACATCTTTAAAGAGCCGCTATCTTCCTTCATCGCCGCCATCCTATCCCCACCTTCTGCCATCTAATATGAATCACTCAATGTTCTCTAAGCAGGCCCCTTGTTCTTTCCTTTCTGCTATACCCTTCATAGCAACAAACTAAATATGCACATTGAAGCATGCTATATCATCTTCCTGCTTGAAGCTGTAACCAGCGAAGTGACAATGACTATAGAGTAATAGTCGAGCACGGCCCTGAGCCAAAGCCCACCATGACCAGCATCATGTACATATAGTCATTTAATCACTCAGAGCATGCTCACCCCAAACACTTCCTCGGATCACCTGCCATTTGAATAAATTATAGTCTCGCATGCTGGCCAAGTGGGAGGGTCTTATGTCAAATCCTTGGGCCCACCAGACGTGACAGAAACATCACTCGACACAGCAACTGAAAACATGCGGGGCTGAGATTAGAAAAACTGGCTCAGCCAGCTCCCCCTTTGAAAGCTGATGCAATATGGACAAGTGCAGTACAGTGGCCACTGTCATGATTTTAGCTAACATGTGTTCCGCTTCCCCTCTGTTGCTCCCCAACACCCCTGAGCACGTCCTGCTGAGCAGAGCAATCTCATGCAGTCACACCTACAACTTTAGGATGAGGGTCCTTTGTCTTACAACATAAATTGTTTCATCAGCAGAATAGAAATAACTGCTGCCAGGCCAACCCTGGTATGATGTTAATTGTGGCTTTGGCTTTGTAAACCATACTCTGTTTCTCTCCCATGTCAAGAGTCCTTTCTGGCATGAGCCTGGTCTTAACTGAAGGCAAATGAAGAAACCTTAACCCGTCTTTCATTGGGTGACAATTTTCCTGTCACCTGCCTCTGCAACTGTTGAGAGTTTGAGGTATGTTAAAGACCATATTTCACAGTGGAGAGCAGAGTTGGGTAATGATCAGACTCGGGCCAGAAATTGGTACTAACCTAGTGATTCTTGTGATGCGCTCATGGGAGATGTTGTTGCTTCTAAACTTCCATTTGATCCGTGGTAGAGAAGGGGGTAGTGGTGCTGCTGTAGTTTGGATCTTAAATGCTTTCCCAAAGCCCTTGTGTCAAAGTGCTGGTTCCTAAGTCTTGAACACTCCTGTAAGGTGGTAGAACTGTTAGCAGACAGGGCCTAGTAGAAGGATTATAGATCATTAAGGCCATGTCCTTGATAGGAATTTTGGTGCCCTAGACACACACTCTCTCTCTCCCTCTTTCTCTCTCTCTCTCTCTCTCTCTCTCTCTCTCTCTCTCTCTCTCTCTCTCTCGCTCCCATAAGACAAACACTTTCCTCTGCCACAGAACCTCCTGAGATGTGCTGCCTCACCACGGGCCCAAAGGTCAAAGGGCCAAGCCATCATGAACTGAAACCGTGAGCCTGACTAAGTCTTGTCTCTTAAGTTGAATGATTTCTATCAAGTGATACAAAATGTGCTAGGCCAGTTGCCCACACAGGCTTCAATAACATCAGACACAGTGAAAATTGACTAATGTCTTTCACTCAGTCCTGCAAAATACCATCTTTTAGGTGACTTGCCTTGAAACCAACTTTGTTCTTGAACACTAGACAGACATAGCGTCTGTGTACATTGAGTTTATAGTGTAATCAAGAAAGCAGGTAATTGCATAGATATTAGCAATATAACAGGAATTGAAGTATTATAGAAGAGTAACAAGTACCTCTTGAAAGGCCTGCTCTTTGAGTCAGAAAGGGTCTCCCCATCCCCAACTCCAACCTCCAAGGAGATGATACATAAGCTTCAATCTTGAGACTACAGAGTTTGGGATAATTTATCTAAGGCCCAGTGGCTGAAGGACACACAAACACACACACACACACACACACACACACACACACACACACAGGCCTTAGAATTCTCAACGTTCAGCAAGGTGTGGCTGTACACGCCTTTAATCCCAGCACTCAAGAGGCAGACGCAGGTGGACCTTTTTTGAGTTTGAGGACAGACTAGTCTACAAAGCAAGTTCCAGGACAGCCAGAACAGTTACACAGAGAAAGCTTGTCTTGGAAAAACTCCAACAAAGACTTCTCAACATTTACTTCATGCTTATGGTGCCCTCAGGAGATCAAGACTCTGTTTCTATTTTTTTAGGGGAAAAGAACTGGTTATCCTGCTAAGGCTAAGGCTAACCCATTATAGACTCCTGGGAGATTGCCCCTTCTTTTTTTCTAAGGTAGGGAAGAGCTAAGATGAAGGGGAAGAGAGTTTTGCTCTCCTGTAATGGGGAGGGGGCTCACATTAGCTTAACAAGGGTCCCCTTCCTTCAGGCTTCTAAAGAGTCCACAATTTAAGACTATTGATCTCCTAAAGTGGAAAGTTGGCCTTCAGTAAGCAGTGGAAGGAGAGCGTAAACAAACTCCTCTCTGCCAGGGGATCTTGTCTTATCATCTGAGCACTCCCTGCCATTGTGGGGTTCCCACTGAGCCATTCATTGCTCCCCCCCAGAAGGAAGAGCAAGATACTGGGGAACAAGCAGCAATGGGACCCAGTAGTTTTCACCTTTGCTTTATGAACTTTAATACTGATCAAAATTCTAATTTTCCTGGCTACCCACATTACAAATAGATTCAGGCTGTATGTGTGTGAAACACAATGAATGTGCCGATAGCCACTTATCTCTTCAGGTCTCTTTGCTCTTTCCACTTCTGGATCTTAGAACGTGTAACTCAGCCAGAGCAACTCAAATACTGGCTTTCTGCGAAGAACTCACTGAGTACTTCCTTGTGAAGGAGACTATAGCTAAACTACAAGAGCAGAACTAAAAGATGTAGCATCAGGCTTAGCCAGGATGGTTATTTAAAAAAAAAAAGAAACAAGGGGCTGGGAGGTGATTCGGTCACGTTAGGCTTAACTGAAGACCACAACCATTAGGCTTTGGATAGAGGAGGTAGTAAAGGAGACACTGAGATGAGTTACTGGGGACTAAGAAGTTTGCTAGAAGAATTACTAAAGCCAAGAGCAGACAGAGAAGAGGGGCAGCAGCGTGGCAGGGACTCCAAGGAGAGTTCAGACTCCAGCACCAGACACAGAGAGGCTAGGCCTCTGAAGAGAATCAGATCCTCTATTTAGGTGAAGGAAACTCTTTCGAGATCATTACAGAACGGGAGGATGTAGGAGACTTTCTTGGGCCTCTGGCCCCCAAATAATGACATGGAGACTTATTAGTAATGAATGCTCAACCTTAGTTTAGGCTTGTCCCACCAGTTCTTATAACTTATATTATAAGTTATATTATATTAGCCTATTTCTCTTCATCTACATTTTGCCTCGGGGGTTTTTCACCTTTCTTTTATTCTGTATGTATTTTCCTACTTCTTCAGTGACTACCTGGCAGACTGGTCCTGGCTGTCCCCCTCTCTTTTTTCCTTGTTCTCTCTTCTTTCCAGCCTAGAATCCTCCTCCCACTTATTCTCTCTGCCCGTCAGCCCCACCTATCCATCTAGTGCCTAGCTATTGGCCATTTGGCTTTTTATTAGACCTTAGGCAGGCAAAGCAACAAACACATCTTTACATCATTAAACAAATGCAGCATAAACAAATGTAACACACCTTTACCTAGTAATAACAAATATTTGTAGAATAACAAATATTCTACAAAAAGAATGGGTGTCACTGAAGGACCGTGCAGCTAGGTTCTCTGAAGCCCAGGCAAGAAGCAGGGAAGGGAGTTGGGAGCAAGATATGGCTTCCAGGTTAAATGACCAAGTGTCCCAGCTGAAGACTCATAGATAGTGTCCCAGCAGGCTGCCTATCAGTGTCTGTGAGAAAAGGCCCCCAAAAGCCTGGATTCTAACAATACATTCACACAAGACTCCTAGAAGTCACATAAGTGCCAACACAGAGAAGACAAAGACAAAGAGCTCTGCTGGCCAGCAAGTAAGCCAAGTCATCAGACTTTAGGTTAAATAAAAGACGATGATGATGACGATGACGATGATGATGATGATGATGATGATGAAGATGATGATAATGATAACAATAATTGTAGCGAGCAGCGGGAATCACACCTGATGGAGATGTATAATCAACTCCTGAGATGGCTAAGACCTGATCTATGCTATGATCACGCAATGATTATCAGCTGCCTGCATATGCATGAGCCTATGGGCAGTGCCCACCTGGCAGTTCAGGGTTGGCAGCCCATGCCTGCTTAAGGGCTGGGAGAGGTTTGCCCGGGGAGAGAGAGGGAAAGTGAGAGGGAGAGAGGAGAGAGAGGGAAGGAGAGAGAAGAAAAGAGAGAGAAAGTGAATAAAGTCCTGGAATAAACTGCAGTGAGAAGAGCTCCGGTGCTCGCGTCATCCTTGTGGGACGAGGGTGGCCGCTACAAATAATAACAATAATAATAATAATAATATAGAAAGTGTTTAAGGAAGACCCATGACATTGACCTCTGGCCTCCACATGCATGTGCACATATGTGCATGTATATACACACACACATGAACGCACAGAGAACAAAAAAAAAATTTAAAAATTGCTGGTGACAATGTGGAGAAAAGTGAACTCTGACACATTGCTAGCATGACTATAGGTTAATACAGCCAAATGGAGAACAGTAGAAGAGCCCCTCAAAAAACTAAAGATGGGCCCACTGTCTTAGTGAGTGTTTCTATTGCTGTAAGAGACACCATGACCAAGGCAGCTCTTATAAAGGAAACATATCATTGGGGTGGCTTGCTTACAGTTTCAGAGGTTCAGTCCGTTATCATCATGGGGAGGAGTCTGGCGGCGTGCTGGCAGACACGGCGCTGGATGGGGAGGAGCCTGGCGGCGTGGGGCAGACACGGCGGCGCTGGAGACGTAGCTGAGAGTCTTACATCTTGCAGGCAGCAGGAAGTAGACTGGGCATAGGACACCTCAAAGTCCACCCCCAGTGACACACTTCCTCAGACAAGGCCATGCCCACTCCAACAAAGCTCCACCTCCTAATAGTGCCAATCTCTGAGCTTATGGGGGCCAATTACATTCAAACCACCACACCTACCATGTAATACTGCAATCCTTCATCTGGCTAGCTCTCTGTGGTAATGTTGCCGATTCGACAGGGTCTAGAATCAACAGGGAGGGAGGGAGGG
>NC_022020.1:49244514-49245204 GCF_000317375.1 Microtus ochrogaster
TTTTCTAATAGACATAATACTTTCAAATGCTTGTATAACCTGTCCAAACACTGTAGATCAGTTTTGGCATAGACTTCGGGTCTGGGGCCTGCTCAGAAAAACCTGAAAGCATTCAATACTCTCTCTGTATTTCAGTACATAATGGAACTTCGGAGGCAAGGAATGCTTCTTTTACAATATAAATTCAAAATGACACATGAATCATGCAAAATACATCATAATTTTACTTACTTACAATACATACTACCAGTAAGTATTATCAAGCATCAAAACACAGCAGGAGGTAAAAAGCATCAAGTCAGTGTCTAAAGAAGGAATTGTTTGAACTCAAAGGCACAGGACGTTATTGGGTGAAAGGTAAATGTTTTGGTACCTGACAAGCCACTTGTTCGCTGCATGACTATAGAGTTATCTTAGGGGTAGGGTCACCTCCTCTTGATCTCATCATCACCACACTTTATCTTTGCCCCTTCTGAGGTCAAGTCCAGTCTCTCAGGCCCTCAGCAACTGACCCCAGCGATTTGAGAACCCTCCAACATCCATCTAGATGCAAAGGTCTAATACTAAGAAACACCTCCTAGTAAAGAAGGCCCAACTTTCCCAGCAGGTTGGAAAAGCTGCAAGCCATCCACTGACATCCTCGCCTTACCGTTTCCTTGTCAGTTCTGAGATGCTTTGTGGCAATAAAGC
>NC_022020.1:49245476-49252720 GCF_000317375.1 Microtus ochrogaster
GGCTGAAGCACCCGTCCTGACTCCCTCAAGGATGGAGTGTGATGTGAGAGTGGAGGAGGAAATAAACCCTGTCCTCCTCAAGCTGATTTCGGTCCTGGTGTTTATCACATAAATAGAAATCAAACTAGAACAACAAATAACCATTAGACTAAACAAAAAATTACAACTCTCAGATCTCATGACATCTTCACATTCACAGACATATTAACAACGGTATACTAAACCTGAAAGATATTTCTACTTCAGTGAACAAAAACATCTTCCTAATCCTTGACCGGCCATACTAGTAAAAATTAAGTACTTTTATCTTTCTGACGCAAGTAAATATGATTTACTGAAACTAGCATTTCTCAATCTGTGTCCCAGATTCTGAGGTACTAGAAGTAAAGAATAAATAAAGATCTCTCATGGTCTAGAAAGTTTGGAAATGATCCCCTGGAAACAATATATGGAGCATCTCGAAGATTCTGAGCAGTAAAGAGCCAACTGAACACTATATACTATGTGTTGGTATGTGATTAATTGTTGCATTTAGGTAAGTGTATGTATATATAAAAATAAATATGAAATAACTATTTTCAAAAATTTCACAGAGGCATGATCTCCACATAGCAAAATGCTCTCATTTTATAATACAAGTAACAATTATCAAATATTGTTATACCACAATAAAATATCGGACATTTACTTTCCTTCAAAAGATTCTTCAGAGAAAAAAAAAAAAGATCCTTCAATGTTCTTTCCAGAATTCTTTGTCCCTAGTATAATGTGAAGGGGGAAAAACAGCATGTGAACCCCAAACTGGGCAGCATTACACAAAGCACCTTTTGATGTTCCTCAGAACTGTCAAGTCACAGGAAAAAAAGGGACGAATGAGAAACTACCAGACTCTAAGAGATGGGGGCAGGCATCCCAAGTGATGTGGGATATCTATTGAAGCAGTGAAGGGCACTGATCAGTCAGTTCAGTGATTAGCAGGGAAAGAAAGGCTACTTTTGAATCAGAAGTTCCACTAATCAAAGGATTTCCAAGAGCTCTGCGGCTCACTTAGGGAAAGCAAAGCACTATTAGGAGGCGTGGCCTTGTTGGAGGAAGTGTGTCACTGTGGGACCTGGCTCTGAGGTCTCTTTTTGCTCAAGCTTCCTCAATGTGACTGTCAGTTGACTTTTTTCTGCCCTCTGTTCAAGATTTATCCAGCACCATGTCTGCCTGCATGCTGCCATGCTCCCCATCATGATAACGGACTGGACCTCTGAAACTGTAAGCAAGGCATCTCAATTAAATGCTTTCTTTCTTTAAAGAGTTGCTGTGGTCATGGTGTCTTTGCACAGCAATAGTAAACCCTAAGACATGTTGTGTAGGATGCAAAAAGTCTGCAGACTTTTCAAGAGAAATCACGGGTCTTCTGGCACCCTGTATTGCATACACAGTGAAGGCAGAGCCCAGGCCTCCTGAGAAGTCTCCAAATACAAAGGAATCTTGAAAATACGCTACTCTTTCGAGAAGTGATTTTGCATAATTTATTCATCTAAGGAGCTGTCCTTCCAGATGCTATCTGTCTCTGAGAAAACAGCATTCTAGTATTCCCAGTACATACAGGTCATCTCTAATCATCCCTAAAGGAAAAGTAGTGACCCAGCCCTAGCCGCAAATTGTCTCTATGCTGCAACCGTTTTCTTGGATGTGTGCAGCTGCATTTTCTTAAGGATTCAGAGAAAAACTAGGATTCAGAGTCAGTCAGAAGCAGCTGGCATTATGACCTCTTCATCTCAGTGGCCAAGAAACCATTCCTTTTTTTTTTTTTTTTTGGTATTTCGAGACAGGGTTTCTCTGTGATTTTGGAGCCTGTCCTGGACCTAGCTCTTGTAGACCAGGCTGGTCTCGAACTCACAGAGACCCGCCTGCCTCTGCCTCCCGAGTGCTGGGATTAAAGGCGTGCGCCATCACCGCCCGGCTGAAAGCATTCCTTTTAAGGTGTGCTAGCTCTGCCCTCACAGTGATAAATACTGCTGTGAAGTGAACTGGGGACTTAGTGATTCTGAGCACAGACACAGTTGAGGACTTCCTTTCCTATTCTCCTTCCTTTTATCCCTTTGCAGCACGGTAGGGGAGAGGGGGAGGCCAGGATGCTGAGCCCCCTACACTCGGAGCTAATGATCCACCACTGTGCTACATTCCTGGCCTCTTGCCTTCTGACTCTGTGCTCTCCCAAAGGAAATCCAGTGCTCCTGAGAGCTTGAGGCCTCTTTGTTGCTGCCCCAATGTTAAAAAAAAAATTACTATTGCTATTCTAAGACTCCCTTTGCCTTCTATATCCATTGTACTATACATGCTATTTACATTAAATAATTAACCCTTTCAGCAGCCTCAGAACATAAAGTCTAAGCATGTAAATCATGGAATAATTTTATTTTGTAATTTTTTTTAGGATATCACTGAGACATAATTACCCTTTCTCGCTGTGTTGATATTTGTACTTAGCACAAACAGGTGCAGTCGAACAAAATTGCAGGGGCACTCTTTGGATTCTTCACCATCAGACAGTCAAAGTTTTTAAAAATATTTATTTTAAGAAGGTTTTAGATAAACAAGTAGAAGTTTGAATTCCATTAAACCTTAACCCGTGAATGGATATCTTTTTTCATATAACGCGAAGTCCCCACCAAGCACTTTGGCTGAAAAGGAAAACAGCAGCCACCGTGGAGAAGAGGGGCACACATGTCTGACTGTACAAGGTGTGTGCTGACACCATTGTCACAGTACTTGAGAGATTGACTGACAGGTCACCTACGATTGCTCAGATGACTCATTTCTTGCAAATGTGCAAAATTACCATGTGACTTCAAGAAAATAACTGAGACCATGTGTTTCTATAAAAGTTTGAGCAAACTTAAATTACAGAATTAGAACTAGAACAGTGAGTTTGACCCCTTTCCAATACCAATAAGTTCTTTATGAGACCAGGAAAACACTCACAAATGTTTTTTTGTGAACATGAAGTTGCACATGAAGCTCTGCCTAGCTCCAATTTCTCTAACGATGTATTTTAAATAACTTTCCTTCTTTATCTTTATTATCTTTGTGAGTTAATTTAAAGATGACCATAAAGGACACGTTATATTACAGTCTATAGGTTGACCAATTAGAGCCTTCCCTTTGAGTCTCAGCTGTAGATAGATCTAGGTGCTAATTACAATTGCAGTTCATAAAAACATTCAGGAAGAGGAAATCACGCAACACATGACTGCGCCCTCGTCAATCACTTTTATCACCAGTGTCATAAAAATTATAGATTTCTGTTGAAGTTATACTTTATTTCATGTGTGTGGGTGTTTTGTCTGTGTGTATGTCTGTATATCATGTGCATCCCTGGTACCCACAGAGACCAGAAGATGAATCAGATCCCCTGGAGTTGGCGTTATTGACAATTGTGAGCCACTGTGTGAGTACTGGGAATCGAACTTGGGTTCTCTAGAAGAGCAGCCAGCGTTCTTAACTGCTGAGCCATCACTCCAACCCCAATGCACAGGAATTTTAAATAGATAGTTTGTATTAAATATAATTCAGAGGAGCCCAGAGAAATTTGAACTTAATCTTTGTGATGTAAGGAGGGTACTGGGGCTCTGGGGTTAAGAAAGTACTTAGCAGCTCTTGCAGGGGATTCGGTTCCAGTTCCTTCCAATCACATCAGGTTGCACACAACTGTATGTGACTCCAGTTCCAGGGGATTCAATATGCTCCGACCTCCCCAAGTACCTCCACACACATGTGATGGAAATAAACTCACATGGGAATGCATACATACATGTAAATAAATAAATAAAAACTTTTACAAAAAAGAAACTGACCTCATATTCCATTCTGAAAAGAATGCAAGAACTCTGATGTCAATGAATGTTTCATGCCTGTACTAAACCCTTGAATAAGCCAGCACCTAGAAAACTGATACTTGGTACTAATAGCCTGCAAAGATGCAAACCTCGTTTAAGTACAGCATCAACAGAAATACCTAAAGAATGCCAACATGCGCCCGGTGGTAGCGGTACAGGCCTTTAATCCCAGCACTAGGGAGGTAGAAGCAGGTGGATCTCTGTGAGTTCGAGGCCAGCCTAGTCTACAAAGCAAGTTCCAGGACAGTCAGGACTGTTATACAGAGAAACCCAGTCTCGAATCACAAAAAAAAAAAAAAAAAAAAAAAAAAAAAAAAAAAGAATGCCAAGATGCCTTGCAGGCACCAGCAGGTGGCTGGGACAGTGGGCCAGGCTGAAGGAGGGTAGTGCGTAGTGCAAGCCAAAAGTCATGAGACATAATGAAGCACTTTCTTCAGGCTTGCTGTGCGGCAAGTTCACAGAGACATTTGTTAGGGACTTCTCTCTTCTCGTCGCAGCCCCATCCCTTTTCTCACGCCCACATCAGCAGCTGAACACACCAGCTTTTAGTGCTCGGCTTGTGATCCATTATTTAAGAGCTTATGCATAATCCATCACTCTGTTGCCTTCTCGCTCACAACACTGCTGCACATGCAAGCAGAACTCCTCACTGCACGGAAGTGCATTAAGAGACGCTGAGAGGAAAACATTACTCATCCTAAGCAGAGAGAAAGAGCCACTTCATCTACTGATGGACTGTCTAGAGTTATGAAAAAATGCATTGCTTACAAAGCAACGTTACATAGCTAAAGCTATGGTAGGCAGACAGACTTGCATTCACATGAACTTGGGGGCAAATTGTTTGGCCTCCACAAACCCCAGTTTCTTTATTGATCAAATAAAGTCTCATTCTTTCCTGAGTGGGACATAAAGATGCAAGGATGTGTATATATATATACACACCTGGCCCAGGATCTAATCCACTCCCAATAGAGACTCAACAAATGATTGCAGCAACAGCAACCATGACCACAGGAAGACATTTGATATATTCTAACCACATGATCTAAGGTCCTGAGCCTTTCAAAATAGCAAAGACATTGGCTGAAACTCTGTGCTAGAGTGCATGCTTAGTAAGTGTGAGTTCAGTTCCCAGTACCAAGAAACAAATAAAGGGAAACAGACAAGTAGCTGGCCTCCCTGCAACAGAGTGTTGGGGGAGTGTCATGTAGATGTGTGATTTATAGGGAAAAGCTTGAAAAACATTGCTCTCTAAATAAATAACTAAGAAATCAATTTGACAATGTAAATGGGGATAACAGAATTAATGCTAAAATAAACAATGAATATTCTTCTCTGATAATGTTAGTACTAATGTCAACAACTCTGCATACCACCTTCTAACATTTTGTTTGTCTAGTCTGGATATGAATTCCAGGAATTCAGAAATCTGTCCCTTGAAGGAGCTGTGGTTCTGTGGCTCTGTGGCTCTGTGGCTCCGTGGCTCCGTGGCTCTGTGGCTCTGTGGCAGAGGCTATTTGTTCCCAGCTACCCAGACCTGAATTATCACACAGAAATTATATTAACTACAACACTGCTTGGCCAATAGCTTAGGCTTCTTATTAACTCTTACATCTTAAATTAACCCATTTCTATTATTTTATGTTTTATGACTAGGCTCATGGTTTACTAGTAAGGTTTTGGGGTGTCTCTCTCCTTCAGAAGCTACATGACATCTCCCTGACTCCACCTACTCTCTCTATATCTCTTTCAGCCTGGCTATATTCTGCCCTACTATAAGCAGAAGCAGCTTCTTTATTAACCAATAGTAATAAAACATATTCATAGCACACAGAGGGAAATCACACATCAGCTCTACTTATCCTTGTTCAGAGATACTACCAGTAAAGTTCTGGAGTTTGGCTCTGAGCACTGGCTCAGTGCTCAGACAGTACTTTGTCTCCCAGGACACCTCTCAGGGTGGATCATAACAGTCCTGGGTCTTGATAGAACTGTGTTATTTACACTGTAGTCAATTTCAATACCCAATAACCACATCACATGACCACACATCCTTGAATTTCTATTTGTAATGTGTCTTCATTGGAGGCAGAAAGAAAGCTGAAGACAACAAGCAGCAATATAAACTAGGTCCTTCTGATGGCAAAGCCTGTAACAGCTCAGGAAAAAAACAAAACAAGACTGTTTTCCACACATGAGTATGCAGGTGGGTCCCTGGTTCCCCATCTCCATAAACTACCAGATTCTGAGACCCTCCTACTGTAGGTCTTGCAAGGACAGTAAACCAAGAATATGAATAGAGAAAGGGTGATTAGCTTGTGTTAAGGTGGGATTAAGGTATAAAAGCAACTTCCTACTCAAGGGTTTCTACCTCCAGGAACATCTCTAACTAAGCTTATCATTGTTAATCTCCTTGATTATTCTGCTAAGCTTTTAACTGTTGAGCATGAAAACTCAAGTGTCCCTTGATGCTTAGCATGAACAACTGCACATGCATTTCACATCAGGCAAACACTCATTGGGCTTCCACTATCTGCTAGGACTGCTGTAGTTGTTACAGACTGCATGTTGTTGACATGGTACCCTAATTTGCTTTTCTGTTGCTATGGTAAACACCCTGACCCAAGGAGAATTTGGGGAGGAAAGTGTATATTCATCTACAACTCCCAGATCACACTCTACTATTGAGGTAAATCATTTCAGAGCAGGAACTCAAGCAGAAACCTGGAGACAGGAAATGAAACGAAGACCATGTAGGAACGCTGCTTATTGTCTTGCTTCTTCTGACTTGTTCAGCTACCAGGCTTACCTGCCTAAGCAGAGGGATGGACCCTCCTATATCAATTAAACATCAAGGAAATACCAATCCCCAAGACATGCCAGTAGACTAATCTCGTGGAAATAATTCCTCTGTGAATGTTCCTTCTTCCCAAGTGACTCCACTTTGTGTCAAGTTGACAAAGACTAAGAAGCAGACACAATAATAAAGAAAACAAAATTCCCTACCAGTGTAGATTTTGTCTTCTATCATAATTGTCAACAATGAAATCTGCGATGTCAGTTTATAGCTGACTTAAAACTGGGTTGGAATATAAGTACAAAAAATGATGAATATTGCCCACTCAAATAAGACCAAAGATTCTGAGCCCTTGGGAATGAGAAGATGTTTAGTCACACATAAATCCACACATCATGTTAGAAATGTATATTAAACACATATGCATGTGCATTTTATATATTATATGTTATATAATAGCATATATAACATGTATGTTATACATGCGTGTGTATATTTCTAATATTCATTTATAGCATGGATGTTATAAATATCTACATATTATCTATATATTATAT
>NC_022020.1:49253050-49260285 GCF_000317375.1 Microtus ochrogaster
CTTGTCTCTGTCTTCTTGAACTATATTCATTAGTTGCCAACTCTAGGTTTGCTCTATGCTTGCCAAACGAAATGGTAAAATGATAAAAATAAGTGGATGCCCATAAAGTCCTTAGCTAAAGCAACGCTGCTGTCTTGGTGTCAGTCTGGTGAGTTTCGTTCACTCTTCATTCACAGGAGCTTTGCTAATTGAAACAATGCTTGGGGACTTCTAGGAGGATGCGTGCTTTCAATGGGAGAATGAAAACTGAGTCTGACGTTAGTTTTAAAACAAGGTGGGAAAAGTAAACTGGTGGAAGAAACATGGTAAGCTCTCTTTCAGGGCCACCTGGTCTGAGGGGAGGCTCTGAGTTTATGTGCAAGTCTGCTATCCTGGTCTCAAGTCAAACAAGTCAGCTAAGGAGGACCTGGGCCCATCTTTGAAAAGTTGAATAAGCATCAAGGACATTTTGGAACTATTCTCTTCAGTTTCCGGTGTTAGCCTCCTCTAATTAGATAGTATCATTAATTCTCAACAAGAGAAAAACCTTATGAAGAATCACTGTCCCCACTTTAAAGAACAGTAGCAAAGACTCTGAACTAACATCTTCTCTCGGCCTCTCAGTAGGCTAAGGATGGAAAAAGAGAGGGCTAAAATACATGTGAAGAAGGAAATTGCTCTAGAACTCCACAGTTTTTGCATGGTTTTCCAGTGTCATCGAGAAGCTGCAGATTGTTTTCTAAAAGTGGCCCAAACAGTGGACTTTTCTGAATGTTGACTCTCTATTTCTTCATGGAAGGTTAAGATCAGATATTCCTTCCCTTGAGTCTGGTTAGGCTGGTGACTTTTATAATCAAGAGAGTACAGTATGGTAGTAAAAGTGCCACCACCTTAAAGCTAGACCAGAAACATCCACTTAGCTGGACCTTTGCTTTGAGAGTCCTGGCCTACAATGTCAGAATCTGGCCATTCTGAGGCCACCTTGTTTTATAAAAGTCCAAGCCATGCCGGGCAGTGGCGGCGCACGCCTTTAATCCCAGCACTCGGGAGGCAGAGGCAGGCGGATCTCTGTGAGTTCGAGGCCAGCCTGGTCTAGAAGAGCTAGTTCCAGGACAGGAACCAAAAGCTATGGAGAAACCCTGTCTCAAAAATAATAATTAAAAAAAAGTCCAAGCCACATGGAGAAACTCGTACATGTCCTAACTATATCCTCTTACAAGGCTATACTGACAACAGCATCAACACACAATACCACTGACAGGATTACAGTGCCTAGAGGCCTTTCTAATCATAGGCTTTGATCCTTTTATCAGAAGGGAAGCCAGACATTAGAAAACAGTTAAACCAAGCCATACCTATCCAAGTTCTTCATCCACAAGATCCATGAGGATATCAAAGAGTGCTTGTTTAATTTTTATTTTATGAGTATGAGTGTTCTCCATGGTATCTGTGTAACACATAATGTAATGCCTAAACTGTACAAGAGATGGCATAGGAGCCCTTGGACTTGGAGCTACAGATAATTGTAAGCCGTCATATGTATATGTGTCATATGTTCTGGACTGAAGCTGGGTCCTCTGGCAGAACAGCCAGTACTCTTAACTACTGAGCCATCTCTCAAGCTCCAAAAGGGTTGTGTTTGATACATTCATGTTTGGTGCCTTTTAGTTTCACAGTAATCCTGATAAAACAGAGACTCCACCTTATTGCCATATTACCATTCTAAGACAAACTTCAGTTTTCTGTGCTTATAAAGATTCTAGCACTTGATGTCAAACATCTGAAATTCATTTTTTAAAAAAGCATATTGGTAGTGGTGCAGCAGAGAGATTGCATCAAGAAGCCTGCCACCCTGAGAGTTAAGTATCTTGTTTAATAGCAGTGTATCCTGTTTCCTGTGAATCAGACCTCTTATTTCATTGTCCAGTGATTTTTGAGGAATACATGTTTGTAGATACCCATATTAGATTATACTTGCACCCCAGGCTGTGTATGAGTGGACAAAGTAGACTGGAGAGCAAGTATATATACACTCCTTTCTCTGCTCTAGACCATGGGTATGATGTAACAAGCTGCATCAAGTTCCTGCTACTGATGGCAGAAGATACAACACTCTCTCAGGAATAGATCAGTGCTGCCAGGAGCAATCATGTCTCCTGTCAAAAGAATCCTAAGTTATTTAAATGCCATGCTCTACAGATCTTCAAAATGGTTGAAGGTTACCTATCTATGCAGAATACAATCTCTATGTATCTAAAGAACCTAATTAGTCTGACTAAAAGTATAAAAAACAAGAATGATCATTGACCTATAATATTTAATACTTATCTAACTTAAAGATTAAGACTTCATATCAGAATATTAAACAACTTTAAACAACTGTGCAGTAAAGGAGGACAATGACCTCAAAACTGTAAACAATGTATAAATATCTTGATCAGAGGTAGAAATAAATAATGCAATGTGATATATATCCTAAAATTGTATCAATAACAGAATGTCTTAAACAGAGGTAGAAACATGCATGCATACAATCTGACAAAATAACTTTGTATAGGTGTACAAATATTATAAACAGAAATAGGAGCCTATAGTTTGTCTTCCATTAAAGGCCATTGTTTAACCCACATGGGTTTCTCAGTTAACCAGTTTAAAGGCAAGGCCATTAGTACCTCTAAAGACTTCCTAGTTGTTTTGTGTTCTTATAGTGCCTGAATGGCTGGTGAACTTTGTTTATAATATCGTATAATATCCTTCCCAGAAACATGAGTTTTTGGGACTGCAGGAATGTTAACCTGGATATTCCATTGCTGCAATAGGTCATGGCCCCATAAATTCACTGCAATATTAGCTACGTATGGCCTCAGTTTTGCTTCTTGTCCTTCTGGCCCTATGCATTCAACCCACCTCGTGCTTTGTTTCACTTGAGCTAGGAATTCCAATTACTAGGAATTTAATATCTGCCTCTTGAAGAGGCAAATCTGGATGCCAAGATTTTGGAGTAATGATACTCACATCCACACCTGTGTCTAGTAAACCCTCAATTGCAATGTCATTTATATGCACTCTTAGTTTTGATCTTTAATCATTTATGGAAGTCTGCCAAAATATATGTTTCCTATTTCCTACTGGGCATACAGAATATTATAAACATATTGGACATACAGAACAGTATGGTTTTTTACAGTAGGCACTGGGTTGTTTAATTTTCCTGGTGAGACATGTTCTCCACTGGGAGACTGGGAATGACTAGACCTTATTTGACATCAGGGCCTGAGAGAGGTACTCCAAGGAGTTTCCCAGTGGTAGCAAGTTGCCTTGTCTCTGTCTTCTTGAACTATATTCATTAGTTCAATGTTAGCCTTTGCCACACCCCCTACATATACCAGAAGTTTGAGTCCTCCTATTCTTGCCATTCCTAGAAGAGACATTATTCTTAGGAATTCCTTGTCTACATTCCCTTCTTAGATGTCCTATTCTTCCACAATTAAAACATTTGGCATTTTGGCGTCTCCTCATACCATTGGAAATCACTTCTCCTACCCAAGCTTCAGTCAAATGTTTTAAAAGTCATTATATGCAAGATCCATTCATCTATGTGTGATGATCTAATCTTTATGCCTGAGGATCTTCTTACATTCTAAGTTGGCATTTTCAAATCCAAGGAGTACACATCTAGCTTCAGGGTTTGTCACTCCTAATTGTACAGACTTAGTTAATCTTTGTAAATATTCACTCCTAAGTTGCTTTTTGGTCAGGCTGTTTTGTTAAAGCAACAGAACAGAAACCAGGACACAGTAATATGGAAATGCAAATGCTTTGAATTCTATAATTTTTGAGTACCAGCATGAGGACAAATAGAAAATCCAACATATGATCCCAGGTGATCGACGATGGTCAGATTGTAGGTACAATAAAAATATTGTGTAAAATTGTGTTTTCCCTATGGATAAGGTATGTTTGTAACACAAATGAAGCTGATGGTTAGACCAGTCACACGCAGTTATGACATTGCATTCATGTAAATATTTTGAGACCTGAACTACATTTGCCCCATGTACTTGTTGCATAAAGGATAACTGACTTATATTATTCCAAAATGAAGGTGTTTGAGCAATCAGCTTATGAATGGAGTGCTCTCAGTGGAAAACTGTGGGACCTTGGGGGAGCCATTCATGGAGGGAAGCAAATCAAAGGAAGGAAGAATGTGGTTCCATGAGTCTGGCTTCAGTCTGACCCATGGGGGTTTCTGAATCCACAGTGCCTGCTCAGTCTTCATGCAAGAACACACAGTTATGTTACTCATTAATCACTGGCCCAGGGCTGTGGAGCAGGTAAGATTAGCCTCAGCAGCTCCATCTGTGCAAAGCCAGACCATCCATGTAGAATACAGATTTGATCCTGTAAGAGCAGTACCAGGTGCTCGGATCCAGTAAGAGGCGCCCTCCCTCATAGATACGTGTTTTTAATGAATACAGTGGGGCAGTGGGTAGCAGTGGCCTGTAATAATTTGTGACTAAAAGAGACTGAAATTGCTCAACACAGAGAAATAGATAATGCATGAAGAAATGAAAATGCTCATTGCTCAGATGTGATGTCTATACAGGGTACACATGTACCTGTTTGTACTAAGTCCCTTCCAGATGTTGATGCT
This sequence comes from Microtus ochrogaster, assembly GCF_000317375.1. NCBI lineage: Eukaryota > Metazoa > Chordata > Mammalia > Rodentia > Cricetidae > Microtus > Microtus ochrogaster. The sequence goes on from NC_022020.1 coordinate 49,257,684, forward strand.
CTGCTCTGTGAGTTAAATGCACAGATTGGGTTTTTCTAAACCATCACTTGAGATTTTAGAAGATGGTCTCCCAAGTTGTACTACATTTGTCTTTTCTGGCCAATTTTTCAAGCACTTGCCAAACTCTGGGGGACAAAATGGACCTCAGTTCTGGAGGGCAACCCCGTCTGGAGTACATGTTCTGCCTGAGCCCTGCTGTGACATTCTCTGCAGCACGTTCATCCCATTCTGAGGGCAGCCAAGCTGCTGCCACGCCTTCCTGTGGGAACACTGACTCTTCTCTGCAGCTGTCTGTCTTAGGTATAGGCCAGGGGATTATGGCTCCAGAGACAGAGGCACAGGGATGACATGACAGTATCATGAGAATCGTGAACAACGGGGTCTTTGAGAAGATGAGAAACATCTGGCCAGGTTGGAATTACTCTTTAGGCTTCATTTTCTTCCTCATTATTTTCTGCCATAGTGAACTCTTGACACCTTATTTTGGCAAAGGGAAGTACCAGCGTAGTGCTGAAGTTCCTGGCTATTATGTATTTTAATAATGTCTGTAATAAGGCTAGGCCTAGTAAGAATCCTGGAGAAAGAGACATTAACATTGCTGGATGCCTCTACTTATGGCTAAGTTCAAGTCAAAGGGCTTCCCATTAATTTCTCTCATCTACCTCTCGCTGAGATGCTTGAAGGCTAAGTACTATGGTGGCCAATTTGTACAGAGAAAACTGATGCTTAGTGACATGAAGTAGTTTAACCACAGCTACACAACATCTAGAATCTGTATGTAGAACTGCCCACTCCTGCTTTCTACCCTGTCACCCTGACCTCTGCCAGCCTGCACAACTTTAGAGAGATAGTGAGGAGGTCAGTTGTAATGGAACCATGAAGGCATTCCAAATGAGTTGTGGTTGTGGTAGGTATAACCATGACCAAGAACCAAGCCAGAGAACAAAAGTCAACAATTCATCTCTGAGGACTCAGAGAAACAAAGTCTAAGGATGAAGAAAAAATATTCTCCTGATCTGCCATTCTATCTAGAAACTCTCTTCTGAGTCCCTACAGATGTTCACCAATCTCTATAGGACAGCATCACATTTATGTGTTAATCAGCTTTCTGTTGTTGTAACAAATGCCTAGGGAGAAGATATCGTGGAGCGTGAAAGTCACCGTGAGACTGAACTTGTCAGTATGTGACTCCACCACCCCCTGACCCCCCAAATCCACAGCTTGTGTGCCCCCATGCTCCAAGACACCTGTGAGCAACAAGGCCTTCAGCCACGTGCCTGTAAGACCAAGGCAAGGAAGAACTGAAAGCTCATTGGTCAAACACTGTAGACTGGCAGAAGAGCAGGTTGTCAGGGATATCCTGAACAGCCAATAAAAGAGGACACAGTGATGGCTGATTGCTAATTAGGATCCCAGTGTCACAGTAGGCACCTGCCCTTGGCTCATGGGCCTTCTTCCAGTCTTCAAGAGAGGCAACAACTGACTATCTCTTCTTTCTCGGAAAGAGTGAAGTCATCTCACTCATTTGTGAAGAACAGAGATATGCCAAGTTATAGAAATCAATGGCAGTGTACAAGCGGCAGTGCGTTTTCATATTGGATCTGGACAACAACCTTCCTGTATAAAAAGACTTTAGATTTAACAGGAAAACCAAGTCAATTTGCTAGGTCATTAAAATGTGAGAATTGCTGACTTGCTTGTGGGAAGCTCTGGGCTGGATTTCTAGACCTCGCGGGCTCCCACGGACTGCTACCAAAGGATGGGGGTGCCTTGATAGAAATTTTGAGATACACAACCTCAGATACAGGATAGGTTTAGGACAATGACCAAGAGGACCTATGATGATGTCTCTTAAGTTGCATACCCAGACCTGGTAGAGCAGTGGATATTTGTCTCACTGTATGAATCCAGCACAGGGCAGTCACCTTAAGCAACCTGCAGCAGCAGACACCCAAACCCATAGAGCTGACACCATAGTTACATGGCATGTGTCTTAGTCAGGGTTTCTATTGTCCTGAAGACACACTGTGACCACAGTAACTCTTATGAAAGAAAACATTAGTAAGATTAGCTTACATGTTCAGAGGTTTAGCCCACTATTGTCATAGTGGGGAAGCATGGTGGCATGTTGGCAGGCATGGTGCTGAAGAAGTAACTGAGATCAACAGGCACCCAGAAGAAGAAGTGCTACTGGGCCTGGCTTAGCTGCTGCACCATGGAATACCCCCGCCCAGGCAGGTGGGAAATTACCATGCCCAAGGTGGAGTAAACAAGGACCCTATAGCTAATCACCAGGGGGACAGAAGGAGCACAGGAACAAACAGGATGTTTAGCTGGCTGGCCAGAAATTGTCCTCACTATGAAACCCGGGAGCAGAGGTAGACCCATGGGCCCTACACCCTATGAGCCTTTGGGGGCCATTTTCATTCAAACCATCAAAGTACAACTTTCTCTGGTCTCTGCTCTCTTCTGTGGAGTTTTTACTGATGCCTACCCTCTGTCTTCCCTAACCCGTACATGTCGTTGGAAGATGTATTACCCAGTAATTACACTCTCACCATCACTACCCAGGCAGCGCTAGACCCACCACAACCAGGACCAC
>NC_022020.1:49260433-49270803 GCF_000317375.1 Microtus ochrogaster
CTACCCAGGCAGCGCTAGACCCACCACAACCAGGACCACTACCCAGGCAGCGCTAGACCCGCCACAACCAGGACCGCTTGAAGCCATAACTGCATCTCTGCTCTGCTGCTATCAGATAACCCCTAGCTGGGCCCAGTTAGTTTGGGGCAATAAACTTTGCTTTTGTGGGAATACACATTATGCTTGAGAGAAGACATTCAGCTTACAATAGGTTCTGTGTGTGTGTGCACATGTGCACATGTGTGTGTGTGTGTGAATGTATGTGTGTGTATGGGGAGAACACAGGTTAACTTTTGCTTTCCACTTTGCCTTTTGAGACCAGGTCTCCCACTGAACCCAGTTCACTAATTAGTTGTATTGGCTGGCCAGTGGGCTCCAGAGATTGGCCTATCTCCTCTGGCCCTTCTTGTACATGTGTGTCAGGAATCTGAACTCAGGTCCTCACACTTTCTCAGCCAGCATTTCTGCCCAGTCTGTTACATCCATGACAGAAGGTGCTCATGACTTGCAGAAAGATGCCCAGAGTTTCTTGAAATGTTTCCTTGGCGAGGAAGATATACTTTATACACAATCCACCATTGTATAAGGTTTTTCAAGTTATTTGGGTTTTCTGCTTTGTTTTGTTTCCTGTCACTGTATTGCCCAGTCAAGTGATGGGCTTAAAAGATCTCCCTACCTCAACTTACAGAGTAGCTGGAACTACAGGCTGCATTTCTGTAACAGGGTCAGTGAACTAACTTGTTAAAAGTTCCCTAATCTACCTTCATTGCAATATAATTTTTAATGCAAATACCTCATTCAAACTAATTTATTGTCTCTTATCATCCAGCTAATCTTTAATGGCTGTGTTATTAATTATCCCACTAACAATATACAAAGGGACTACAGTTTTCTTCTCATTCCTTACTCCTGTTGATGCATAAGTCTTCCAGTTCCTATTATTCCACAGTCAGTGTGTTTCCGAGTTGAAACTAAAATAGCTGGATCCTGTCCTCCTATCCTTCTACGTTCTTAGGACAGAATCCACAGTACTGATACATTAAGGGCTCCAACCCTCAAGATGTGAGAGTTCAGAGAGGCAGTCAAACCTGCTAAATATCTATTACCCGTGACTAAAGCCATATTCATGTCGGTCTTCTGATGACCATTTTTTCCACACTTGGATTTGCTCCCTCACCTCACTGTTTGCCCAGAAAGCTACAAATCTTCCCAAAAATTTCCTATGACAGCCTGGAAAGAAAGTATATGTATCTGTGATTTAGAATCTGTTTCCTAAAAATACTGCTATATTTTCTTGCGCTTGGATTTTACTTCAGCTTCTGTAGTTAATTTTCTGGAGTGAGTGAGACTCTCCAGGCTGCTAAATCAGTGGAATTTGTTCATCCTGCTTTCCTCTGACCATCTGTGGTACCTGGCACATTGACTGTTAAGTTCATTTTAAAATACCACCTTCCTTCGGTTTCCAGGAAAGAACATTCTCTGGGTTTTCCTCCCATGTTTTTCTTACCATCTTATTTGCCAGATCATCATCCTCTTCCCAACCATGAAATGTAATTTCTCCAAGTTCACTATGGTTCATAAATTTCACACTCTTTCAGGACCCATAGACTTACAACGCATCCCAGATTCCTAGACCCAATTTCAGTTACTCTATGGAGACTTAACACTAAGTACACACAGCCTACTGCTTCCTAGCTATGTCCACTAGGATAACAAAAAGGAATACTTTACCTGTACACATTTACAAAGATTAAGTGCTGCCTCCATCAAACATCTGAAGAACTTTGAAACCTAGGAAACAATCTTGTATCCCTGCCTCCCTATCACCTCTGACTCAGAAGGGACAATGTTAGTACCTCTTAGTCCAGGTTTTGGCCACCATCCTCATCCAGCTAACATCTGTGTCTGCTGTTCACTTTGCCTGCTTCCTCATCATACAGGAGACATTTTTCTAGAGAAGATATTGATACGCTTAGCAAAAGTCATCTTGTGAGTCTAGTCAATTCCCATCACTCAAACGCCTTAGGGGTTAATGGAAGTGAATTGCAAACACAACTCACTAGGAATATACGACACAGCTGCACTGAGGGCGACTTGCTTTGGGACTTGGTGTGAATCACTCCCGAAGGTGGAAAGACCAAGTGGTTACAGGGATTCTAATTCTTGGCCAAATAGCTAATAAAAGGTCACATTGTCACATCCATCCTTAGCAACAGGCAATAAATTTGTTGAAATGGGTTTCTGCTCTTAAATTTAAAGGAATAGATTAATCACTTCGACTTTTCAATTTTTAAAAACAAGTAACTCTTGATCCTCTGAAGAGCAAAGAAAGCCATGACGCTAGACTTGTGTCCAGTTACTTTGCCAGGGTAACAAATGAAGGCCTGTGGGCATTCAGGTGCTTTCCAAGGGGATCAGGTCACCAGGTTCTCATGATAAACAGAGGAATGGCACATTTGTTTGCTGGTATATAGATTCCCGTGTTTAAATCAGGCAACACATATAAGTGTTTGAGTCTTCCAAGAACAGAGTATTCCTTCAGGGTCATTTTTTTAAGAAGAAAATAATTTTTGATGAAAATGTAAAAAGATACTTTCAAAGAATGGTAAGGATCCAACTTTTCCAGCCACAGTGAAATCGCTTGACACAGAAGCCACCCCAGAAAGCATGCCATGAAAGAGCACAAAGTAACACTCTGCCATCGCCATCATCATCCCCACACTGAGAGCTGTCCATGAATGAAAATAGCCACCGTGGACCACTGCATCAGCTCCGATGTCCTTTGTAGCCTGTAGGGCTTCGCTGCATTCTCAGAGCTTTGGTGTTATCATTATTGGTTTTACACCTTAGATACACATATACTCATTTCATGGTTGATAAGGTAGTACTCTAAGAAGTACATTGTTGTCTTTAGTGGTTCTCAGAGCATAAAGAATATAGAATAAAGCATAAAGGCACTATGGTGCTAGGGGATGTGAATTCTCAGGCCAGGATGTCCATGTTTCCACGCCCAGTGATCATCTGCTGTGTGACCATAACATGTTCCAAGGCTACCTGAAGCTTCCGTTACTTTGGTTGCTACATGGGGTAAATGCACAGCGACAAATCCCTCTACACTTTGAGGGGGATCACACATGGGGAGCATGTAAAACAGTATCTGGCACATGGTTTGCCCTGAAGACCTAGTAAGGTCTGTCAGTCACCTAATTCTAAAACACAGAAATAACCAAGATGCCCCTTAAAATGTAAAGATGTTAGGCCAAGGACTGTGTTTTACAAAATTTATTCCAGTGCCTTCTGAACAAGTAACATGCACAACTTCAATTTCACCATATTGGCTTTGGAAAATGAACTTCAGAAATAAAGGCAAACCCTCCAATATTAAAATCTTCCATGGCACAGGCAGTGAAATCAGCATTGATTGGTGCTTCTTGGCTCTCTAAGGATGATAGTCAAAGAGAAAATCTGGTGCCATGAAAGCAAATTTTATTCTTCTGGTATTTGTGCATGTATATTTTTAAGAGCAAGGTTATTTGATAAGAAACAGAAAATAATAGAATTATTCTTATTAGTGAGAAATTCAACTCCAAGCAAAGCTCTTTGTAACCTTTTGGTGACTCACTGACTAGTCTTTACCCCAAATCCCATGAATTCTGTCTACAAAAAGAAATGCCATGGGGGGGGGGCTAGTCCAACACAGTGCTCACTAGTACACTATGAGTTCCCAGACTGGAAAATTGAGGGGTATTAGGACTTTTGTTAATGCATAGTGAATCCAGTTCCATTTACACACTGAAAGGCCTAATATTTTGTACTAGTACAACATGCTCCAAACTTTCAAAATCTTGTACTCAGAAAACTACAGAACTGGTTTTCAAGGCTCTGTGTTAGCATAAGAGCACGTGGTGTCAGGTTTTTTTTTCCTATCACATGTACACAGGTATGAAACCAAAGGTCAAATGAAGAGACCTTTCCCCAGAAGGTCCTTCACCTCTCCCTACTCATCAGGTGCAACTATGAAGGGCAGTAAACCATGAAAAAGCACATCAAATAATATGAGGCAAGTCTGAGTAAGAAAGTGTACATAGCTGCTGATCAAAATTCTGCTCAAAAAAATATCCTGTTCCATCACTAATCACTGTCATGAAAAACAACAATCTGTGCTCCTAAGCTAATGGCTGGAGGATTGATTTAGTGGAGTTTTTTTAGTGATTGTTTTCAATGATATGTATGTATGTGTGTGTGCAAAATATTCAAGTTTGTTAATAATACATATAATCATCTTCAGTAGGAATCCATTCAATAGAAACTGAAATAACGGATTATTAAAGAGAGGGAGGGAAATGGGAGGAGGGGAGGAGGTGGAAATTTTTAATAAAAAGGAATATGCAAATAAACAAAATACACATATATACAGTTTTTGTAAAACAATTATGATGACCTCTGAGCTGGAAGAACACACAGAAGAATACAAACATATTCATCTTGGGGACCAGGAACAGAAGCAAGGATAACATCAGGGTATTGCCAATGGCTTCTGTACTCACTGAAATGTGCCATTTTGTAATTTATAATGTGCTGATTTTATAATTTCAAAATTAAAGCAAAGACTATGAAAATATAGAAACTTATGGGAGTTTTAATTGGGATGACATTTCTTTGAACAAAGTCAGGTTATTTTTAAATCATCCATTTCTTCTTATTTAGTAATGTATATTTTACATACAACATTTATTTGCTTCAGAAGTATTCTTGAGATGCGTATTTTTTAAAGAAATTTTTCTTTCTCCAGGGCTGGGAATGGGAACCAGGGACCCACACCTTTGAAGGACTCTTTCTACTGCTGTGCCACCCCCTACGAGCAACCTAGTGTTTGACCAAAGCATTTCTGTCTTCAGAGTCCTAATGAGCTCACAGTGGTTTTCAGTAAAAAGGAGCATAGGGTTTATCTACTCAGTAGATAATTATACAAATTTATCACTTCAGTAATTCTGGGTCAGATTTATTGGGAGGAAGCACAGTGTGCTAGTATAGCAGGTGTCCACAGCCATACCATCTTTACCACTCCCTGGTGCCTTTGAACTCCGAGAAATCCCTGAGGCTTAGTTTGATGATAAGGGATACTCGATGACAGTCTGTCCTGGCTAAAGCACACTTTTAAGCCTAGATCTCATTTTGTTGTTGGTGGTGGTGGTGGTAGTGGTGGTAATGGTGTTGCTGGTGGTGGTGGCGGTAGTGGTGGTAATGGCATTGTTGTTGTTGGTGGTGGTATTGATAGGGGTGGTGGTGATGCTGTTATTAGTGGTGGTGGTGGTAGTGGTGGTGGTAATGGCATTGCTGGTAGTGGTGGTGGTTGTGGTGGTGGTGATGTTGTTATTGTTGTTTTTGTTGGTGGTGGTGGTAGAAGTGGTGATAATGGTGGTGATGGTGGTGGAGGTGATGGTAATAGTGGTTGTGGTGTTTTAAGAAAGGATCTCACTATGCAGGCTAAACTAGCCTGAAGTTATAGGCATGCACCAGTATGTTCTAATTAAGCCTTGATTCTCAATTAAAACAATAGCCAAATAAAATTCACATTATTGTGCCCACTTATAAATGAGAGAATTAAAAGTCTGACTTCAAGAGAGTTGGCCTACCCATCATACCCAGGCCATTTTCCCTGGTCTCAGCTTTGAGAAAGTTCAGCTCTCTGTGTTATTTGAGGACATTCTCTGCAGGGCCCAGGCAGGGATGGCATGAGCGCAGAACACTGCTGGAGAACGATGTGGTGTTAGCAGGGAGCATGCAATAGGAGGAAGAGGGAATCTGCTGCTGGGAGGAAAACATCCCAGAGAAGTCCGGAGGTAGAATTAGCACTTAGTTTCTGGCAACAGTGACCAGTTTTGTGGTCCTTCCTTCACCATCTTTACAGTCTTTAATAGGAACCTACAGCCACCGGCATAAAGTAAGATGACAGCCATGTGGGGAAGTCAGGTCTAGCACCCAGAGCAAGACGAGGAAGGAGAAGGCTGTGCACTCCTGGGTGAGCGCAGGCAGACGCAAGTGAACTGAGGACTCCGGTATAGGTAAAACAGAAGGCAGAGTGGAGCCGATGGCCCGTCTGTCGATGCCAGGAAGTGAGCTTTTTTTCCCATCAAGGAAGGGGAACTTGGATAAACTTCTGAAAATCTTAAATCATTTTTATTGATCTCCTTCACTTGGCTAATCTAATTACAGCTTGCTACTAATGCCAGCAAACTGGGAGCCAAACTCCTGCATCTGGGAGGATGTTCTGGACCCACAGTATCATGCTTTCTATCCAACCACGTAAGAGCATCCACCAAGAGCAAATCCGAACCGACCTCCACTGGGCATCACAGGAGGAAGGGCCACAGAGACAAGGGGCTTGCACCGTAGATGGCCAGGTTCCTGGGTTATACAGTCATAACCTGTAGATGTGCCTCCGCAAAGTTTCCTGGCATCATTGTATTTTTTTTTTTTACTTCTGGTAACCGCTTTAAAAGAACAAAGCTCTTTGTTTAAAGGGGCCCAGGGACCTCATAATTGCCACAAGGCACATGAGTGCATCCTATACTTTCTAAACAGTTTCTCTTTTAACATTAAATATTAAATTCCTAATATTTGGCCGGAATGTAGATGCTACCTGTCAAGGGGAGGTGATGTTATCAGGGAGACTGCAGAGACTGTGAAGAGACCTCCGCTGTGTTATTTACCTCAGAACCACGAGAAACCCACCCCCAACACACACACCAGTGGGGGATGAAGAGCACAAGCTCACCCACTCCAGCACCTAACAACGCTGGAAGCATAAAGGGCTCTGGCTGCCAGAGTGTCTAGGGCTTCTGTCTCGGGCTGTTCCTCCTTGAACAAACTATGATTCATCTGCATAGCTGAGTTGGAGCCTGTGGATTCCACAGGAGCCTTTTGGGGACCTTTAGGAACCCCAGGACACTCCATGCAGGTGCTCACATCCTTGCCTCTCTTCTCTGATGACCGGGGTCTCTTTTCCTCACCCAGAATTTTCCAGCTGGAACCTGAACAGGAAGGTTGAGCAGCTCTCATCCAATTCCTTCTCCACCCGGAGCTGGTCCCCAGCTCTCAGAGGAGCCATCTGCTAAAGGCATGACTCACGAAGGCAGAGGAAGAGGGTGGGGGAAACCCAGCTGTACCAATTTTTTAAACAATAACGTCCATTATTATTATTTATTATAATAGTCATTTTTCAGAATGGCTATTGTATTGGTTGGTTTTGTGTGTCCACTTGACACAAGCTGGAGTCATCAGAAAGGAAGGAGCCTCAGCTCAGCTGAGGGAATATCTCCATGAGCTCCAGCTGAAAAGCACTTTCTCAATTAGTGATCAATGGGGAAGAATACAGCCCATGGTGAGTGGTATCCTCCCTGGGCAGCTGGTCCTGGGTTCTATAAGAAGGTGGGCTGAGCAAACCGTAGGAAGTAAGTCAGTAAGCAGCCCCCCTCCATGGCCTCTACATCAGCTCCTGCCTCCAGGCTCCTGCCCTGCTTGAGTTCCTGTCCTGACTTCCTTCAGAGAGGCACAGCAATGCTGAAGTGAAAACCCTCTCCTCCCCAACTTGCTTTTTGGTCCTAGTGTTTTGTCACAGCAAGAGAAACTCTAACTAAGACAGCTGTGTTTCAAGAATCATCTGCCTGGGACTTCTTGATTTTAACCTCAAAACTACAAACACTAGAAATGTCTGTCTCTGGGTCAAAGGGATAACCAGTGCTCAGAAAACCACGTCTATAGTCCAGAAAATGAGATCTGAGCTATTTTTGAAAGAATATAATGGCATAACAACAGAACAACACAGTAAAAAAAAAACAGACTACTTTCTCAACATGACTCGGACATGCAGTTAACTCGCTCTAGCCTAGTTAAATAATTTGATCTTGTGTTTGCAGAATTCACTTCACACAGTATCTGCTCTTTGTGTATAGATTAGACCAGCAGAAGGGTGAGTGGACTAAACCTACGACAGATGAATTCATTTTATAGTAATCACAGACCTGAGAAACAAGTGGCCTCGTTGGAGGCACAGCTTTGGATTTAATGCTCACCCTGGGTGTTACAGCGTTGTAACCATGTTCCCTGCTACAAACTGATGTCTGTGTTTGCCAGAGAAGCAATATGAACGACACCCCTTGGGTTGCTTTTATTCTGGTGTCATTGTAGGAACAGCTCATTTAGACCCCATTGTGCCCAGTGTGTTGTTCATAAAATAACTCAACGTCAACTTGAACCTGAAAGTACCAAAAAAACAATTATAATTCTGGAAATTAAATTTATATCATTTCCCCCCACAAAGGTTCATATATTGAAAGCTTGGTTCCCAGATTAAGATGGGATTAGATCACAAGGCTATCACTAATACAATAGGTTGATCCAGTAATATAGCCACAATTACTTTTTTTGACAGAGAATCTCAATATTAAGCCTAGGCTGGCTTTGAACTCACACTCCATCTGCCTGTACCTAAGTGCTGGGATTGCAGGTGAGTGTTGCCATGTCTGTCTTAATGGATTAATAACCTGGTGTGATTAATAGGAGGCAATTGAGACTTTTGAATTGAGGGCCTAGTTGGAGCAAGTAAGAGTCTAGGGGTGTTTCCTAGTAGTGATTCATAGTTTTCAGGCCTTGCCCTACACCCTGTCTGCTTTTTGGCTGCTATGAGCAGCTCTGCTCCACTACACGTTTCTGCAAGGATCTTCAGCCTCCCTGGTCAGGAACTATAAAGCCAGGTGGTCATGGGCTAAAATCTCCTAAGTCAGGAGCCCCAATACAATTGTTCTGCTTTAAGTGGTTATCTTGGTTATTTGGTCACAAGCATGGAGTTTAGTTTGCTTTCTGTTGTTAGGATAAAGCACCACAACCAAGAGCAACTTGGGAGGAAAGAGTTTGCTCTGCTTATGGCATCCCAATCACAACCATTCATTGAGGGACACCAATACAGGAACTCAAGCAGGGCAGGAACCTGGGGACAGGAACTGAAGCAGAGGTCATAGACTATGGCATGGAACAGTGGTTCTCAGCCTTCTGCTGTCACTATTTGATACAGTTCCTCATGTCATGGCAACTCCCAATCATAAAGTTGTTTTCTTTACTACTTCATAACGATAATTTTGTTACTGTTATGAATCACAATGTAAATACCTGTATTTTCAGTTGGTCTTAAGTGACCCCTGTAAAAGGGTCATGTAGCTCACAAAGGGATCACAAGCCACAGGTTAAGAGCCAGCAGCATAGAGGAACACTGTTTATTGTCTTGCTCTTCATGGGTTTACTCAGTTTGCTCTCGTTCATACTCCAGGATAGCCCATAGAGAGACAGGACCTCTCACATCAATTATCAATCAAGAAAATATTCCAAGGCTTATCTGTAGATCAAGGTGAAGTCTTTTCAATTAAAGTCTCATCTTCCCAGATGATGCTAAATTGTGTCAAACTAACAACAACAACAAAAAAAAAAAAACAGCACAGATGCAAAGCTTCCGAGCACATTAGCAGTCCTGAAGCAGAGCAGAGAAAATGGCAAAAATGTAGAGCCCTCTTTTCAGGCGTACTCCTAGATCTAAGTTAAAATTTCCTCTCTTATTTCATTGGTGTCACTTGATTACGGGTCAAACTAAGATTTGAAGGACACTGTTAAATGTCTAGGTAAGGACTCCGGTCCTGCTCTTCCTCAAAGCAGAAGAGCAGATCTGTGCTCTTCTCTGAAACAGGAAATCATTTTAATAGTAAATCGCTTGGCCCTCTAGCAGACATGAAAAATCATGTCCCTTTAGACAAAAACTAATCAAGCTTTTTGTTTTGTTTGTTTTGTTTTGCTTTTGGCATAACTTCTACAGAGTTCAGAAAGAATGGTCAGCTTGTGACCATAGAGTTGAAGCGCATCCTCAAAGTAATCTCTATATACATGTCAATCTCACCAAATGAAGATAAAGACCACTGACCACAAATTATGGCCAAATCAAAGCAAGCTTTACTGTGCATACCAGAGAGCTGACCGGCTGTCTCACCCAATGCAGGGTTCAGGAGAACAACCTGAGCTAATTTCTCAAGCCCCTTTAAAGGGCAAACACATAGGGGAGGGGATTTTGTGACCAAGCGTGGTTACAGAGGAGAGACCAGAAGTCAAGGAAATCTTCCTGAAACATTTGTTACAGAACATTCAGTGGTTACAGTGGTGGGGCAAAGCCCAGTTCTGAGAAACAGAAACTTATGTTTTACAAGTGGACAGAAACCTTACTGAACTAGAGCATCAGAATGGTTCCTGATTACAAAATGGAGCCAAACTGGTTTCTCACACAAATCTGTACATGATGTGGGAGTGATTTCTTTCTAATCTGTTGCTTT
>NC_022020.1:49272733-49284502 GCF_000317375.1 Microtus ochrogaster
AAAGACCTGAATAACAGCGCCCTCATTCAGCAGGAAGCAGTTTGGAGAGAAAAAAACTGTGCCCATGTTCCCAAATATTTTTTATAAATGTTCTTTTACATTTAAAGGGGGATATGATATAGATCTCTGAAGAATAAACTCTAGCTTTCCCCTTTCAATTCCTATATTTTTATCAATAGAAGTTATGATGTGGCCAATAATGAAAACTCTGAGTTTTCAGGAGTGATATAGCCTGGAAGAGCATCGGTCCTAGTTTGATAAGTTTCTCTGTTCACCTCCCAGGAGCCTTAAGCTACCATGAGTAGACACTTGGTGAGCTGAATACTGTAGCAAAATTGAACTTTAAAAACTGTGTTGTTGTTGTAGGTATTAGTTTTTAGTTTTTAATTAGTTTACAAAATAAATCATAAGAATTTCATATGTATTTGATTTGGGACTGGTCCCCTACCCCAAGTGTCTCTTTTCTTGCCTCCCTGCCCCCCAGTTCCCCACATCCTCTTTAAACTAGCATTTTTCTGCTTTGTTTCAATGTCTTCCCCACGTCCTTCTCCTAAAGCCCCTCTTTCCCGACTCATGGGCCCTTTCAAGTTTCTTAGGATTTGCCCATATTTCTTTCTACCTGGACACACAGAGAAGAATCTGTATATGAGAGAAAATGTTCAGTATTTGTCTCTTTGACCTAGAGTTACCTTTGTTGAATGTGTTTTCCATTTCACTCATTTTCCTAAAATGTTCATAACTTCATTTTTATACATCTGAATAAAATTCCATTATGTTTTATTCATTCCTCTGTTGTTGGGCATCCTGGGCTAGAAACATTTTTTGGTTGCTGGAAATTGAACATACACTGCAATATAGGGTTCTTCATTTCACAGAACACATATTAACATAAAATAACAACTGTCTCCTGACACAATAATATTTGGTGACCTCAGCACCATATTCACATTAATAGATAGATCTCCAGGACTGAAAATCAATAAAGAAACTTCAGAGTAAATCACTATAGAATACATGAATCTAACAGACATTTACTGAGTCCAACAGCTTTGGAATGCACATTCTTCTCGGGCATCCATGAAACTTTATCTAAAATAGATCACATCCTAAGGCATAAAGCTAGTCTTAGCAAATAGAAAAGAGCTTAGAAAATTTCTTTAGTCTCATCAGGCCATAGAAATCAACATCAAGAAGCCATAGAAACTACGTAGTTACTTGGAGATCGACTAACAAAACTTTGGCCAGTGGATTATCAGTAAAATGATGAAATAAATTTAAAACTTCTTAAAAACAAGTAAAAATGATAGCCCAACTTATCATAACCTTTGAAATACAGCAAAGGCAGTTCTAAAAGAAAAATTCATAGCCATGGGTGTGTGCATTCTAAAAGTCAGACAGACTGGGAAGTGGTGGTTCACACCTTTAATTCCAGCACTCAGGAAGGAGGGAGGGAGGGAGGGAGGGAGGAAGGAAGGAAGGAAGGAAGGAAGGAAGGAAGGAAGGAAGGAAGGAAGGAAGGAAGGAAAGACAGATCTCAGAAAAATAACTGGATACACCTCAAGGTCTTAGAAAATCCAGAACAATCCAAACCTAAAAGCATTAGACATAAAGAAATAATAACAATGAGGGCAGAGACACTGACAGACTGACGGACTAACAGACTGACAGGATGTATATGACGTATTCTCATTACTTTGCCTCACTATATACCACATTGAAGCTAATGACAAGGAAAACAGTCAGTGGAGTAACTACAGCTTGAACCAATTCTCACTGGATGGGGGTGGTTAAGATGCCCAGATGCACACTGGGTAAGTCCACGACCAAAGCAGTATCCTTTACCAGCGTTCCCATCTCAGAAAAATGACCGAGATTGTAGAACTTTAACTATCACAAAGCCTTCTGAGGACTGGTATCAAAACACATTCCCTTAAGGGCTTGTCATGCCAGAACACCTTCCAGGCTATATTACATTCTAGACGATGGCTGCGCTGGTTCCATCCCACAAAGGAAGAATGGGTTTTAGAAGGAACCAAGTCCAAGTGGTTTTCTCTGTTGCATTTGGTCAAATTTAGATACTTTTGGCTTAGCAAATCCTCCTTTTCTAACCGACCGTTTTGTCTAACGGAAACGAGGCAATCGACTGCACTCTTAGGATTCCATGCAGGCTCATTTCAAAGTTTTAACATGGGGAAGCTCTCTTTCGCCACAATCAGATCACTATAAACGAAGCTACATGACTATCATGCAAGCATCTAAATTGTGTGTGTGTGTGTGTGTGTGTGTGTGTGTTTTCATGTGAGTGCCCATGTGTTGTATGCTCATGTGGATGTGTGTGCACATGTGCATGGTGAAACAAGAAGTCGACCTCAGGTGTCATTCCTCAAGTACCATCACCTTGTATTTGAGACAGAGTCTATATGGTATTTTGAATGAGAAATATCCCTGCAGGCTCTGATAGTTGAACATTTGGTTCTCAGTTGATGGGGAAGTTTTGGTAGTACTGTCTTACTGAAGAAAGTATGTCATTGGAAGCAGGCTTTGAGACTATAGTCTTTCCGTATCCCTTGCTCATTCTCTCTATTTTGTGTTTGTGGCAGAGAACATGATCTTTCAGCTTCTTGCTCCAGTTGCCATGCCTGCTTGCTGACCCACCTTCCCACATGGACTCTTTTCCCTCTGGAATGAATATCTCAGATCAGCTTTCCCTTCTGTAAGTTGTCTTGGTCATGGTATTTTGTTGCAACCTCAAAAAAAAAAGTCACTAATATGTTTTCTCACTGGCATAGAGCTCTCCAAGTAGGCTGGCCAGAAAGCCTCAGGGAACTTTCTGTCTCTATCTCCCCAGTGCTGGGGCTATAGGAGCATGATGATACACCCATTTTGTCTTTTGTTTTCTTTCTTAACATTGATTTGGGGGATTGAAGTCAAACTTGACAATAAGAAGAGAATGAAAAAAAATTCCTGTCTCTTATCTGGAGGTCATAAACTCCTATCAGTATGTATCCTGCATCTGCCTAGAGCATGCAGCATCATGTCTTCACATACACACACCACAATTCATCCTTGAAAAGGCATTTTTTTCTTGGTATTTGTAGTGAGCAAACTATGATAGTTAATATTATCAAGTTAACAGGATCTAGAATAACCTGGAAGATAAACCTCTGGTCATACCTGTGAGGGATTATCTTGATTAGGTTAACTGAGGTGGGAAGACTCATACTATAGTGGGTGGTACCATTCCATAGGCTTATGTCCTGGGACACATTAAAAAGGAGAAAGATAGTTTAGCACCATCATATTCTCTCTCTCTCTCTCTCTCTCTCTCTCTCTCTCTCTCTCTCTCTCCCTCCCTCCCTCCCTCTTTTTCTCTCTGCTTATTGGCTATAGATGCAATGTGACCAACTTCCTCAAGCCCTGTCACCATGCTTTTCAAAGATGATGTATTGTACCCTGGAACTCTGCACCAAAACAAACCCTCCCTTCCTTTGCTGGCTCTTGTCGGGATGTTTTGCAACAGCATGTAACTAATATGAAAGCATGGATATCTCTCTTTATTAACTTTATAAGCTTCAACCATGAACCATGACTGCAAGCTGTGCTTCCTCCTAAAACACTGCCGTAGAAGGCTGTCAGTCCCTGGTAGAGGGCCTCTCTCATTCTATGAAACTTGAGCAGAGACTGTGATAAGTGGGGACAGGATTTTAGGAAATATAAACAATTCATTTCAACCAAAAATTGGGGCACTTACCAAAAGCCGTTGTGGTGGTTTGAATGAGGAATACACCCCAAAGGCTTGGATTTGAATGCTTGGTCCTAAGTTGGTGGTTCTGTTTGGGAAGGCTTAGAAGATGTGGCCTTGTTAGAGGAAGTGTGTAGCTAGAGAAGGTCCTGGAGAGTTTCAAGCCATTTGTGTTCTCTCTTTGGTCCACCTTTGTGGATTAAGATGTGAGCTCCCAGCTTACTGCTCAGGGTGCCATGCCTGCCTACTGCCATGCTTCTCCCCCATGATGGTGAATGAATATTATTCCTCTGGAACTGTAAGCCCAAATAAAACCCTTCTCTCAGAAAATTGACTTGGTTGTGGTATTTTTTATTACAGCAATAAAAACTAAAATGATACAGTCATGTAGGGATCAGAGGCCCATTTTAGAAATAAGTATGACTTGTGGCCCTTGGGAGGTGGATGTCTTCCTTTGACTATGACCCAAGCAAAGCTACACTGGGCTACTAATTGTTAGTCAGACTTCTATGTTGGTAACTGATGCCTGGGATAAACTAATTATAAACAGAAATAGCTCACAGTTTTGGAGTGTCCACACTTCAGGCTCATATTTCATAAACTGTATTGCTCTCAAATATGTTCCAAGGAAGATTGTGGTGGTAGCATGCAGTAAAACCATTCACCTGGTGGCAAGATGCTTAACATTAAGGAAACCTGTTTACCATTGAAAAGGGACTGGTTCTTAATATTCCCTTTTGTAGGAAGACAATGATGAGTGCTGCTCCACCAACTGCTTCCCAAATAACCACTCGGAGACTTATTATTAGTTATGAATGCTTGGCTGATAGCTCAGATCTACTACTAACTAGCTCTTACAACTTAAATCAACCCATTTCTATTAATCTATGTACTGCCCCAAGACTCATGGGCTTTTCCCTCTCCTGCATGCCCTACTTCCTTCCCATCTGGCTGGTGACTCCTATAACTCTGCTCTCCTTCTTCCCAGTGTCTTTAGTCTAATTCCCCTGCCTAACATGATCCTGTTCAGCTATTGCTCAGTCAGCTTAGTCAATCACAGTGATATATATTCACACAGTGTAAAGGAATATTCCACATCCTTCTCAGAATATCTCCAGTGGTCTAAGACCACACACTATGTCCCATCTTCTAGATCAGTGATTCTCAATCTTCCTAATGCTGTGAACCTTTAATACAGTTACTCATGTTATGATGACCACCAACCATAAAATTATTTTTGTTGCTACTTCATAATTATAATTGATATTGCTATGAATCATAATGTAAATATCTGATATGCAGGATATATGATATGTGACCCCTATAAAATGGTCATTCAAATACTAAAGGGATTTTGACCCACAGGTTGAAAACCACTGTTCAGTCTGATTTATTAGATGGTAGGGAACCAGGCCTTCAACAAATGGACATTTGAGGACATGTCTGAACCATAAGAGTTAGGGACCTGTTTAGTGTCTACAGATTTTTTTAAGCAAACACAGGATGGTAACAGAAGGTGCTATCTACAGGTTTTGGTGGTGTCCAAAGAAGTTCTGAGGTGAACTGTTTCATGTGGCTATCTAAATGCAAGAAGATGTGGTAGGGCTATAGAATATCCTGACTTCAATAAGAAAAAGAAACTCCCTTTTATCTCATCCATCCAATAATGGTGGACTCAAAGACTTCAGTGGCCAAAAGGAGGGATACCTAAGAGAGGGGCTGAGGAAGAGGACAATAGCTTTGAATCAGAAGTTTGAGGGGAAAGAGACTTTTTTCTGAATGTTCAAGAGACTACTGGACAGTAAGATACTCATAGGCCATGAGATGACCTTGTAATTAGCTTGGACTTGGCCTAGAACACTGGGATGTGCCAGCCTAAAGAACCCTCTCAAGGATTACTGACCTTCAACAGTCCCCCCCCCCCCCCCCCTCTCTGTTTTTTAAGACAGGATTTCTCCATATAGTCCTGGATATCCTGATATCCTGGAACTCACTCTGTAGACCAGGCCCCTAATTCACAGTTATCTGCCTGCTGAAGCCTTCTAAGTGATGGGATTAAAGACATGGGCCACCAACACTAGGCAAGGATTAATAAATTTGATCCCCTTGAAAAGCTGAGATCATGGCTCCTTGGCTTGCTGCTCCATCCTCTGCTCTCATGCTGACATCACTCTCAACTCTTAGTAGAGAGAGGAACTTCTATGTGGATTCTCACAGAATGGAGAGCACACAGAGGTCCATAAATTTAAGGTAATTCTTTTTTTCTGGAACAAGATACAAGTCCTGTAATTAATCATTGATCAAACCACCAATGCCTGAAAGAGAGGTGGCTTGACTCATACTCTCATAAAAGAATTTGGTTTTCCCAAAAGCTCTTAATTGAATGTTCCTATCAGTAATAGGTGCCTGGCAGCCTCTTTCCTCAGTGCTTAATAGCTAGGGATGAGCACTTGACTCCCAACCAAAGCATAATTTTCATTGGAACAAAGAGTAACCTGGGATTTACAAAGCTGGAGGTGGCTTGTGGGGTGTGTGTGTGTGTTTGTGTGTGTTTAATGAAGTACTGTGTTTAACCCAATTTATCCAGTGCTTTTGTTAAACTAGTGATCTGGAAATGGTCTACTGGACAGAAACTGGTATCTTATACTGTTACTGCTTACTTGTTCTAAAAATTCTCTGTGAACTGGTTGGTGGTAGCTCACGCCTTTAATCTTGGCACTCAGGAAACAGAGGCAGGTGAGTTTGAGACCAGCCTGGTTTACTAGGTGAGTTCCAGAACAACCAGGGCTATACAAAGAAACCCTGTCTCGAAAAAGAAAACAAAAGTTCTTTGCAATTAATTATCAGCCTTAAACCCAAAGCTTTCTGTGTCCCATATCATAAAATCATTGTTTTCTGTCTTACATCCCATTTCATTGGAAACAGAAGTTTGGGTGATAATTTTCAGTCCCTAGCAAGAAAAAAAAATGTATAAAACTCTTTTAGAAGAGTAATTTATCGTCATGATCTGGTGTCACCACAGACTGTGAAGGGACTGGTATCAGCACAAGACACCCCAAGGTCAAGTTCTAAACACAAAGAAGGTTTATTTGTCCCAGAGAGGCAGAAGGCAGGGAATAAGAGCCAGAGATGGAAGATGGAGGACAGAAAGAAGGAGGAAAGGAACAAGGAAGAGTGGGGAGGTGGGAGGACATTTGTCCCAGGGGGGAATAAGAACTGTCTCTGGATAGAGAGGAGACAGACATATCACATAGGCAAATGTCAGTTTATAAAGGTAAAAGGGAAACCTCGTGTTAGGATGAGGTGTTAGAAAGTTGACAAATGTCTATTCACCCCCGATAGGGCACAAACAGCAAACCAAAGAAATAATTCCACCCAAATCTAGCTTGGGAAGCCAATGAGATGTATATTAAATAACTGTGTTTTTGGGGGGCTGGAGAGATGACTCAGAGATGACTGGCTGCGCTTCCAGAGGTCCTGAGTTCAATTCCCAGCAACCACTTGGTTGCTCACAACCATATGTAATTAGAGTTAAGTTGTTGGTTGTGTCTTTGGTGTGAATGTTAGCCAACCATGTTACAGTCCCTAAGTGGGAAGGCAGCTGGATGGTTTGGGAAAGTCCTAAGCAGAGACAGCTGAGAGGAGTGGGTCTCTTACCAGGGTGCATGGGCGCTAGAGGAATTCCCAAGGTGAAGTAGTAGACCAGGTGGCAAGAATCCCAAAGGGACTGAGCGAAGGGAAGGCATAGGCAGCTGAGGAGGATTCTGAGGTGTAATGGTGAACTGAGTAGCCTAAAGGGAGTCTGAGTCGGGACTGAGGGAAGCGGATCTCTGGATGGGGACAGAAACGTTGGTTGGTAGTCTAAAAGGAGTCTCGGTAGGAGAGAACAGACCTATGTGTGAAGCTGGATCAGAGCTCTGTCTCCTGGGATCAGTACCCACCTGGATATGTACCTTGTGGTACATTTGGTACGGCATCCTGGTGAAGATAATGGGGTCCTGGTGAAGGCAAGTAGATTTGAGGCAGACAAGAGGGGAGAAAGGAGAGGCCCATATAGCAGTACTCTCTGTACCAGATCCCAAGAAAGGTAGGAGGAAGGAAAGAGTCCTACCCACTGGCAATATCGGCCCTAAGAAAGGTTTGGGAGAGGGTTGGCCACCTAGGGACAGGGAGGGACAGGGTGGAGCCTTACCTGGCAATATGGACATGTTAAAAAATCATTTTAAAGCTCGGCAGTGGTGGCACACACCTTTGATCCCAGCACTCAGGAGGCAGAAGCAGGTGAATCTATGTGAGTTCGAAGCCAGCCTGGTCTACTGGGCGAATTCTAGGACAGGCTCCAAAGCTATACAGAGAAACTCTCTTGCGAACCCCCCCCCCAAAAGAAAATCAATTTAAATATATGAAAAGAAATCTTTGCCAAGGTAACAAGGATCATTAAAAGTCCAAACTTGACCATCCCAATCTGCAGGAAGCACAGCTTAGAGTAAGCATTGGAGAAAACCAGGACTGATAATCACGTGGGCCTATTTTCTTAAAAAGAAGCAAATGAATGAAGCCTGGTCACCTGGAACACCAGAGTGAAAGGAGTCCAACAACCTCGTGATCCTTGGCTATTCTGTGAGGAGTCAGCCTCCACCTGGATCCCTCCAGTATCCTGTTATTCCTAACCCTACTCTCGGTGTATAGAACCCATCCCTTTGAAAGAGATCCCATGTACTTTGTATCCCCCACTAATAGAATCCATCCTTATGCTTCTCACTATTCCTTCCTCTGGGCCCTAGTCCGAGCTCTGATCATCAGCCAGTAGAACTCATTCTTATTGCAGAGGTCACAGGCGCTTTGCTGACTTGCAGGGAGTTTCTATGTAGCTATGCCTAAAGCGTTGTCATGATAATTGCCATGTGGAACTACTGTGCCTCAATGTGTAAGAAGAATAAACCACGAGGTCAGACTCTGGAAGTCTTGACCCAGTGCCCGCAAAGATGGGTGCTGACTCATTTCACTCTGCCCCTCACACAAAAGGTCTTCCCGCTGCCTGTGAGGTTTGCCAGGTCCCCAATACCAGCCAAGGGTTAGTTTATCTCGAGAGTTATTTTCTAAGTGGATACTAAAGAAAACTGTTGACAGGGCCCAATACCAACGAAAAGAATCTCATTTGTAACAATCACTTCTTCCTAAGATCAATAGTAGTTGAGCAACATAGACGGGCACAGTCCTCAGTGACTCCCGTGAGCCACTCACCTCCTTCCACAGGACCGGCCATTCCTATTCCCACTTCCGTTAGGTTCTGTGGGGTCTTTCCCCACTCAGCAAGAGCTAGGGCCAAGGGACAGCATGACCTCTGTAAGCGCAAGTCTTCCTGAATCTAACAGTTTCTGCGCTCAAGCTGAGCCTTGCTGGTGCCTCCATTGACCACACCTGGGTACTCAGAGAGTCCTGGGTTGGGTAAACATTTCTACCCACAATGCCCTGCAATGCTAAAGAGAAATGTACACAGTTTTACTCTAGGGGATGAACTGCTCACTCCGTGACAAATGCGTTCTTTTTCACCTGAAGTACCTTATCACTTGTGTCTTACTAAGCTTTTGTTCAGGCATCAGCCTATCAGAGACTCTGAAGCCGCCAGCTTGTCTTTCTGTCAGTCCTTCTTAGAAATTCAGATTGAACACAAATCTGACCACCACTTTTACTTCCAAGTGACCCAGAGAGAGGGATCTTCGTCTTCCTTCTCCTTATCTTATCCCCTTTATTACATTAGCCATTTACAAGTAGGATTTACATTCAGTCTAAATGAAGGCACTATAAACACGCTGGTACTTTAGCATTGGTAATTGCCAGGACTGAAGAAGGTAAGCGTTCATTCAAGTGCAAGAGAAGAAAGGTGAGTCTAACTACCTGCCGAGATTTATGAACTGGGGGTGGGATGGGGATCGCTACCCAGGACAACCCAAGTGCATAAATTATCCAGGCTGCATATTTGAGAACATCTTTATTTTACTGTAAATTGTACAACCTTCCAACTCTTTTTGTGTTGTTGACAACTGGTGGACACCAGTCTGTTCCCCTGTGTGACATGGCAGGGGAACTTGTCCTTATTCAGCCCTTTGTGCCTTAGGGGCTTGAGTTTCTTATCCACAAACCAGGCAGCAGATGGAAACATCGATTACTGAATTTGATGAGAGATCTTTGCAGGGTTCATCTGGGAGGAAACTGGGAGTGTCTTTTCGGCTGTCCATCAAATCTTTTAGTGTATAACTTTGTTTTGT
Source organism: Microtus ochrogaster (assembly GCF_000317375.1). Taxonomy (NCBI): domain Eukaryota; kingdom Metazoa; phylum Chordata; class Mammalia; order Rodentia; family Cricetidae; genus Microtus; species Microtus ochrogaster. The sequence continues at coordinate 49,282,745 of NC_022020.1, forward strand.
ATACACTGGGGAAAGTTATGCAGCACCAGCTGACACTGGAGAAGCCATTGGGGGATGTAATGTCGCTCCACTGTAGTATTAAATACACACATAACTTGGAGTTTTGTCTGTGGTGTCCTTTCCAAATAGTAAGCACCTGGACTGTGCGTGGCAGAACACCTTGGAGAATCTGATCCCAAAAATCCACATGGGTACATCTTTTTTTTTGTTTGTTTGTTTGTTTGTTTGCAAACTGGTCCCGAGCGAATTCCTTGCAAATGAATGGCACTTGCCTAGTTCATTTCTATTAAAAACAAACAAACAAACAAAACAAACAAGCATGCTCCAAATCATAAGAGCACACTGTAGAGGGAGAAGCAAAGGAGGATGCTGGGAGAAGCCAACTAGGGATGATCATCAGGGGTCAGATACTCGGAAGCAGTATTGTCAAAATAGATTGTTAATCTCCCTTCCTCGAAGAGTCTTAACCCTCCCTACTTCAGGGATGGTTTCTGCAGAAAACTATCTTTGGGCCTAGGGGGTTCATAACGGGCGAATGAATAAGTAAAATGTGATTCATATGAACAGTGAATTTTACTCACCTGTAAAGAATGAAATTATGATCTTTTTCAAGAAAATGGAAAGAGCTTTAGAGGGTGTTAAGCAAAAAATTCAAAAGCAATCAAAAAGAAAAATAATACATGCTTTCTCGTATCTCTTTATCTCTTAGAAATCCTAGATTTTAATTGGTGTTGTATGTATATGTATGTGGGGGTGGGAAGAAACTGGAAAGGATAGCATGAGAGAGGAAGACGACATTTCAAGGAGGGAGTAATAGAACACACGTGACATGAAAGCAGAAGAGAGGTTACTGGGGGGCAGCAGGAGGGCTGGGAGAAGGGTACCAGTAAGAGCCAAGTCTGTATGGTAGTACCACAAGGAGGGCTGGGGAGATGGCTCAGCAGGTAAAGCATTTGCCACACAAACATGAGGACCTGAGTTCAGATCCCCAGAACGCATGCAAAAGTTGGGTGCGATAGTGTGTGTACGTAAACCCAGAGTTTCTATGGTGAGATAGAGAACAGAGACATAGAACCCCTTGAAGCTTGCCAAACCAGTCCAGCATTTGCAACAGTGGGAGAGATACGGTGTGGAGAGAGGTCCTGCCTCAAACAAGGCAGGTGAAGAACAACCCCAGAAACTGCCCTCTGATGTCCACACATGTGCAATCTCACATGCTCACAGTGTAGACACACATACCATACACATGTACACAAAAGAAAAGCAGAGTAAAAGGATAAATAATACCATGATAAAACCCATTACTTTGTATGCTAATTTCTTGGGATTTTTGTTTATTCTGAGACAAAATTTATCTGTATTGTACTAGCTTCCCAAGTGCTGGGATTAAAGGTGTACACCATCACTGACCAGCATGTATGCTAATTTTTTAAATTAATATTTATTTAAAAGAATGAAGAAAATTCTCTGAAATTAATAAGTGGATAGATTTATTAATTAATTAGTGAGTTAATGAAAACCTAGCCACTAGGGTAAAGGGTAACAACTGGACTGCCACTTATACCTGCTGGGAAAGGGAAGCTCAGTTTTCTCTAATAGTGTGACAGAGTAACTTGTCCTGGGGTACCAGGACAAGCCTGACATTCAGGAGCAGATGATCAACATATAACAGACTCCACAATCTTTTTGTGAGTGCTTTTATTTGATGATAGTTTGGTGGTTGCTTTTGGTTTTGTTTTTAGGTATGATTTCATTTTA
>NC_022020.1:49285066-49300463 GCF_000317375.1 Microtus ochrogaster
TTAATTTTAAAGAGTCGTGAATGTGAAGTGTAGGCAGAGACTTCTTTTTCCTCTCCTGACCACTCAGACCCAAATAATCACACCGAAACTGTATTAATTACAACACTGATTGGCCTAGTATCTCAGGCTTCTTATTGGCTAACTCTTACATCTTAAATTAACCCATTTCTATTAATCTGCTTATCACCATGAGACTGTGGTTCCTGGTAAAGGTTCCAGGGCATCTGTCTCCTTTGGCAGTTACATGGCATCTCTCTGACTCACCTAATCTCTCCCGATACCTCTGTTCAGATTTACCACCTGGGTTTATTTTGCCTTGCCATAGGCCAAAGCAGCTTTATTCATCAACCAATAAAGCAACACATACACAGGACATCCCACATCGGTCAAGGACAACAGAAAAGACATGGAGACAAGAGTTCTGAATTTTAATAGGAAATGTTCCAGATGCGTACAAGGCATTAGGTCAGTTCCCCACATTCCTCTCAATAATGCTCTGTAATTTTCTGTAGACAAATAATGTATTTCTTTAATTTACTCTTAGTAATTATTGTGGGTGCTATAATGAATGAGATTTTCCTAACTTTAATTTTGGGAACTTTCCTCTTCACTATAAAAAAATACAACTGGGCTGGAGAGATGGTTCAGAGGTTAAGAGCACTGATTGCTCTTCCAGAGGTCCTGAGTTCAAGTCCCAGCAACCACATGATGGCTCATAACCATCTGTGAGATCTGGTGCCCTCTTCTGGCCTGCAGGTGTACATGCAGGCAAAACACTGTATACTTAATAAATAAAATCTTTTAAAAAAATACAACTAATTTTGTATACTAATCTCATATACCATTTATAACATGACTGATTTTGCTTATTGTTTTCAGATGAGTTTGAATGGTCATTGATTCTTTAAGCTTTTTTGTAGATAGATGTAGGTATGGAGAGAAGTAGACAGACAGACAGACAGATAATATAATTTGCAAATAAAGATAGTTTTTTTAAACATTCTAATAGAACATTTTAGTTCAATTTCTTGTCTAATTTCCATAACTAGACAGCCTTCTAAAATGAGAAGATTTAAAGCTCTGAAGAAAGGTTTATTACAAGAGAACAGAAGGCAGTAAATTCCCACGCTCATGGATTGGCAAAATCAATATTGTTTTTGTTTGTTTGGGGTTTGTTTGAGTTTTTGGTTTTTTGAGACAAGGTTTCTCTGTGTAACAGTCCTGTCTGTCCTGGTCACTCTGTAGACCAGGCTGGCCTCAAACTCACAGAAATCTGACTGTCTCTGCCTCCTGAGTGCTGAGTTTAAAGGCGTGTGCCACCACCACCCAGTTGAGAATCAATATTGTAAAGATGGGTTATATTACCCAAAGCAACCCATCTCCACATGCCTGCATGTGCCAGCCCCAATTAAATGTTTTCCTTTATAAGAGTTGCTGTCGGGGCTGGAGAGATGGCTCAGTGGTTAAGAGCATTGCCTGCTCTTCCAAAGGTCATGAGTTCAATTCCTGGCAACCACATGGTGGCTCACAACCATCTGTAATGAGGTCTGCTGCCCTCTTCTGGTCTGCAGACATACACACAGACAGACTATTGTATACTGTATACATAATAAATAAATAAATAAATAAATAAATAAATAAATAAATAAATAAACTCTTAAAAAAAGAGTTGCTGTGATTATGGTGTCTCTTCACAGCAATAGAAACCATAACTAAGACTAACAGATGGGGTATTGCTGTGATATGCCTGTCCATGCCTTTGTTTGGAGCGCTGTGGATTTGAGGACTTTAGATTATGAAAACAGCGGAATGCTTTAATCTGGGCTTAATGGACATGGAAAATAGTGGTGCTAAGGATGACTTGAAATGTGGAGGCCTGGATCATGAACCTGGTGTGCCCTAATATTGGAATGTGGTGGCATGTTTGTTCATGTGCCTGTTGTGGTCTAGGACCAGCATTGGCATCACCTGCTGCAGGCCTGTTCTCTCACCTGCCACTTCCCAGCTTCACCTGGTGACATGGGCTATGCTGTTTCCTTACCTGTCATGCCCCAGTACCACCACGTGGCAGCTTGGCATGCTGCCTGACATGTCCCAAATCCACTAAGTAGCAGTGTGGACGAGCCTGTTAACACACCTTCTGTGTCCCAGCACCATGTGGCACCAGGAGTGGGCCTGTTCACACGTCTTTTGAATATAGAGTCACAATGTAGTCTTAAATACGGCCACACCTATTTAAGACTGTTCCATCTTTCAGTGACACACTTGGCCATGCTGGACCACCTGTTTACAAGCCTAGTCTCAGTGCCAACCTCTGGCATTACGTGTCCACCTGTTCTCATCCCTGCTGTGTCCCATCAACACACGTCAGCACGGGCATGCATGTTCAAGGCTACCTACCATGTGCCAGCATCACGACATGAGGGCGTGTGCACCTCTGTTTACAAGCATGCCATGTCCCAGTGCCACCTTCTGACGGCACGGCATTCCTGTTCACACTCACCTGCTGTTTCTGAGTCCCCACTCCTGACTGCATGGGCACATCTGCTTTTAGGCATTCTGTGTCCCAGCACCGCCACCTGGTGGCACAGGCAGAACTGTTCTCGTGCCTGCCATGTTCCGGGATTGCTCCTACGCATTCTATGTGCCAATGCTGTCGCCTGGTGGCATGGGGTGCCCTATTTGCACCAGTGCCACCGCACACTGGTGCAGGCACACCTGTTGATGACCCTGCCATGTAACAGCTCTGACATACAGCAGCGCCGGCAAGCCTGTTGGTCACAACAGTGATGTCCAAGCGCCACCACATGGCTGCATGGCACTATGTTCTGATAGTCTGTCGTTCCCCAAGGCTGCCATGTGGTAGTGTGGGCACACCTATTTACATACCTGCCGTGTCTCCGCATCATAACATGGCGGCATAGGTATGCATGTCTGTGCCCGCCAGTGCTACAGTGCACAGGGACACTTGTTCACACCCACACTGTGTCCAGGGGCTCACACACAGTGGCACGTGCATGCAATTTCACACACCTGTGGTGCTCCAGTACCTCCGCATCATGGCACATTCGTGAACGTGTGCGAGTCTTCTGGTTCTAGGACAGTCAAGTGCTGGAGTGGCACACCCATTCACACGTTTGCCATGTGACAGTTCAGATAATCCCATTCCCATACCTGCCAGGTCCCAGGCCACCACATGGCAGCAAGGCTCTCCTGTTCGTGCATCTGCCATGTCCCAGTGGCCCCGTGTGGTGGTCCGAGCATACATGCTTACATACCTCCTCAGATCTAGAGCCACCAAATTGCAGGCTGCGCGTGTATGTTCATGGCTGCCATATCCCTGCACTGCTGCTTGGCAGTGCATCACATCTCTTTGCACACCTGCTGTGTCCCAGGGCTGAAATGTGGCATTATTGCTATGTCCCGTGACTATCACATGACTGTGCAGGCTTGAAGGTACTGAACCTGCCATGTCCTGGCAAAGCCGTCTGGCAGCATAAAAGCTGGTGTTTGTGCCTGCTGTGTGGCACAGGATGCTTGTTCATGCACATGCTGAGTCCCAGTGATGACTTATGGTGTCACCAGCAGGCCTGGTTACACTTCTGCCGATCCGGAGCTGCCATGTGCGAGCAAAACCACACATGCTCCCATTGGTTCCATCTCTCAGTCAGTGCTGCCATGGGGCGACGACTACTCACCTGTCACAAAGCCTTTGACTCCCCAGTACTGCCTTCTGATGACACAGGAACCCCTACCTGCCCTTACCCACACTGTGTCCCATACTGTGGCAACACAGGCATAACTCTTTGTGGACCTGCTGTGTCCCAGTGCCGCCATGCAACAACATGGCCATGCCGGTTTCCATGCATGACAGATGTATCCAGTGCCTGCAGGCAGCTGTGTGGATACCCTTGTCCCAGGCCTGCTAGTCCCAGCACCACGGTGTGGGAGTCCAGCTCGCCTGCCATGTCCAGGCCACCCTGGTGGCAGAGGCACATCTGTTTGCCTGTCTGCAGGGTCACAGTGCCACTGTATGGCAGCACAGTGCACCTGTTTCCTTGCTATCTACGCCCCTGAGCCTCTGCCCAGATAACGCATGTTACGTGTTTCCCGTTCCCTAGAGCTACCACATAGCGGGTTAGGAATGCCCGTTAGCAAACACACCATGTTCCACTGCTGCCATGCTGTGATGCTGGAACACATGTTTGCACATCTGCTACATCCAGTGGCACCGTGTAGTAGTGTGGGCATCCACATTCAAGCACATGCCGTGGTCCAATGTCAACATGTGGTGGCAGGACACTCCTGCTTCTGTGCCTGCCATTCCACAGGCTGCCGAGACTGTCAAGTGGCATTGTAGGCACGCCGGCTTGTGTGCCTGCTGCGTCCGAGTGTCGTCACATGGTGGCCTGAATGCTTGCTAGTAGCTGCTGCACCCCAGTGCCACCACCCAATGCCACAGTATGCCTACTTTTGCACCCACCGTGTTCCAGCACCAACACGTGGGCAGACCTGTCTACACGGGTGTGAAGTCTGGAGTGGCACATGGTGCTGCACCCACACCGGCTTGTACCCATGCAGTCTTCCAGTGCCACCACATGGTGGTGCTGGCTTTCCTTCTGGGAACCCTGTGGTGTAGCACAAATAGTAAAAACCCAGAGACAGATACTGGGGTTCAACCTGAAGATCAGAAAAGCAAAAGCAGCCAAGCCACTAGAGAGCTCTTACCTCTTCAAATCTTCAGACTGACAGAGAGCAAGTTCCTTTCTCTCCTGCAGTGGGGTTAGGTCTGTCCCAGTGCTTGCCACGTCAGTGTCACCAAATGGTAGGATGGCCATGTCTGTCGACATACCTGCTATCCACATATGTGAAGGTGCAGGCATGCATGTCTGAGTACTTGATATGTCCCAGAACCACCACACCATGGTACAGCATCCCTGCTCATGTCCCAGCACCACAGTGTGATGGTATGGGCACTTATTCATGTGCCTGCCATACACCAGTGTTGCCATTTGGTTGCATGTTCCCATTCTTGCAACGTACCAGCCCTGTGGCACGACACACCTGTTCGCTTATCTGCCATGTAGTGCTGCCCTGTGATGGCACAGATGCACACTTTGTGACTGACACATCCCAGAGATGCTACCTGGTGACACGCATGTGCCTTTCCCCACTACACAACACACCTTTGTGCACCTGTGCTGTGTACCAATGCTGTCATTGGGCAATAGTTACCATTTCTATTGTAAAAGATACCATGACCAAAGCAACTTAAGAGAACCATTTAACTGGGGACTTGCTCAGTTTCAGGGGGTGAATCCATGAATATCAAGGTGGGGAGATTGCAAAAGGCAGGCAGGCATGGTATTGGAGCAGCAGCTGAGAGCTTTTTTTTTTTAAGCTCTAATGATCTACTTTAATTTGTTCTCTATACTTTATTACTAAAAATTAAGATAACATGATTGCCTTTATTACAAATTTCTGCGAACAAGAAAACCCAAAGATCTATTCTAATTATTACCTTCTAAACCACAACACCCCCAAATTCAATTGACATTCTTTCAAGTTATTGAACTTAACCCCAGACTTGAGTTAAGCCAAGACTCACTCTTGATTCTTTAGGTCAAATTAAATTCATTCACATACATTCAAACTTCCATTCTATATATCATGTAATGGTAACTGTCACACAAACCAGAGGCAGATGGCCCGGCAAGTGCTCTTGAAAACCCACCCCCAGAGACATTCCTCCTCCAATAAGGCCACACCTCCTAATCCTTCCCAAACAGTTCACCAGCTGGGGAGGAAGCATTTGAATGCATGAGCCTGCGGGTGCCATGCTCACTCAGGCATCCCACCCAGGAAGGGCATGGACAAAAACTCTGGAGATAAAAGGAAAAAATGGTGTCACTTAGTGAGCACTGACATTTTCTATTTTAGTCTATGCTTCTGAATCATTCAGAAAATGAACTTTTCGCCCGAACGGTGGGGGTGCATGTCTTAAATCCCAGCACTTGGGAGGCAGAGGTAGGAGGATCTCTGTGAGTTCGAGGCCAACCTGGGTCTCCTAGAGCTCCAAGAGCTCCAGGACAGCCAGAGAAACCGTCTTGGGGAGAAAAAAAAATTTTTTTTTCTTCTTTCTGTATCCTTTCTAAGCATGCTTTAATACTTTGTGTCCCCAAACATTTCTGGCACCCTTACTTTCTCTAAAGCCCCCACCACCACACATACAGCTGCTTGTGTCTGACCTCCACGTCATTTCGCACAGCTGTTCTAATGCTCTACTCTCTAGTAAGTAGCTAGTGAGTTCGCTGTCCTGGGCTTGTTCTAAATTCTAATAAAATTGTCCTTGAGCATAAAATTGAGGCCATTCTTAAATTTTCTTGTTAATGAAACCACCAATATATTTCAAACTTGCCATGATTTATGACTTTGCTCTGTAAAACTTCATGAAAAATAAAAAAGCATCTGCATAGAAACAGAGTTTGAGGAAACTTAAGTGTGTTCCTAGGCCATGGTCACTAAAGAAGTATCTCCAAAATCAACCACCTCTTACTTCCTTTACAAAATGTATTTTATGCCAGGGGTGTTTGTGCATGCCTTTAAACCCAGCACTCGGGAGGCAGAAGCAGGATCTCTTTGAGTCTGAGGCCAGCCTGGTCTACATAGTTAAGTTGCAGGACAGCCTTACTTACTGAGACCCTGTCTCAAATAAATAAACAAACAAATATAAATATTAAAAATGTATTTTATTAACGACACTAAAAACGTCAAGAGGAATTCCAATTCCCGCTGGTTCAGTATTTCTCAAACATGATAACCAAATGAGGTGAATAGACAATTAAGACACTGAAATTTTCATAAGTAAGGACTTAAGAAACCACAGACAATAGAGTAATTTTCTTTGGTGTAATAAAGAAACCAAAGGTATTGATTGATATTGACTCAAATAAGGTACATACCAGCAACCTTATAATTAAATTATTAGATAAAACTAAAGTAATCCTTTGTTCTTCCTGGTGAAAATTCATACAGTCTCAAAAGCCCACACCAGTTCCAGTTAACTCTACCTCTGACTTCCAGATCAGGTAACCAGGCACTCCACTACTGCTCCAGAACATGCTTGCTTGCTGCCATGCTCCCCAACATAAAGGTCACATTCTCTGAAACTGTTAAGCCCCAATGAATTCTTCTATAACACCCTTGGATAGGGATATTCACAGCAATAGATAGGTAACTAAGACGCATACACATATACATGTATGTATATATAAAATACAACCTGCCAAGCCCATTTAGTGTTGCTCAGATTATGTATTTAAGGGTTGACCACTTGGGATTGTGTTATTGGGATTGACCAATCCTAAATGGTCAATCCTAACACATATAAACACAAAAAAAAGGCTTTTCCCTGAATAAGATTGATAGCTTTTCTTTTAGATATGGGGCCTTACAAAATTTCCTCACCTCCTTTTGGCATGCCAACTGGTACAGGTCTTGTTCATGTTACCATATTGTTAAGATCTGATGGGTGTAACTCTATCATATATAGATGACTGCATCTCCTGGCCTACATTGTGGTCCCCAGACTCTCAATATAAACATAAGAACTAATGATAGCCATGAATGAAATGTTTGGATTAAATGTACACTCATAGCAAAAACTATGAATACCACAAAAAAGCCTTATACATCTTTAATCATTTAGACAAACATGGCTGGTAGACAGCTAAGTGACTACCTCCATCCAATACATTCATATACAAGAGGGGGCATTTGGTCCCTGACAGCCAGACAGTCAAAGGACTTTTATAAAGGACCAATGCGAACACAACAGTACAGTAACAATTGCTAGTCTTATTCTTAGGTTTCCTCTGACAAAACATTCCTATGGCACTGTTTCTGCCTACAAAGTATTTCACTATATGTCTTGATAAGAAAAACAAGATGCATACAAATAGATTGTTTTTAGACAAATATAGTTTGACAAAATATAGCTTGACAAAACAAACTAATATTTGTTTTCTAGAAAACACTAATGTTAAAATAACCAAGGTTACATATTCCTCATGTTCTTTTCTGGAAAACTGTTACATGTAAATATTTTATATGTGTGTATACATATATTTACAGGTAACTATGTACTGTTTAGTTTAACAGAAAATAGCATTTTAGCTTAATGTTTTACATGTCAACTACGTGTTTTTATTTTTTATTTTTTGCACTAAGAAAACTTGTGACACATATAGGCTTCCTACTAGCATTCCTCACAATTTACAACTTGAATGACAGAATATCTGTATGATGCAATAAAGTTACAGAAGTCATATGACAACAAAAATCTGATGTCTGAACCTTTGCAAATGTGAAGCTACTTCTACTTGGTTTTTCATTTACACTTGAGATGAGGCACTTCAATGATTACCCAAAAAGGGCAAGTATAAACTAAAACTCTTGATGTTAATCTTGTTCTTCATTCAGGTGTGATTAACTTCAGATGGTTTGCATTATAAACTTTTTTTTGTCTTCCTTTTGTTCTAAGTCAACAAGACTGTGAAATACATAGAATACAAACATCACAGATCGGTTACTGTGCTCACAAACAAATGAACTGAACATTATCTGACAACACAAGTTTCAGAAGAGGGCTACTTCAACACTAAAACTTCCACAGCTTTATCATAACCGTGTATAAATACATTACTACTGAAAGGGCAAATCTCGGCACTATTTCTAGATAAGAATGTCCTCAAATGCATTAACTGAATTACAAGCTATAATCTTACATATGCTTTTAAAATACTGAATTAAAAGATAAATTCATAGGGCTGGAGCAGCAGCCCTGTAGAGGCCTACATTCAGTTCCCAAGCATCTGTCACTCCTATTCTTGAGGTTTTGATGCTCTTCCAGTCTACATATACATGAATATACATACACACACAGAGGAGGCCAAACACATTTTGCACACATGAAATAAAAAAACATTAGATTTTCCAATATTTTAGTCTATGTTCAATTGTAAGGTTTTAAAAAAGCACGTAAGAACAAATATTTTATTTAGCCAGTTTTTTGTAAAAGATCGTTAAAACCAGTTAGGACGACTCACTTTCAACCTTAAATTGTATTCTGTATCTATGCATTTATAGTGAATGTTTGGCGAGTTTAATTAATAAATATTAGATTAGATACTAAATTCCCATTTTTCCATAAATTCACTGTATTATATTTTGCCAACTGTTTGAATTCAATATTAATACCTTTATTATTAAAGAAAATATCTGACTCTAAGTTTTAGGTTTATACAAAAAGAGTTAAAATCTTGACATGAGACCAGGTTTGGTGGTACATGCCTACAATCCCAGCCTTTGGGAGGTAGGCACAAAAGTGTATAAATGATGAGGCTAGCCTATGCTATATAGCAAGACTCTCCCCTAAAAACAGAGCATTTGTAGACCTGTTAACTACCAGAGATGGATAAGATTAGTGGCTGTTTATAATTTGAGGAAATTTACAAAGCCTAGATATACCCAAATACCTTTTGATAAAATACAAAGTCAATACTCACTCAAACATGGTTATTCCAAATCCATGCATCAAAACATTCCACATGTGTAGACACATTTCAAATCCATGTATCAAAACACTCTACATGTGCAGACAGTACTCTTAATTCCTCTAGAGACAGACTAGCTTGTAGCCAATGGGATTTCAGACACAGCTCTTCTAAAACAAAAAGTTAGCCAATATTCAAATAAAAACAAGAGAGAGAATGCATTTATATAGAAGGACAAAATTTAAGCTTGGCAAAAGTACTGACTTTTATTATTTACAACTGCATGTATCAAGATTACAATAGAAACACTAGTGATACCATCTGAACAAAAGCAATGATTTATTGGTAATGGCAACAAATAAAAGATTAACAGTTTCCAAAGAGAATCAAGCAATTATCCAGGAGCTGCAAATCTGACTGCAGTTAAGTCTTCCAGTGTCTTTTGTACCCTAATGACTTTCTCCTTTTTTGCCAACTACCTAGAAAAACAAAAATAAAAAAATTATGTACAATTTAATGATTCTAAATTATGTTTTAAAATAATACTAACATGGTAATAATTTCAAATGACTTTAGTCCTTTTGTCCTGGTATTACTTTTTAATCCTTGAACCTTTTCTGCATGCACTGTGCTTGTATTGTGGCAACAAACTGTGACGCCCCTCCCTCTAAACACAAGGAATTAAACACATGCAAGCTATTTCCGGTTTCCCATTCTGTTTTAAGTAATATAATTTTTCCAAACCAGGTTGACAGTTTAGAGAAGTTAATAATAATAATAATAAAAGATGCTATCAGCAAAACATTCTTAGTGTACTAGTTTTAAGCAATTAGAAATCAAATGTCAATTACAAAATCTGTATTTAAAAGAATACATTAAATTAATGTCTTCATATCAACTGATGGGTTTCTAGGCATTTCCTTCAATATGTAAACATGAAATGAAAACAGAATGAAAATGATGAACTTTTTTCTAGCTTTTTTTTTCTAGCTTTTAAAAAAACCTGGTTGCTAGAAATAGACTGTAAGAAATGTAAAAAATAAACTGTGTATCTGAGTGATTAAAAAAAAATCTATCTAGTCCTGAAGTCTGTAAAAATACCTGATTCCTATAAATGTAGTGCCCAAAAATAAATAAATGAATAACAAAGCAAAAAGAGCCTAGTGTCTACTAGTAAGTCATGAAAACAGGTTCTCTGTTGGTTCTGTAGTAGAGTAATTTATCTAAAGAACAGGGTTTATCATTAGTTAATATATTTTCACAGTATAAATATCTCAAAAAATCCCTCTATAATGTACTACATACTATATATACACATGCATTAATAAAAGTGGTTCTGTTCTTAATGGTAATGTCTACAGGTCACTAATACATGTCTGGTCTATAACAGAAAATAGCTAGGTCAATGCCATTCATGAAAAAAATACTTAAAAACTATTTCCATTGAGAATTATTAACCACAGAAAGTAATGTTTTTAATTTTTGTTGTTCCGTTTGTTTTTTCCCCTCAACCAGGGAAAACGTGAAATTCCTCTTTGGCCCATGCAAACTATGGTAAACTAGTTCAGAAGTCCAAGGGACAATAGTGTCAAAAAGAGAAAAGTGGACAAGAGTAAGAAAAACAGGGCTTTAAAATACACCAGAATGCAGGGGAGATGGTACCACCTGTACCATAAGTGAATTTTAGCTGACAGACAATAACAACATTATTGACCACTATATTACTTAGGAAATGCAAAACACAGAGCTATTAGATTAAGCAAAAGAAAACAATTAATATCATGACAAAATTTTAGAAGATGTGATACAGCAGAAGATGCAAGTCTGCATACTGTTTCACAGGGTGACAACTCTCAACTTGCCAATATGTATTCTCTGTAAAAAAAGAAGAAATTCAGCATTCCATGCGGATTCTTACCCCAAACATAAAGCTCTTTCATTCTGTTTTAAGTCTTTATGTTACATCTCAGATAAACCAAAGTCTAGGTACATCAAAATTAGATGTTAAAAACTTTCATTCAGTAAAGAATCCATTGGTCTTCTGCATTAGAGTTTTAACCCAGCCTGTTTAGTCCATACATTCTTCAACTGGACTGAGCTCACATGGGTAGTAAGCATGAGAGAATACAACCACAAAAAGATTTTGTGGCAAATGTTCCAATAAGAAAATTCACAATTTGCAACTAAAACTAAAGGAGTATGTAGCACTGCTCTAGTTAGAAAAAAAAAAGAACAAAAAAGTTATATGTACTTTCCAAAACAATTCCTAAAATATAAAACTCTAAAATGGATAAAAATATTACTCAACTAATTAAGCTTGAAAGCACTTTTAACACAAGTTTTACTCCAAAATTATTTCTTAAAATATTGAACAAAATTAAATAGAAAACAGCAGAAGGTTAAAAAAAAAAAACAAAAATAAAACTGCCTTATGAGCAACATAATAAGGTAAGAAAATTAAGGCACCTATAATTGCAAGCAAAATAAAGGGCCAACTGAGAGTCATGAGTGGGATGAAATCTGAAGGAAGAGGTGGTTGAGGCAATCTAGGTAACAAGAAGGCTGATCCAGATGCTGAAGCTGAAGAAATCTCGCAGCAACAATTGAGGACATGGGGAGGGTGAGAGTAGGTAGGTGACAGATGAGTAATGAAGCAAGGAAGGGGTGCAATGAGACAAAGTCTATCTTTATATTACTTCATTAAAAAAGAAAATCTTCCAGTTTTAGTTCATTGAGTTGTATTAAAAAAGCTGAAAAATAAACAAATAGAAATATTATAAAAATAGCGTATGTGGTAAATGGCCAGTTTAGAAAAGTCTACTTTATAAAAAGTGATAAAAACGTGGTCTACTTTTCACATGCACCTTGTTACCTAAGAAGCAAAAGCCCCAATTTTGTCACTTTTGCACACCAGTATTTTAATATAAAGCAATCTACGTAAAAAGCCTACTTTAGCAAAGAAAATATTTACTCTTAATTAAAATTGCAAGCTTTTCATGCTGTACCATGAAGAATGCATTTTCAGCAAATTGCCAAGTATGCATGATGCCTTTGAGGGCCAAAACAGACAAGTAGAGGGTGTTTTCTATTCTAGCAAATCTAAAGTGAACTTACAAAGCTGTAACAACATGCAAAATCATCTAACGTAGCTATCCACAACCAAGATGTATCCATATTACCTTCGCTTCTGTCAACTTAGTGAAGTAAAGGGAGGTCAGTGACATGCTGAAAACTAAAATCATCTACAAAGAACTCACACACAGAAGATATACACTGAAAATACTTAAAACTTTCTATTTCACAATCCATTAAATCATTTTACATAGATCTCTCTCCTCCTCACTGTAGAAAAGTTATCAAACTTATCTTCACTGAATATAGGATACACACCAAATATACTTTGAAAATTAAAAAATCATGACATAGATCCTTTTAATTTCAGATTAAACTGTCAAAGGAAAGATGGTTGTGAAGGAAAAAACATCACTGGCTGGAAACATGAGACTACTGTAACTGTCTGTTATGCTTATATTGCCCTGAAAGAACACAATCCAGTTACAAACAGGAAGAATGACTGCCGTGACATGGTAACACAGGAGCAGGAAAGTCAAATGCATTACTGTTCCAAACTTAGAATCCAAAACTCATCCAAAGTTAGTGACAAACTCTGTAAAAGGACCAAACAAGCCAATCTCACATAAATCCTCCTATGCTTTTCTGCATTCAAGTTATTGTTTCTTAAATATAAAAATAACCCTAAAAGAAAATGAGTGATTGCAAGAATAAATCTTAACCAGAATTAAAGAAGCAATGTAGTATTAAAATGCTTAATATAGCCAAGAAAAGCATTCAACCAATTAAAATTTCAATTTTGAAATTAAAGGACTCAGAGTCCTGTTCTTAAATTCTTATAGCAGTTCCAACAGTGCTGCTAGGGACCCTAAAGTTCCAACAGTGCTGCTAGGGACCCTAAAGCTGCTGATTGAGGACACCTACGGCATAATACTAAGCATTTATTTACTTGTTAAATTCTCTTTCTCTTTCAAATACATATTTTGTTTTCAATGGAAACATGGGCTGAGTACAAAAACAGATATTACCATAACTCTATTAGGCTAGTAAAGAAATTCATAAAAACATAAAGCTGCACTTCTCTTATTAAGTGTTTTTTCATTTTGAAAAGGGGTTTGAGTTTTTAAATTTTATTTTAAGTGTATAAGCGTTTTGCCTGTATGTATATAGGTGGAAGGTGTGTGTGCCTGGTGCCAGCAGAGATCAGAAGAGGATGTCTGAAGCCCTGGAACTGAGTTCCAGACAGGTGAGCCACCAAATCGAATCTGGGTCCTTTATGAGAGCAACAAGTGCTCTTAACTACTAAACTGCCTTTCCGTGTCATGGAGAGTGTACATTTCATTAGAAATATCACTCCTAATTTATAATGAATTTATTAATTATAGTTTTGGTTTTTTTTTTAAATTCCCAGTCTATTTTTGTTAAGGTCCCATACTGGTAGCAATCACCCTCTCTCAACCAAACTTGCAGGAAAGCAGTTGGACCTAGAAAAGATTCTGAGTGAAGTAACCCAGATCCGGAAAGACACACACTGCGCTGCCTGCTCTCTCTCACCTGTGGTTCCTACATCAATCTTCAGATGTGAGTGTACAACACGGAGTGTCACAGAAACAAGTATAAAGGGACCATGGGGTGGAGGTGGGGTCTGAGGGGAAGAACAGGATAGGTGATATGAAGTGGGAAATGGGAAGGGACTCCAAACAGGGAGGCGGGAGACCAATTCCAATGTGGTTTGATAATCAAGGAATCATATTTTATATTTGCCTAAAATTATACAAAATGTATATTAGCATACACACACATCATAAAAGAAGTTAAGCTACTTGCACTAACAATGCTCCCAACAAGAACCAAAGACTAACAAAAATCTCAGTACCAGACTCAAGAAACCTTTTCTTGGTCAGTGTAGTCCAAATGACTACCAAAACCAGATTACCATGTGGCCCTTGGTTATCTCTCAGGGGTTGAAGTTCAGACCCTATTGCTGAAAACCACACATTGAGGATACATGACTCAAATGACTTGAGCTGAATCTGACCTGAAAGCCTCTTCCTGTGGTCTAACATTCATGATTCCAGAAAATACTATAAAAACTATCAGAGGAAGGAAGCAATAATTAGCCCTATTTAGCTGCAACACCTATGAACCACAACAAGCACCGCACGGCAAGAAATGCATACAAGTGCAAGAAGTGGCATTCACATGTTGGTTGCAACCAAGAACTGTCAGTTTCCCAGGGCTAGTGAGGTCATGGATCTTAGAAAACAATCTATTACTGACATTTTGTTAGACCAGCATAATCCTTCCCACATTCTATATCTTATCCTTATATCCTCATGTAAGTGTGGCCACCATATCTCACCAAAGCTTTTCCTTACATAAAAAGAAAACGAACACAATGCAGAGATCATGGAGAGCCTGCTCCAGTGGATATGTCTACTTAAGAGCTCCTGAATCTCTGGTTGAGGGAACAATGTGGAAGAGGGGGGAAAGAAAGATTCTAAGAGACACTGTTGCAAGTCAGCTGTAAAACAGTATTCTAGAAAAGGCTGTATAAACAAGACAGGAACAATAGCAAAAATCAATGGGCCTTTTAATGTCGAAGTATCCATCTCACAGACAAAGCACTACAGGGAACTATTGACTTCTCGCAGAAGAAAACTTGGCCTCTCCCACAGATGAGTTGGCTGTTCCATGCTGAGTAGTCAGGTTTAAAACCATATACATGCAAAGAACAAAACAGTACAGCTGGTTGTAAAAAAAAATAGTAA
>NC_022020.1:49301113-49301603 GCF_000317375.1 Microtus ochrogaster
TAATGAGATCTGGTGCCCTCTTCTGGCATGTAAGCATACATGGAAGGAATGTTGTATACATAATAAATAAATAAATCTTTAAAAAAAGTAAACAAATAATATAAAACAAATATTCCTAAGCAAGTGCACCTCCTAAAAGCAGCTTTGGCAGTCAATGAGAACAGACCAAGTGACTAGATGGATGTGAGACCAATACTTAAGCCAGTTAATAAGGCAGACCAGAAAGATTACAACTGAATAGCTCACTGGTAAAAATGCAGAAGCTAATGTTACTTCCCTTAAAACAAGTTGAGTAAGCATAAGCTGAAAGTACAATAGGATACTGACACAAAACACTTAATGACGGGAAGACATTAACCTGGCTTA
Organism: Microtus ochrogaster; assembly: GCF_000317375.1. Classification (NCBI taxonomy): domain Eukaryota; kingdom Metazoa; phylum Chordata; class Mammalia; order Rodentia; family Cricetidae; genus Microtus; species Microtus ochrogaster. Next base: position 49,301,480 of record NC_022020.1, read on the forward strand.
CAGTAACAAATCTTACAAAAGAATTAAACTGGTAACAAACTGCAACAAACAGTTAAAACCAATGCCAATGGAATTCCATTCAAGCCAGAAAAGCAGACAGCCAGACCATCTCTGTTGCCCACAC
>NC_022020.1:49304835-49305682 GCF_000317375.1 Microtus ochrogaster
AAACTGTATTTGTATTTTCCTTAATTATCATTTGAACAAACTTACTCGTTTGAAGTCATTCATATTTGTTGCCTGCACTGGAGTACCGATGAAAGTAAAATATGAAATTCTCGTTGTCTCTTCTTCACCTTGATTAGACTGAACGAATAACTACAAAAAAACAAATCACATTTATAATTTTTAATTACAATCTATTGTATAGTATCCCTCGATACTAAGGCATAGCATCAGTCTGGCACGGCTTGAGTCAGAGCTCTCTGGCTGAGCTCTCCTTCCATTCCACTCAAAACCATCTCTGGCAGTATCCAACATCCAGATACACCTTAGCTGTGTCTTAAAATGTAAGGCCATCTTTGCAAAAGGTCATTTTTAGCTGGACATAGTGACTCATGCCTACAATTTCAGAACTTGGAAGGTTGAGACAGAAGGACTGTTGTGAGTTCCAAGCCAGCACAGGCTATATAGTACATTTCAGGCCAAAGTAGGCTAGAGTGAGATTCTGTTTCAAAAACAAAAACAAACAAACAAAAACCCAAACCAAAACAACAACAACAAAAAAATCCTTTTTTAAAAGCCAGCTTTAAGCCGGGCAATGGTGGCGCACGCCTTTAATCCCAGCACTTGGGAGGCAGAGACAGGCTAAAAAGAAAACGAACACAATGCAGAGATCATGGAGAGCCTGCTCCAGTGGATATGTCTACTTAAGAGCTCCTGAATCTCCGGTTGAGGGAACAATGTGGAAGAGGGGGGAGAGAAAGATTCTAAGAGACACTGTTGCAAGTCAGCTGTAAAACAGTATTCTAGAAAAGGCTGTATAAACAAGACAGGAACAATAGCAAAAATCAAT
>NC_022020.1:49305832-49328356 GCF_000317375.1 Microtus ochrogaster
GAATTTTTACACAGGTACTAACACATATCACCAATTGAGATAGAGTAATCATAAATATCTCCAGCTTAAACAAACGGACAAATCCCATGAATCATCCTCCATTCCTCAAATTTACCGGACAAACTTACTTTAAACAATCACTTAGAATCACCGAGGACACAGAAGAGCCCTGCTGCTCACCAACTAGAGAAGATACAGTAAGGAAATGCACTCACAGTTACACTGTTAACATTCTGAAATTTAACATAACGAAGAGGGACAATGCCATCTTCTTTAATGTCATCTTCTGTCAGTTCCAGAGCTTGAGTTGGCTCACTCCTTTCTGCCTCCTCAAAATCCATAGATCGGGGTAGGTTGATAAAAATTTTTACATATTTAGGACCTTGACCTATAAAATGATTTAAAGAAAGAATTGAAGTGCTAAAACTACAAACACACTATATTTTCCTATATCATCAATGCATCTTATACAGAACCTCTGTAGGGCCACATATATAGACACACAACAACATACACAACTTCAAAACCCTCTACTAAAAGTTCTAAAAATCTGAATATTGACAGTCAATCTTTTTCCTCTAATACTCATTTGCTGGTATCTTCTTAGCCCAGTTTCATTCTACATTAGAATATCTGCTAAATATTAGGAATAAAAACACACACACACGAGTATACACATGCGTATATACATAAACAAGTTTCTGCCTTCAGTGCCAAAAGCCACACTAGGAGCTGGTGTGGTGGGCCACGCCATTAATCCCTGCACTTGGGAGGCATAGGCAGGCAGATGTACATAGCAAGCTCCAGGTCAGCTAGGGCTACATGGTGAGATTCTGTCTTAAAACAGAAAGAAAAGTTACACTATAATAAATACAACATTATCAGTGAGGAGCTACATGGAAGGTGGCAATGGATTCTGATAGTATATGCAGGTGAACAACCTTTTATAAAATAAAAAATATACTAAGTTTTATGGTTGCCATCAACTGGCATATTTTGTTACCCACGAGGAAAACATCATTAGCATTAACACTTATCCAAAAAGAAATTAATCGTAAATTAGCATATCTTACTTTTCTTAGATATTAGATAAGGAATATGCCCATTTTACACCACTTAACTCCTTCACTGCCAGTATATGACTTAAAACTCAGATATGTGGCTGATTTAATCATACTAATTTCCATAGAATTTATCTACCAAGTACTTCATAATATTTTATTATTGAAAACTTATTAACATAAGAAAGTATATAAAAACAAACAAGTAGACATTATTAAACAAAACCTTGGCCAGGCATGGAGGCATACGCCACCTTTAATCCCAGCACTCAAGAGGCCTGGCCAATCATTATTTTTGATTCTAAAAAATTATTGTTAAATATCTAAAAATGAGAGGAAGAATCAGTACTCTGTAAATTAAGGGGAAAAAAATTTTTACTTTAATTCTTAATAATTCCACATTACTTGGCCATTTATAATCTTCAATGAACACATGGAAGAATGACCTCTATTTTTCAGTTCCCAGAAACCACATGGTGGCTCACAACCATCTGTAATGAGGTCTGGTACCCTCTTCTGGCCTGCAGGCATACACACAGACAGAATATTGTATAAATAATAAATAAATAAATATTTTTAAAAAAAGTTTTAAATGTAAGCTAACAGGCTTAACAAAATAGAAAGTCAGTTTTTAATTAACCGTCCTTTACTCACCATTATCTGGTCCTTGAAATTTCATGGAATACAGTTTAACAGGTTGGTTGAATGCCACAGTAATAAGTAGCTGTGAGGGAAACAGTTTCAGCACAAAATGACTTGTCAACACCATGAATTAAAAAAAAAAAAAAGGCTAAGGGGAGCTAACATAAAGGTGGCACAAATCTAGTTCATCTAACAAAACCATTGTAATAAAGAGATTCTGTATGCTGAAATTAACTTCATTAGTTTGACAGTTAAGAACAGCCACTATCAATTACTTATGTAAAAAATGACAGAAAAAAATAATAGGTAAAGGAACTTAAGATCTAGATCTGGGGCTGGAGAGAGCACTGACTGCTTCTCCAGAGGACCAGCATTCAATTCTTGCACCTCCAAGGGCACCAGGTATAATGTGATACAAAGACATATAAATGCAGATAAGACACCCATTTGCATAAGTATTTTAAAAAAAAACAACTAAGATCTTGTGACCTACAAACTGGAAAGTAACATACATTCCCACAAATGAAACAAAATTCTCAAATAAAATAAATGTAGTTCTTAAATTTTAATATGTAACACATTTTTTTCTAGTGTGCCAAATACTTAAGTCATATCACGTGACTACTGAAAGGTAATGCAGCCATGAAGAAAGATGGACCCTCACATGAACTGTGATCTAATTTCACAAAGCAGGACTCTTGGGACCAGGAATGTGGCTCAGTGTACACAATGCTCTGAAGTGGTGGAAGGAAGAAAGGCCTCCACAAACTTCATTCTAAATTTCTCTAGAAGGCCACATAAGGAACATACCAATGCTGTCTAGATTCTCTCAGAAGCTCTAAGTTATCCATAAAGTTTCTTTCCATCCAAAACTGTTTACTGCTAAACTCCTACTCTGTAAGAAAGACTTCCCTTAACATAAGATTTCAGCAAAGCTGTAGACAATACTACAGTCTACACTGTCATGTTTTTAGGCCACTATACACAGGAATACAGTATGAATCATAGTTCTTAAGTAACCCTAGATAGAAGAAAGGGTTTAGACTTATTTCAAAACCATACTAAGGTCTAAGAACACAGCTAGACTATTTCCTCTGGTTACTTAACTTACTTTTTATACTTGACTTATTAATAATGTGTCCAAACAGCAAGCATGACATGTGCAAGGAGCTGAAATGCTGGGAAAAAGCAGGTGAGAGGGAAAGCTAGAAAGAGCAGGTCAGCAAGACATCCGAAAGATGACAGCAAAGAGTCATTAACTCTTACAAGAAGATGCAACAAACATGCAGACTTCAGACTTTATAAACATTGGTGCCCGAGTAGAAGAGAAAAAGTTCCCATACAGTGGAATAGGGAGTAAATTAAGGAAAGCAACACCCAGAAAATAAAGATGACATGATCGGTGTTTACCCATCTTTCTCCGTGGCAAAAGCAACACAGGGGAAAGAAGAAAACAGTGTTTTTATCTGGGACTAAGCAGACAGTCTTCTACGGGAAGGCTTATCAAGCCAATCGCTACTGCTCAGACACAAACTATCTGGATAGAAAAAACACAGAAAGCAGTTCTTAAAAAACGACCAAGTGATGGTGGTAATCTAAGCAGCGGTGGGGCCAATCATGAGCGCTGCAATGTTCTTCAGAGCACATGGCACCTCACACAGAAAGGAGATGGATCTGGACAGTGATGGGATAGGAGTCAGAGGGATGTAGTCATAAGGAGAACACTACAGAGAAACAAGAGCACGGAGAATGACAGTGCCTACTAGCTTTAACATAGGCGCCCAATTACCTGCTCATCACAGTCAGATTCCAGGAAGGACATGTCTTTTCGTAAACAGTTGTCAAAGCCATGCTCATCACTTTCATTAAGACATTCACAACCAGCTTTGTTAATAAAAGGCATTAAATCCATCTGAAACAAAAGAAATAAAAAACTTAGGCAAAGCACTTAGCTTTAGCATAAAAATTATAAAGACTCAGATCTATGATTCTTTCTAGATTTAGCAATTTTGAAGAAAATGTTTGTTTTAAAACAGTTACTGAATTTTTATAATGGTCTTTTCCTTTGAATTTCTGACGGAAATCTATCACTAATTATTAAAGCAAAATCTAGGCTTACCCTATATGGTAAAGTATTAGAAATCCAACTTTTAGGTCTCAGTATTCCCCAGGACACTTACTACAAGGAGCTTATGAATTGTAAGTATATATTTTGTGTATCCCAGAAGCCTCTTAAGGGGACCCAGGACACTTGTAACCCAGCACTTGGGAAGCAGCTGTAAGAAACACAGGGCTGAGGCTCCACCTTGGGCACACAGTGAGTCTGAGGTCAACCTACATGAGACCCCCATCTCAAACAAAACCAAACCATACACAGCAAAAATAAATGTACACCAAAAACAACAACAACAACAAAAAAAGAAAAACCCCACCAAACCAAAAGAAGCTAACAACACCAACAAATCCTATCATCAAAAGATGATCTCTGTCTCCAGGACTTCATGAGAGGGCAAATCCTAAGCGACAAGGACAAGCTAGCAAGCATCAACAACCCAATCCCATTCGCCCTAAACAGTACTCTGTATGAGCCCCTAATGGGCCCCTCCTCCTTTCATGACATCCAGGTAAGAGCAGGGTTCTTATAGTATTTTCCTACGCTTTCCTTATTCTTAACTGTGTTTAAGATGTTTTACAGAGTATATGGCTTCCTGTGAGATACTTAAAGTCTGACCCAGGGATGATCCCAAGGTGGGCAGACCCATACAACCTCAGTTCAGGTCCTGGTACTACAAGGACTAAAATCAAAGGTGATCATGAAATTACCACATTAGTAGACTCTTACTAGCTTAGCTATAGATAAAACCCCCTCAAAGCAGATCAAAGAGCACAAGATTGTAAGTAATGTTTTAGGAATTTAGAGGTTGCTTTTCTTTAGGTCAAACAAATTAAAAGCACTAACAATGCAGTTGAGTCTGGACAAATGTGCCCAGGGAACTTATTTGTCTAATCATTTCTGAACACAAGCACTATGAACCCACACAATGTAACTACACTGCAGAAAACACCACTTACTCCACCTCCTCTTTCCTCCAACCCATTTCCCAAGTGTTAGAACTACTTTATCCCAAAAGCATCCTCAGGGGCCAAATTAGAAACCTGTCTTCTAGTCTTCATGCTTGGCTGACTTGTAAATAAACTTTATCTTTCTCAAAACTTGCTTTAGCACACCAGAAGAATAGGTATCAATGACCTAGTTCAGTAATTATCAACCCCAACTCAAAAAATTTACACTTTCTAATTGGGTGCTATTTTAAATAAATAATAATGGTATAGGCTAACAGAAAATAAAGATTCACATGCACACAAAGACAAGCTGTCATGTCTATCTGACTAGTTTTTCAGCTTGAATTTAAAGGGTTTACAGACAGAAATACACTGGTTTGCTTTACTGTACTAAATATAAACTTTTTAATGTAGTAACTTCAACTTGAGAAACAAGTGTAGACCATAAAATACTATTTCTAAACTCTGCTTCCTCCCCGAATAATCTCAAACCATGCAAAACTGCTGCACTAGAACTATTTATTCTATGTAGATTAAAAATATTATCCTTTGAGTTCTTCAGCCTCCATATCCATTTAAAAAAAAATAGTACCCTATTGCTAAAATACATTTAATACTATACTAAAGTTACATTTGATTCTAAGCCAAACAAAAATAGACTATAGGAGGTTAGGTATAAGGGACATTTTACATAACTATAAAAATGAGAAGTGTTTTCTTTTTTTTTTAATATTTATTTATTTATTTATTATGTATACAATGTTCTGTCTGTATGCCTGCAGGCCAGAAGAGGGCACCAGACCTCATTACAGATGGCTGGGAGCCACCATGTGGTTGCTGGGAATTGAACTCAGGACCTTTGGAAGAGCAGGCAATGCTCTTAACCACTGAGCCATCTCTCCAGCCCGAGAAGTGTTTTCAATGCCATGTTCTCCACTCACGGAAGGGAGGCACGCACTAGAATTATTTAATAGTTTAGAAATCAATTTCGAGTGACAAAGAATTTAGCAAAAGAAATTTAGGGGAATGTGATTTACAATGTAGATTTATGAGATTTATGGTTATAACAGACCAACAAAACTCAATAGCCCACTTTAGTTTGAAAAAATTTTGAATTAATAAGAAAACAGTAAATTTCAATTCAACCAAGTAACACCGAATTTAAGATACTGATCTTGCTCTTCTGATGACATACATAGCCCTTCGGAATGTCCGTGTCCTCGTTGCTTCCAGGATCATTTTCTAGATGCTGCTTGATTTTCTCTTCTAGTCCCACAGCATCTGCTCCTTGATACTGATCGATTCTCACTTTGTTTCGAAAAAACAAAAATGTAGGTGTTGCTGAGATATTGTTCGTGGCAGCTGTTCCCTACAATAGGAAAATTAAACAGTGAAAAAATTAAAACAAATCTTATACCATTTTGATTTTTCATTCTACAACTTTAAGCAAATTAAAATAGCACAAGTCCTAACCAGAAATGTAAAACAATGTACTCCTAATTATTATTTAAGAAAGAACAGACTGGGCTGCAGAGAAGGCGGTTCTTCCAGAGGATGGGAGTTCAATTTCTAGCATCTATATGGCAGCTCACAACCACCTACATGACTCCAGTTCCAGAAGATTCAATTTCCTCTTCTGGACTCTGTAGGACCCAGGCACACATTACTCAGTCAGGCATGACAAATGAAAAAAAAAATTTAAAGGCAGCCCTATAAGAGAGTTTCTACGGAGACACAGCTACATTATCCATACACCCATATAGAAAACAGCTGCCTTTATCTCTTCAGACATTAGTTCTACTGTCATATATTTTACCCACAGAAGAGCTATCTTCTAAAAATAGCAGAAATTGCGCTTTATGGTAAGCAGCTTTCTTATAATTTCACAGTATGCATTTTTCAAAAAGAAATAACCAAAGGCTGAGCATGGTAGTGCCTTTAACCCCAGCACTTGGGAGACAGAGGCATGCAGATCTCTTGAGTTTGAGTCCTCTGGTCCTACACAGAGAAATCAGGTAAGCCAGGGCTAAATAAGACTGTCTCAAAAGAAAACAAAAATAAGGAAGGTAATGATGAGTCAAAACAAACCACTGCTGCTAAGAAAAGGTATCCACCTAAAACAGAAGAGCCAATCTATACCACCTGTCAAAGAAAGGGACATGGCAATGTTTTCTGTCTTGGAAAAGGGGCGCGCTCATCCATTTTCTACTCTTACAGAACTGACTTCAGGTCATCATTAAAATAATAGCTATCCTTTTAAGTTTTGCTCTAGTTCTACCCTTTAATACTGAATGGAAATTAATACTAACCAGAGCACCCTATTTAAACTCTTCATGATAAGACTTAAAAACCAACAGAGCAGGTCTGCCCTCTCACATATGTAGACTATATGAAGAGGTACAGAATATATATCATTCAAAGGAAAGAAGCATAAAGGTAACCAAGGGATATCTTCTCTAAATATCACAGGTGACCTACTGGAATAGTGCTACCTTAAAAAAAATAAGAGAGACAGAAATATGAGCCATACATGTGATCGTAAATTTCCTGGTATGTATAATAATTTAAAAAAGTAAGGTAAATAAAGTCAATATATTTTAGTGAAGTCGATATGTACATTTTCAACATACTAAATATATAATGAAACAATTTTCTTTCGTAAACTAATATACCTAAAATAAGGACAGTGATACTACCCATTAACATTTAATGTAGGAAAACAAAACTAAAGTGTGCAATGTCAGGTTTCCCTACCATTAGAAAAGTTTAAGACAATTCAGATTGTGCAAAAATATTTGCAGAATATACTAAACAAAGTACTTTTACCTCTAACACACAGCAAACACTTACCAAAAAAAGTAAGACATCCAAAAGAAAACCTCTTGGAATAGGTAACTTGACAAATGAGGTTCTTAAGATGAAAATTAGTTAATGGGGAAATCAAGGAAATGCAAATTGAAGCTACTTTTACTGCAACAGGTAAACCAAAAACAGTATTTAGGATGATGAGGAACTGAGCTTTGTATCATATACTGTTCTCAACAAAGCAGAGTATAACCACTTTGAGGAGAGGGTAGGGACATACTTTAAAGATAAGATTATAGTGATGAAATTAAATCTAACTATTATCAAAAACTCTCCACTATAACTTTATGATCAATAAGCCAATGCCTCAGCAGATATAGAACTGCCAGGTAACCTGCTACTTTAACAACACTGCATTAATTTCACCTCATATTTTTAAAAAAACTTGAAATAAAACACTTTCATGTTGGATTTCGATCTATTTCATGAAAAACAGAGTGACAAAAGGCTCTTCTGCCTTACCTGGCACTGATGTACATCTACTTCCAAGAAAACTGCCTGTGGATACTTATTACTCATAGAACTGAATGCTGGAGCAATCCTCAAACACGGTCCACACCTGTGAGAAAGACAGAGCTATATTCAGAAAAATAATATAAACACTGTACTAACTTATGCTATAAAAGCATTTATCAGGTTAAATAAAATAAGGCAAACTGATATTCTTGGCACTCTAATATATCCATCTGGGTCATTTATAATACTGATAAACACCAATATCGCTTTAATGAGTACAGAAACAATATTAGGTCTCAGGCTTAAGACTGTAAAATCTTTCTGTTTTGTTCTCATTGAAAGAATATAGCTGGGCAGTGGTGTACAGCTTTAGTCCCAGCACTAGGGAGGCAGACACAGGTGGACCTCTGTGAGTTCCAGGACAGCCTGGTCTACAGAGCGAGTTCCAGGACAGCTAGGGCTGTTGTTACACACAGAAACCCTGTCTCAAAAAATCAAAACTAATAAACAACAACAACAAAAGAATACAAAGGAAAATAAAGAGACATGTCTATAAGCTGAAAAAAAAAATAGTCAGTGTTGTCAAGAAATCAATCCTCCTTGACTTGGATTAATATACAATCCCAAAATTTTTAAAATGAAACTAACAAATTTATACTCTAACATTTATGGGGAACATCAAGAACAACCTAACCTAAGGTTAAAAGCTTTAAAAAAATTAAGAAAGACCTATCATAAAGCTTTACTAATTAACAGCACACAATGAATTAGGTTGAACATGTTATTTGAAAACTTTTAGAATTCAAAATGACCCTAAACCCCAAAACTGGATATTATATCAGCCCTCAAAAAGTGTGGATAACAGAGCATTCAAAAATTTCAAATGTTCAGATTTGAGACATTTTCCTGGTAGAGTCTATGTATGTTAACTATCCCAAACCCCAACAAACTCCAGGGTGAAACACTCTGAACTCACACATGTCAGGAAATGAATACACAGCTCGTAACCTAACACAATCAATCACCATCTAAGAACTAAAAACAAAGCTCAGTGTGCAAGTGCACGCCTTGAATCCCAGCACTTGGGAGGCAGAGGTAGGTGAATTCAAGACCAGACTGTTTACACAGAAACTCAGGCATCATTAACATATGAGGCAATTTTAAGCAGTCTAATATATATATGAAACTACTGAAAATAAAGATATTTGAAACACTATGTAAAATAATCTCAAATTTCATAAAAAATTATAAAATAAGTATAATCAAAGATTGAGCAAAAGAAAAAGAATAAAGGCAAGTGGGGCAATGAAGAATATAGCAAACAGACTCAACTTTAATTATACCACTAACATTATAAGTAAATAACTTAAAAAAACTGGCTGAACAGGTTTTTCTTAGGGAAAGTCCCCCTTCTGCTTTTTATTCTGGGGGTGGGGAGGGAATCAGTGATATTGAAGATGGCTAGTAGCTTTGTTATGAGTTTGAGTCTCATTTGGCTATAAAACAAATCTTGTTGGAAAATATATGGAAACAGGGAATGAGCAACCTCTTCCCTGGTGTTGAAATACATCCCAGCTGGTCCCTGGTCTGGTTTGTAGAGATTCTGTTAGTTGAATGCTATAAAGGAGAATGGCTTTTTGGATTGTGCCAGCATAGCTAGCATTGTTAACCAACTGTAGCAGGCTCTGCAAATAAAAGTGATAGTGAACCGCCTCCCCCCCCCCAAAAAAAAACCCGGGCTGGAGAGATGGTACAGTGGTTAAGAGAACACTGGCTGCTCTTCCAGAAGTCCTGAATTCAATTCCCAGCACCCACATGATGGCTCACAACCATATGTAATGCATGCCAGGCAGTCTTTAATCCCAGCACTCGGGAGGCAGAGGCAGGTGGATGAGTTCAAGGCCACCCTGGTCTACTAGTTCTAGGACAGGTTCCAAAGCTACAGAGAAACCTTGTCTTGAAAAATCACACACACCAAAAAACCCACCACCATATGTAATGCAACTGCTGCCCTCTCCTAGTGTGCATGAGGACAGAGCACTCATGTACATAAAATACACGAATAAGTTTTTTTAAAAAGAAAATAAAAAACAAATTATGACTAAGTGTGGTGGTGCACACTTTCCATTCCAGCACTGGGGAGGTAGAGGGAGGCTGATCTCTGCAAACTGGAAGACAGCATGGTCTACAAAGCAAGTTCTAGGGCATCCTCAGCTACATAACGGAGAGACCCATCTCAAAAAACATAAAAACAGAACTGAAGGTCAAAAGTTAAGTAAGCTGTTCAAAATCCAACATTCTAGTTAGCAAAACAGCCGGCTACAGGTAGGGCAATTTATAAATCCAATCCAATCCAATCCAATCCCAGTTCTTTTAAAAGTGTTACTGAGTTTTTATTAATAAAAATTTCCTCACAGCTCTAATATTAAATGATATTCATAAACCTGTTAACCTCTTCCCTGCCTTCTACAATAGCCACTGCTCTTATCTTCAGTAAAGCTTGTGTAAACATATATACAAACATGGATAAAGAAAATGAAAGCACCCTGTAAAGTCTCATTTCGGAAGGCTTGTTTTTCCAGAGAGGATAACTTTCATACAGGCCATTTCTGAATGTATTGTTGTTACTAAAACACAGCTATGTACATAACTGGTTCTGTAAATCACATAAAATATTTATTTTAATAAACGTTATTAATAAGATAATATACTTTGGCCACTTGTGACATTTCACAATTCACAAAAACGTTAATTCTGGTCACCCCATTTAACATTTTACACCTGCCAAGAACAAGGCTAGGGGAAAGCTCAGTAGCAGATCGTTTGCCTAGCATGTGTGAGGCCCTGGGGTCAATCCCCAGCCAAAAAATAAAAACTCCAAAGAATAACGTCCTAGACTCTAACTCTTTAACCATTTTCAAAAGTCCACAACAGATCTCCAGCGTTTAGTTGCTGTTCTTTATAAAGCAATGGCTCTACTACATGCTCTTCAAGAGACCATATACTCTTGAAAAGAGTAAGACTACAAAATACAATTCGATTTTCATATAGTTTAAGTTAAGGCAAAACTAACAGTGTTAGAATCCAAAAGTGATGGGAAGGAGGCCAAAGATGCAAGAACCTGGGACTGTTAATGATGATGTACTTCTTATACTTAGTGTTGGTTATAAAGATGAGGTCCCTTGAAAAATTTATCCAGGTACATATTTTAGTAGTTAGTGTACTTTTAAATGTTAATCATCAAAAAAAAAAAAAAACAAACAAACACCACTAGCATCCTTCCTGAATGGTAACTGATACCTAACCACTTACAAAATAAGGCCCGCTATAAGAAAACATACAGGGTAAACTGTCTATAACAGAAAGATCTGACTTACTGGGGGAAAAAGTGATATACTCACAATTTCGAGATAAAAATCATTCCTATTATACAAACGGGGGAGAAACCATACATTCTTTTAGGTTAGTAACCAAAACAATAGAACAGCACTGTTGATAATTATTCTGGCCATATTTAAGAAGCAACTATATTTAGAGACAGTATTTTGAAAATCTTATCAGAATAGGAAGTTTTTAAAATGACTTTTTAAAGATTTATTTTGTGTGTTTTGCCTGCATGTATGTATATATACCACACTGATGTCTGAAGGACTTGGAGGCCAGAAGAGGGCATCATATCCCCTGGAGCTGAACAGGTGGTTGTGAGCTACCAATGTGGGAGCTGGGAATTGAACAAGGGTCCTTTGAATGAACAGACCATGCTCTTAACTGCTAAGCCATTTTTCCAGTCCCCAGAATAGATATTAACATATAGAATTCTCTTAACAGTACCAATAGGTCAATTTAGTCTCATCTTGTCAGGAAAATATGAGAATAAACTGGACTGTTGTTGGGTTATAATGTTAAGATTATAATGCAGACAGAATTGTAGTTAATTTGTTCAGAGCAATCTGTATTAAAAATGAATTAAAGCAGAGATTGAAAAAGATGTAATATGCCAATGTCCACAGTAGTTTTCATTATTTTTAATAAGCAAGCACAAGTGTCACCCACAGACAAATGGATAAAATGGTACATACACACAATGGGATATATTTGCAATCCTGATGCATGCTATGCTACAGATGCACCTTGAATGCATGCTAAGTGAAATGACCAAGAAGCATACACTGTTATGGTTGCACTCACATAAGATGGCTAAATTGGCCAATTCCCAGAGACAGAAAGTGCAGTGAAGGCTACCAGGGAAGTAGGTGGGTCTGGAGAAGGTGAGGTCTCACAGGTTTGCTCTTCTGGAGAAGTGAGGATGGGGAGTTACTACTTAACCGGTTCAGTTTCTACTTGGGATGATAAAGCCATTTTAGGAAATAATGGTGATGACGACGTACTACTGTGAGTGTACATAATACCACTACGTTACACTCTTTCAAACTGCTAAAGTGACTGCATATAGAGGTGAACACCCATAATTCCAGCATTCAGAAGGCTATGGCAGGAGGATAGTCTGAGCCTCAAAAAGAAAAAAAAAAGTAAAATCAATGTTATGCCCTATACATTTTACTCTAAAAAGAAAAATGGGGCTTGGGGTGTAACTCAGTGGTAGAGTGCTTGCCTAGTTTGTTCAAAGACCCTGCACAAACACTGAAGAGTTCTTGAAAATTTCTTGAACAAAGCAATCTATATACACTGCTTGAGGAAAATTAATTTAGACCAATGGTTGATAAGCCATGTGCAATTTAGCTTAAAGTACATCATTCAAGTGAAAAATCAGATATTAGAAAAAAATTATGCCCTTAACCTAAAATGAGGTAACATTAGCTTTCCCTGAGCAGTTTGGACAGACTTTACTGGACATGGTTATTTGCAAGTCCAGTACAAATAAAGCCAGTTACACTGCCAATGAGCTCAGGGTGGAATGAATGCTAGGACTGCCGTGTTTAAAAAACATGAAGGATATTTGATATTTTAAAAGAAAGAATGTTAAGGGTAAATACAACCTTACTAGATTCATAAATGTTACTTCAATACTCTTTTAAACTAAAAATGCGATCTAAATGTAAGCACTTAACTTGCCTTCAGTTTTCACAAAACTGTTATTTTTATTGAACTGAGTCACTTAACAGTAAGTATAATCTAGCTCTTTACCACTCAATCCCCATGCGTGTGTTAACCACGCTGCAGCCTGCTAACAGGAGTTGCAGCAGCAACCATGTCCCCCACCTTCCTCACGTCAATCTAGCTGCTCATTACTCTGCCCCTGGTACGGTGAGGGGGACAAATCACTGAACCGCAAAAGCGCAAAAGCTCCAACTGACCAAGATTAGAAGGACGGACTAAAAATGAGAGGCCTTGAAGCCATGATCCTCTCCTCTGCTGTAGTCTAGCCAACAAATGTGCAGGTACTCTCCTAGTACAGAAGCTACAAAACGCGACAACATCGCCAAGGCTCAGACACGTTTCTAGAGTTCCGACATTCCCTTGAGACTTGTATTAATATATATGCCATGGCCCAAGCTCTTCCATTTAGTAAATGTAAAAGTATCATGTCATGTGGGTACTCTATTTCCCTCTATTAATTTTTTGCCCCTTTCCAGTTCTCGGGAAGACCGGCTCAAAATGAACAACAGAATCCCTCTTAGCTGTTTTCATGTCTATTTGTACCCCAATCGCCTAACGCTATCTACATTTGTATGTTCCCTCCAGGATTAAAAAACAACACAACTAACAACACGCACAAGAAAACCTGTTACATAAACAGCTGTACTGGGACTAGATTACTTCAAGTTGGTATATGCGTAAAAACTGCCAGGTGCTCAAAGAAAGATCTCTAAACCTCCTAACTACATACCGCTTATATACAAGAGCTGTGTAAATACACGCTGAATTTTGGCTCTTAGGGCCTACTTCCTATGTACATATAAGAACATTATTACACACCCGATAAGCGATCCACCAGTTTTGTGTCCTTTACACTGTGACTTTATCCAAAGACAATTAACATCTTTTCAGATCTCTATCATCTAAAATCATTAAGTTTAAAAGGTAATTTGGGTCAGAAGGTGATGGCGCACACCTTTAATTCCAGCACTTGGGAGGCCGAGGCAGGTGGACCTCTGTGAGTTCGAGGCCAGCCTGGCCTACAAGGGCTAGTTCCAGGACAGGCTCCAAAGCTGCAGAGGAACCCTGTCTCGAAAAACCAAAGGGGTTAAAAAAGGTAATTTGGTCACCACAGAGGCCTGTCCAACCGGGGACATGTATACACTGTATTCTGTGTCTGTTATCTGCATATACAAAGGAGCCTGAGAATACCAAGCATGGTACAAGCATGTTATGCACATGAAAAAACATTGTGTCCCATTAACTTAATTCAAAAGGCACCAACTACGCCTTAAGACTACATTATTAGGACTAGATGGGCAGCCACAGCTGCATCTTCCAAATGCTTTGCAGAAACGCAGGCGAAGAGAGAGCAAAGCGTTTGGAAAATTAAGCCTTGAGAGACACGAAAATGCAAGCGATCGCCGGCTCTTCCGAAGGACAGGAACCGGCGCAGGCAGCAGAGGCTGGGACTCCTACAAGCTGGAAGAAGTCGCGGGCCGCCCCCGAGAGCAGAGCACATCTGCGAATTTCAAGTCGGCGGGTTGGCATGTCCTGAGCCTGGAAGACCCAGCAGAATGGTCCCTGCGCCCGCCCGGACGTCCCGGACGCACATCTGAGACCCGCTCCCTAGAGCCGAGGCCTAATCCCGGCAGCGGCCTGGGCTGTGGTCACCGCCGGACATTCCAGAGCAGAAGCCGACAGGAGAACCGGGACCCGGAAAACGAGGCGGGGGTGGGGGAAAGGGACCCACACAGAGGAATGCCAACAGGGCCCAGACTCAGCCTCACCCTCTCATGGTGAACTTGACCACAGCAAGTCGGGAGCCCGCCCCACTCAGCTCCGGCTGGAAATCTGGATCGCTGCCGACCGGCTTCACTCCCACCATCCTCACGGAGAGCCCGGCAGGGCGGCCGCGACGCTTCCGGCTTCAAAACTTAAAAAGAAAGGCCTAGAGAGGCCCAGAGGGGCTGCGGGAGGCCGGGGCCTGGACCGGAGCGGCGACCACGACGTGTCGTCCCCGGAGCTCGGAGTGCCGAGTCACGCCAGGGAGCAGACAAGCCGAGGGGGAGGAGACGGGCAGGGAGGGGAGCGAGAGGAACAAGGCGCGCAGCACCCAGCAGCCACCGCGCGGAGGGAGCCTCGGCGATGGAGCGTTCGACGTCATTTCCGCGCCTTCCGTTTGCTTGCTCGGCTGAGCCTTGCGCTACCGGAATGGCGCAGGCGCAGGCGCAGGCGCGGGCGCAGACACAAGCACAGGCTGTGAGAGTGGGCGGTGCCGCTGGCGTTTTGAAATTGATTCCCTAGCTTCGCTGACCTGATGTTTGGTTTTGTATTATTATTATTGTTGTTGTTGTTGTTGTTATTTTACTGAGGATGGACTCGGGGAGACTGGGCGGCGAAGGGACTCCCTCCCCCTTTTTCCATCGTGGGCCCAGGTTGCTGCCTAAGGCCATAAGGCAACCTTTTGCAAGAATTTTGACAGTGATCCTGTCTTGTATTCTGGCCAATTCCCCACGCACAAAATTGATGTTAGAAACGTTTCTTGCCGGGCGGTGGTGGCGCACGCCTTTAATCCCAGCACTCGGGAGGCAGAGGCAGGCAGATCTCTGTGAGTTCGAGACCAGCCTGGTCTACAAGAGCTAGTTCCAGGACAGGCTCCAAAACCACAGAGAAACCCTGTCTCGAAAAACCAAAAAAAAAAAAAAAAAAAGAAAAGAAAAGAAACGTTTCTTTAAGGATTTCATTACATAGGGGTGCCCTTTGAGCAGTCATTCAGAAAGTATTATGTATCCAAATTTGACAAAAACTAGACACTGGCATTTCTTCAGGAAGCTGGAGTCTAGTGACAAACAGCATAGATGAATTTAAATAGGAAAGTTGGAAACAAGATGAACTTGTGACAGAAAGTAAAGGATGAAATGTCACTTCAGAATTCAATCTTGTAGAGGCAGTGGGTTTAAAAAGGAGGGGGGGTATGAAGTGGAGAGGGGAAGTAGGAGGAGGATGCCAGAGGGTTTGGAGTGGGAGGGATGTTCAAGCCCACTATACAATAGTTAGTTAATACAGTCAGCTGGAGCTGTGTTAACAAAATACCACAGAACAAGTGGCTTACACAACGTACAACTCTCATGGGCCTAGAAACTAGAAGTCCAGAAGAGAGGGAACTGGTAGAAACCAATGTGACAGAAGAATTAATTTCCTGGGGTCCTGTTTATTTTTAGGTGACTTCCTTTGCATTGTTGATTCACATATGCACAATACAGGCTCATCTGTTCCTTTTCTTAGAAAGATACCAGTTTTATTAAGTTAAGACAGGATGGCTAATTATGAAAGGGGAGGGGTATGAGAAGGAAAACCCTCCCTCCTTTTGTCCTGAGTCTATCACTGGCTAATACCCAGGTGTTTTTGAAATAAGTGACTAGGCCACAGATCAAATAATGACCCCCTTTCTGAGACACTTCACAAACCAGATTGTTAAAGCCATGCAATGACACCAACAACAAACACACGGAGAAGACATCATGGGCACACTCCCATTTCCAATAGCATTTTAGACAGCAAAATATCTTTATGTAAACATAGCCAAGGAGGTGAAAGACCTCTACAATAAAAACCAAAAATCTGAGAAAAGATATTGAAAAATACACTAAAATGTGGGAGGGTATCCTGGGTTCATGGATCAGAGGAATTAATACATAAAAATGACCATCCTACAATTTACAGGCCCAATGCAATGTGAATCAAAATATCCACAACATTCTTCACAGAAATCTGAAAAAATTGTAAAATTCATATAAAGTCAAAAACACCACAGATTGAGCAAACTGAGCAAAAAGAAGAATACTAGAGGATTTCCAGATGTCAAGATATATAATCAAAAACAATATGATATTGGCACAAAAATATACATGTACACCAAAGAAACAAAATACAAGACTCAAGCATGGGCATTCATAACTACAGTCACTTGAGGCAAAAGGTATACACTGAAGATAAGACAGCATCTTTAACAAATGCTGATAGGAAAAGGGAATATTCACCTGAAGAAGAATGAAAGTAGACCCATGCACAATTGACTTTCCTACATAAAAATCCCAAATTAGTCAAAGACTTTCGAATCAAAACTTGAAACACTAAAAGTGCTAGAAGAAAACAGGTCTTCCCTGAGATACAGGTGTAGGAAAGGACATTCTGAATTGGATACCATTTGCTAAGGAATTAAGGTCAACAACCAAAAACTGGGGGCTCAAAACTAAAAAGCTTATGTTCATCAAAAGAAACAACCAATCGAATGAAGAAATCTACAGAATTTGCTGGTTTACACATCAATCAGAAGATCAATATCCAGATACACAAAGCTCAATACACAACGCAAGGAAATCAATGACCCAATTATAGAATGGACTAGAGAGATCTAAACATGGAGTTCTTAATAGGAGAAACAGAGAGTGCTGCCACAGGTTCTGTGACCTCCAAACAACTTATACCATTTTCTAATTCATGTCCTTCTCTTCCCTTGCCTTTTCTTCTTTCTTTTTTGACTTTTTTTTTTTGAGACAGGGTTTCTCTGTGAATCTTTGGCTATCTTGGAACTCCCTCTGTAGTCCAGGGTGGCCTTGAACTCACAGAAGTCTGCCTGACTCTGCCTCTCTGAGTGCTGGGATTAAAGGCAAGTGCCACTATCACCCGGCCCTTTGCCTTTTCCTAGCTAGGAATAGTTATAACTCCTGGCTGTCAACAGTACTGGGAACACTGTGAAAAACACTGGCCTGGACACTTGGCTTGCTGGTAGAAGTGCAATGTGTCTAGATGAGAGAATACTGAATTGGGCATTTCACATTCACATTAGAGACTCTCTGCTCAGTAGAGTGTCAACAGATGCCTATAGGGAGAGGGGGGACTTGGACAGTATGATTCCTTAAGGGGCCCATTATGCCTCTAGAATGCACCACTGAACTGCTTAGCACTAACACAACTGGTAAGCACAAATACTATAGCTAGCTAGTGAGCTCAAAGACTCACTTTCCTACTACAAATAGAGGTCGTTTAGTTTTAAAAATCAGGGCTACTTTTCTTTTCCCCTATTATCACACCCACACAGACTAGACGTGTGCTACCCTGAGTCCTTTTGAAAGTTTTGAAACAGGGGTTTTCTCCATAGCCCTGGCTGTCCTGAAGCTCACTCTTGTAGACCAGGCTGACCTTCCACTCAGAGATCTGCCTGCCTTTGCCTCCTGAGTACTGGGATTAAAAGCAAGAGCCACCACTGTCTGGTACACTTGGGGTTTTAAAAATCATATTTATTTATAAATTTTGTGTGTATATATGGAAGCCCATGTTCCACAGCGTGTCTGTAAAGTCCAGAGGACATATAGTGGAAGTCAACTCTCTCCTTCCTCCATATGGACAAGTTCCAGGGATCAAACTCAGAGCAGCAAGCTTGGAGGCAAGCACCCCATCCATTGATCCATCTTTCCATGCATAGTCACTCATTTTTGATGTGGTATTTTTTTTTTTATTTTTCAACTCTGCCTTACATTAAAAAAATTTAAATGTGTAAATACCATTTGGAGTCTGGAAGATTAGAAAGAATTTTGCAGATAAAGATATATGAAAATTTCCAGGATAGAAGTCACAGTTGAAATTATGAATGTTGATGATCTAATCAATAAGTAGAAAAGGTTATAATGGGAAGTTAAGGACAATTATACATGGAGTAAAAACAATGGGAATTAAGAAAGAAAGAGGAAATTGGAACATGATAAAAGTCAAGGGCCAGAGAACAAAAATATGAAGACTGAGAAACACCCTTGAAAGTAGTGAGGTTTTAATAGACTGTCATGCAAACAATCAATGCGATTCAATGAATTATAAGTAGAATCAGCTTAGCATTCAAAGTGAATTCGTTAGAGCTTGAAGCTTCCAAAGTAAAAGCTCATTGCATATTCCTATCTTAGAGGAGGTGAACTATTGTGAGCACCCCTTACAACAAACCACAAAGGCAAGCAGAATGGTTGTTATGTCTATTTATTTTATTGGTGAAAAAAACCTGACAGATAAACTTGCATCTGTGTATTTCTCTATGGGCTACACTCTGGGTTACACAGAAACCAACATAACATATTCATGGAACCTTAGCTTTTCTAACTTACCCCTTCCTTGCCTGAATGTCTTCATAACTACAAGTATTATATACAATAATAAATATGCAAACCAAGATATGCATGATAATTATAAAAAGAAATCCAGACAGCTGAAACAAAGATTATATTAACAAGTAATTGGGCTTTCTGTATCAAGTAATCCATCATTTATCTAAGCAGAATAAGCTTTGATGGGTGAACTTTTCAAAAACATGTCATCATTTTTCTATCAATTTACATAAGCCTTTTGGTTTCATATTTCCTAGAATTTCCAAGAAAATTTGAGAAGAACCCACTAGACTCAAACCCCACATGAGGATAATTTAAGACTGTATTCTCAGGACTGGAGAGATAGCTCAGCAGTTAAGAGCATTGCCTGTTCTTCTTCCAAAGGTCCTGAGTTCAATTCCCAGCAACCACATGGTGGCTCACAACCACCTGTAATAAGGTCTGGTGCCCTGTTCTGACCAGCATACACGCAGACAGAATATTGTATACATAATAAATAAAATTAAATAAATAAATAAATATTAAAAAGACTGTATTCTCAAATGGATGTGGATAAGTCTCACCACTCCTCAGGGAAACATTTTTAGAGATTTCTAGAGTGATGCATACCACGCCCAGTGCCCATTCCTTCCTCATTTCATATGGGTGTTGAGAATCCATTTTCTGTGGGCTCTACAGTCAGCAGTACCCTCAACTGAAACTTCTCACACCCACACTTCACTATTCTTTGGTCCAGGTTATCTCACTCAATACGACCTTTTCTAGTTCCCTCCACTTTCCTGAAAATTTCCTTTTTTAAAAAATAGCTGTATACATACCACATTTTCATTATTCATCAGTTTAAACTCATTGGTTGAATGGACCATTTTGGTTTGCATTTCCCTGCAATTGTGGACAGAGAAGTAAAGGACATGAATGAAAAAAATAACACTGGAGTAGGTTTTCAAGTCTTTGGGCATATGTCAAAGCGTGGTACAGCTGGGTCATATGGTAGATTTACTTTTTTTCTTTTTGAGAATTCTCAACACTGATTTCCAGAGTGACTGGAGTAATTTCTTACCCACAACACAGAACCAGACAGAGAAATTACTGAACTCCATGAATAGAGAAGTCTGCTTTTGTGCAATGCTCCTATGGAGAAGAGAGAACGGGTAAGTCCTCAGGGCTGGAAGGGAAGAACACGGGTCAAACTTCCTCCACCTCAGTGCTGCTTCTGTTCTCTCCTCTCAGCTATGAGTATAACCTCTTTGATGTCTTGGAAATTAAAACAGGCTCAATCAATAACTTAGGTTTGTCCGTCTTCCTCCCAAATGTTGGTTATTATGAATGAATGAATGAATGAATGAATGAATGGAAGGAAGGAAGCCAAGGAGATTAATACATTTGTTGCAACTGGCTGGTTTTGTTAAAAAGATAGGAAAAATATTCATTTCATGTTTTGTATTTTTTCGTCTTTATAAGCTCTGTAGATTTCCAGGTAGGTGAGAATTTTGCAGTCCTACTGCAAAAAAGCTACTGCATAATGAATGCACTTGAGAATTTTCTTATTAAGCTTCAGAATCAATAGGTCTGAGGTAAACTTTGGCTTTTGGGGATGTGACCTCAAGGAACACACTGAGTAGCAACATCATAATTGGTCTTAACCTAGAGCATGGGACCTTAAGGTTCTTGAGCAGAGCAGAATCAGTTCTTTCAGACAGTATAATTCCCTCACTAATTTGTCCAAAAGCATGCTGAAGTTTGGTGTGGGTAAAAGGCTTCCTATCAAAAAATTGTTATTTCTGATAATTACAAACTTTTTCTTTACTTTATTCCAAGTCTGGACATCTTCACTCCAGAAATATACGAGAAGTACCAGTATCAGGATGTTTCCTCATAAGCTATAGCAGCCGGCTTCTGTACTGTACTTAACGTAAAGAAAAAACAAAACACACAGCGAAGAAACAGCTAAAAAATGTTCATTGTCCTCAGCAATTAAGGAAATCAAAACTTTGAGATTTCATCTTACCTCAGTCCGAAATGTCAAAAATAACTGACCAAAAATGCTGGAGATATGAGGGCAAGAAATAAGAAATAAGAGGTAAGCTAGAGACATCACAGCGTTTAGTTAAGAAGACCTGGATGTTTTCCCAGGGTAGAGTGTGTCTGTGTCCTGGTCCAGGGAAGACCTGATTTCCTAGACTGACCATTCCATCCTCGTATGCTATTCCATCACCTTACAAAGGATTAGAAAGTGAGAAGGGACCTTAGACTAGATGCACAGTAACCAACATGGCGGAAGCACACTTACAGCAGGTTCCAGTCGCTATAGTAACCAGACTACGCCTACTTCGGCTGGGCGTGCTGAGAAACCACGAACCCTTTCCACCCCGCCTCATTTTTGCGACAGTTGCAGGGCACGTCACGGCAGTCGAGGCCGGTGTCTGCTGACTTACGGCAAGTGAGGCCGGTGTCAGCTGATTTACTGCAGCAGCAGCGGCAGTGGCAGCGGCACCTTGCAACCCAGGCAGGGTGACGGTGGCTGCCTGGGCGTGCGGCTCCCCGGGTTCGCCCACCCGGATTCACGGCCGCCTGGTTTTCCTCGCGTAAGCCCACGCCTTTGCCATCTTTGCGGAGGCGCCTAAAGCATCTCCCGCAGACATGGTTATCGCCTGAGGTGAAGCTTTGACAGGTAGGAGCTTTGAAGCCCCTCGGAGAAAGCCTAGCTCTAAAACTTAGTCTTGGAAGGCAGGGGCAGAGGTCAAGGGTCACGAGCCCTGCTGGGCTGGGGACCGTTCCTGCTGTCAGATTGTTATGGTTGATTGCTCTGTGTGGTGCTTCAGGTCACCTGCCTGAGCCTTTTCTCAGGAGCGTTGGAGCTCATCAGGGTGTCTTTAGGGCCCCTAGCCTGTGACATTTATTGCTTGTGAGAGTGGCCCTAGTCCTGAGGTGGACTGCTTGGCTCCCAGGGATACTCTGAACTGGGTCGGGTGACTTGCAATGCTTGCGGGTGTTTATTGGCGGTGTTTTGGGGGCAGCATGCTTGCTTTGGGATGCCTATGTTCGGATCTACCTTTCCCTGTTGGTACTACTCTTCAGTTGGCATTATTGGCTAAGGGCAACAATGCCTGTAAGAGGTACATCTTGGAGCTGGCGCTTGATTGCTCTTTTTTTAGGACTTGCTTTGACAGGATGTTTGCTATTTT